>NC_090437.1:317801426-318142140 GCF_031143425.1 Pleurodeles waltl | reverse complement strand
CCCATGGCCGGAACCGCTGAACTGGGCCCTTCATCTCAAGCACCACTGCACTGGGCCCTTCATCTCAAGCACCGCTGAACTGGGCACCGCCGTCTCAAGCACCGCTGAAGTGGGCACCGCCATCTCAAGCACCGCTGCACTGGGCCCTTCATCTCAAGCACCGCTGCACTGGGCCCTTCATCTCAAGCGCCGCTGCACTGGGCCCTTCATCTCAAGCACAGCTGAACTGGGCCCTTCATCTCAAGCACCGCTGCACTGGGCCCTTCATCTCAAGCACCGCTGAACTGGGCACCGCCGTCTCAAGCACCGCTGAATTGGGCCCTTCATCTCAAGCACCGCTGCACTGGGCCCTTCATCTCAAGCACCGCTGAACTGGGCCCTTCATCTCAGGTACCGCTGCACTGGGCACTTCATCTCAAGCACCGCTGGCCCATGAGCGGCAGGGGCTGGCCCGCATCTGTGTCGGGCAGGGCTGCACAGGGCACTCTGGGCACCAGGCCCCCTCCAGAACCAGTGGAGACTGTTATCCACTTGAGAGACTGTGGCTTTGCACTCCCCAGGATGTAACAGTGGGCAGCCCACCCATTGTATAGACTTGTGAGACTGTGGCTTTGCACTCCCCAGGATGTAACAGTGGGCAGCCCACCCACTGTCTGGACTTGAGAGACTGTGGCTTTGCACTCCCCAGGATGTAACAGTGGCCATGGAGGCCCCTTGTGGATCTGGCGTCGTGCACTCATCTGGCTGAGGTGCCCCCCCTTCCCTTCCCCCTGAGTTGCCTGTAGTTTTGCTATCTGATGCCCCTGCAGTGTTCTCTCCGTTGGAGTCAGGTATCCTGTGTGGGCTTTGCCCATGTGATTTGGGCCCAGTGGTCCACGAACAATGCCTGCTACAATGCTCGGACTTGTACATTTATGTATATAAGAGTTTTTGATGTGTATATATATTTTTTGGGCAGTAATACAATATATTCCAATGTTGAGAATCATTTCCTTTTGTATTTGCATTCTTCCGGGGGGTTTGGGGGGTGTCACTCTGATGTGTTGCTATGCATTGATGTGTGTGTTGTAGTGGGTGAGGGTGAGGGTGGGTGTGTCGCGTATGTGTGTACCCGTAATATTTTTCCCTCCACCCTCCCCTGTGTCGTAGGTGCAGTAGTCACCGTTGTCTTCTGCGCCGGCGTTCGTGCTCCTGGTAGAGGAGCAGGAAGACTATCGCTGAGTGTATGTGGAGTTCAGGTTCCATGCTGTCCTGATTCCTCGTGGGGTGTATGGAGGTGAGCGGTTTCCCTTCGAAATGGCTGTTTCCGCCGTGTTTTTATTAGCGGGGCTACCGCCCCGGAAAAGGTGGTGGATTGGTAGGTTGTGATACAGTGGGCGGTACATTGTCTCCCGCCTGTCTGTTGGCGGTGACCGCCGCACTGTTTGTTTGTACCGCTGTGGCGGGCGGTGTGTTGCTGTGGCGGTCTCTGTTGGCGGTTTCCGCCAGGGTCGGAATTCCATTTTTTTTCCCGCCAGCCTGTTGGCGGTTTTTCCGCCGCTTTAACACCGACCGCCAGGGTTGGAATGACCCCCTTAGTCTCTTTTCTGAAGATTTTCTTCAGCGGGACGAACCTGCCAGTCCAATCCGACCTCCTGGAGCCCTTCTGCGGATACGCGTAGCGGGAATCCTCGGTGGAGATTTTTACCTTTGGACTTAGTCTTTTTTTCGAGGTGAAAATCCTTCGACCGGGGTAAACCTGGATCTTGATCTGACGTCCCTGGAGCCCTCCTCGGATACGCTGGCTGGGAGGTCCCAGTCAACGTTTCACCTTCGGACTTAGTCTCTTTTTCTGAGATTTTCTTTACCGGGACGAAACAGCAAATCAGGCCAGGTCGCGGTTGAGGCAAGCCGGCTAGAGTTGCCGCGGCGGGTCTGTCCCTCTATGGAGCTTTTTTTTCAAAACTTCTCCAAACTTCTCCAAACTTCTGGGGCTTCTCCCAGATGTCCTTTTAAGGTTCATTTGAGGTCCACAGCTCACCCCAAGGGTCCAGAAGTTCTGAGATGGTCCTTGGGGGGTGCAGATTACAACTCCCAGAATGCACCTGGAACAAACCTTTTTGGCCACTGGGCAGTGGTCAGCTGGTTGATTTCTTCAGGAGTTGGTGCAGTCCCTCCTTGAATCAGTTGAAGCCAGGCAAAGTCCTTCTTGTGGTGAAGCCCAAGTGGGCAGCTGGTGCAGTCCTTATGAGTGCAGGTTCCAGGTGCAGGCCAGGGGTCCAGCAGGGCAGTCCTTCTTCTCCTTTGGTTCTTCCTTGTTGGAATCTGATGGGGATCTGAGGTGTGGGTGCAGGTCTGCCAGTTTTATCCTTGCTCCTGGGTGAAAAGCAGGGGGGTCCTGGTTCTCCAATCAGGTGCAGGGTCCTTCCCTCTGTGATGACCACTTCCTGGGAAGTGTGGCAAAAATCAATCCCAGGAGGAAACATTCTCCAAAAATCCATCATGGCTGAATCTGATTTTTGGAGGTTACATCCTGCTGAGCCCACCCACTGGTGTGGCTAAAAATCATAAACACACCCCTCTCCTGCCCTCTCCTAATCTAATCAAGGGGGCACCTAGTTGTCTGGGGTTGCAGGATGTGGGGGTGTTGCTGGTTGCTCCAAATGTCCTTCTCTGCCTTTGAAGACCAGTTTGGCAGCCCTCCCCCTTCCTGCCTCACCATCTGCTGAGGGGAGATTCCCTCCCACAGGCACATTCCTTTGTGTGAAGCCAGGCCACTTCACACCTCATCAAGGCAGCCTGGCTAGTCTGCCACAGGCTGGCCAATCAGAGCACAGCAGCAAAAACAATGCAGGGCTTAAATTGGCAACTTTTCAGGTTAAGTTTAAAACTCTTTACCTGAAAAAGTTATATTAAATCCCACAACTGGAAGTTGTGGGATTTATTATAACAATTAATTTGATACCAAACTCTTGGTATCCATCATTTAAGGGGACTTTAAAAATTAAAATAAAGTCTCACCATTCTAGCCTATGAAGGCCATTTACTAGAATGAGGGAAAAACGAATGTGGCTGTTTTTACCTCACTAGGGCTTATAAAACTACTTTTATAAGGTCCCTGCTTATAGTTACATGGCACCCAGCCCTAGGGGCACATAGCAAAAAGTGCCAATCGGGTCATCTGGTTGCACCTCGACCGGGGCAAAGCCCAAGTTTCAGGCCGACCGCGATGGAGCCCTGCTCGGCTACAGGCCGCAGGAGGCCTCGTTTAAAAGTTTACCTTCACACTTAGGGGGTCATTCCAACCTTGGCGTTAAAAGGCGGATACCGCTGTCAGAAGACCGCCAACATACCGCCGCGGCCGCGGTAAACCGCCACGGTCATTCTGACCCACAACACGCAAACCGCCAAAATACAGACATCCACAAAAGTCCGCCACACCAAAGGCTAGCGAGAAACTGGCGATAACCAAACCGACACCGTCACGCCAACAGAATTACGCCTACACTATCATGACACACGAATCCACATGGCGGTCTTTCAACCACGGTATTCTATTGGCGGTACACACCGCCGTGCTCAAAATACACACACTTTTACAAAACACAGCCACATTGGACAATTCGAAATACACACACCTGATACACATACACACACCACTCCCACACACCCAATTAAATATAAAACACACACCCACATCACCCACAAACCTCCACTCCTAGAGAATCAGGACCACGCACAGAGAAATAGAGATCCGAGCACCCAGACGCGCATATTACCATCCGCCAGCAATATTACCACGCACTTCACACAACACACCAATACACATCACCACACTTAGCACCACACAATCCACCACACACATCACCCACACCACCCCATGGCACCGCAAAGACACCCCAGGTTTTCTGAGGATGAACTCAGGGTCATGGTGGAGGAAATCGTACGGGTAGAGCCACAGCTCTTCGGAACACAGGTGCAGCACACCTCCATTGCCAGGAAGATGGAGCTATGGAGCAGAATAGTCGACAGGGTCAACGCGGTGGGACAGCACCCAAGAAATAGGGATGACATCAGGAAGCGGTGGAACGACCTACGGGGGAAGGTGCGTTCAACGGTATCCAGGTACACCATTGCGGTTCAGCGGACTAGCGGCGGACCACCACCTCCTCCCCCAGAATTTACAACATGGGAGGAGCAGGTCTTGGTGATCCTGCATCCTGAGGGTCTTGCAGGAGTATCTGGAGGAATGGACTCTGGTAAGTCTCATCTTCACTACTTCATCCCCCCCACCCCACCAGCATGCCAACTCATACCCCCTCCCTCACCCTCACCCCCATCACACCTACTCCTTGCAAATGTCTCACCATCACAACCCACCCATCCCAACCCCAAGCCCTGCATGCGACCACAAAGCATGGACACCCATCACCAAAGCATGCCCCCTGAACAGACCCATCCCCCCCAAAACCACTGTCACAAAAGCCCCCACAGAGGAATGCAAGCACTGGGGGACACGGGCACCCACCCATTGCACACTATGGCACACACAGATGCAATAATCATGGTTTTATACCCCCGCAGGACCCGAACGCCACGTCACCGCGCAGGAGGGTCCACAAATGTCCACTCCACCCCCAGAAGAGGCCCACAGTGATGACAGCACCTCTGTCGACCTGGATCTAAATGACCAGCCCGGCCCATCAGGGACCTCGGGACAGTCGGTTCCCCTCAGACAGCCACAGGCCACCACAGAGCTTCCCCCCTCTGGGAACACCAGCACAGCACCCACCCAGCGGGCCCATCCCTCTGTCCCCAGGACACGTCAATCAGCGGTGTGTCCACCACTACAGGGCACCCAGGTTAGCCCACCACCCCAACAACAACAGGGACCTGGGGCAGTGGTAGTGGGCACACGGTCCAGGGGACAGAGGGCAAGGGAAACAGGGGAACTGGGAGGGCTGCTGTGCGACAGGGGGGGGACAGGCCCAGGGAACTCACTCTCCACGAGGCCCTCTCCTCCATCATGGGAGCCTGCCATCATTCCCAGGAGACGATGGCGACGGTACTGGCCAGGTTTCAGGAGATCCAGCTCCTGCAGGAGGAACAGTATTTGGGGTTCAGGGAGGAACTACGAACCATCAGTTCCACCCTGGGCACCATTGTAGGGGCTTTGAATCTGGTAGTCACCACATTGCGGGACACTGTGGCACCACAAAGGGCCCCTGACACTAGCATGGACCAAGAACTGCCTACCACCTCTGCCGGCGCTAGTGGACAGGAGGCCCCGCCACAAGGCCACCAGCACCCCACCCCCTGCAGAAGGAGAACCACCCCGCAAGCGGTCCCTGAGATCCAGGAAGAAGACAGAGTAAGATGCCAAGACCCCCGCCAGGAAAGGATACCTCCCTGATTGTCATCCCACTGTCCCACATCGTCACCCTGTCCATCGTTAAACTGCCCCTGCTCCACTTTCCACAGGCATTTGGACAATGCACCTGTGATACAAATAGTCTGGACTCTGCCGTGGACATTCCTCCACCTCACCCCTCACCGATTTGCAATCCACCCACCAATATAGAGCACTGTAATAAACACAGTTATTACACAAAACAATCAGGAGTCTGGCTGTGATTTTGAACAAATGTATTAGACATTACCGTGCCAAAATGCTTATTTACATTGTGATGCCAACATACCAATGTCACACAGCTGTAGTCCATGGGGAAACAAAGCAGATGTCACACAGTGGGGCCCACATCTATGAAATCGGAAGGGAAAGTCACAACTCAGTTACCATACACTGGGTGAAAAGGACAGACAGTAGAGAGGTAGTAGTGTTTAAGTATATGTAATATGCCGGTGCGTATTCTTACCTGTGTGTCATTGGAAATACTGCTGTATTACTGTGTTCCTGTTGTCTATGTCGTCTTCTTCGGCTTCCTCGTCTTCACTCTCCACAGGCTCCACAGCTGCTACAACACCACCATCTGGACCATCCTCCTGCAGAAAAGGCACCTGTCGTCGCAAAGCCAGGTTGTGAAGCATACAGCAGGCCACGATGATCTGGCACACCTTCTTTGGTGAGTAGAATAGGGATCCACCTGTCATATGTAGGCAGCGGAACCTGGCCTTCAGGAGGCCGAAGGTCCGCTCGATCACCCTCCTAGTTCGCCCATGGGCCTCATTGTAGCGTTCCTCTGCCCTTGTCCTGGGATTCCTCACTGGGGTCAGTAGCCATGACAGGTTGGGGTAACCAGAGTCACCAATTAGCCACACACAGTGCCTCTGGAGTTGAGCCATCACGTAAGGGATGCTGCTATTCCGCATGATGTACGCGTCATGCACTGAGCCAGGGAACTTGGCATTAACATGGGAGATGTACTGGTCTGCCAAACACACCATCTGCACATTCATCGAATGATAACTATTCCTGTTTCTGTACACCTGTTCACTCCTGTGGGGGGGAACCAAAGCCACATGGGTCCCATCAATGGCACCTATGATGTTGGGGATATGTCCAAGGGCATAGAAATCACCCTTCACTCTAGGCAAATCCCCCACCTCAGGAAAAACGATGTAGCTGCGCATGTGTTTCAGCAGGGCAGACAACACTCTGGACAACAGCTTGGAAAACATAGGCTGGGACATCGCTGATGCTATGGCCACTGTTGTTTGAAATGACCCACTTGCTAGGAAATGGAGCACTGACAGCACCTGCACTAGAGGGGAGATCCCTGTGCGTTGGCGGATTGGTGACATCAGGTCGGGCTCCAGCTGGGCACACAGTTCATGAATAGTGGCTCGGTCAAGCTTGTATGTCAGTATGACATGTCTTTCCTCCATTGTCGACAGGTCCACCAGCGGTCTGTACACCGGAGGATTCCTCCATCTCCTCGCATGTCCCAGCGGACGGTGCCTATGAAGGACAACAGCGATCACAGAGTCAATCAACCCACAGGTACGTAACCACAGCTTGCACATAACACGATTCTCAATCCATGGAATGGTTTGTATGAGTGTTGATGCAAGGCCTAGGTATGTGTGACGCAGTAAAAAGTAAGCCATGTGGGCCCCTGAAATAGCGGCTGCCTGACCTGTGAAGTGCGACAATGGGATGTGAGGTAAATGCGCTGGCGTGGCACACCGTGGAGGTAGGCGATCGAAGACGGCGACGCAAAGCAGCATTGGTTAACATAGAACCCTATGGGTCTCAGGAGCCAATGACGATGTGCGCTGGCGGTCGTGGTACGCACCGCCGCGGTACGCACCGCCGCGGGCATGACCGCCATTTTCTATCTGCTTAATCACTCGATACCTGATCTTCGACAGGAGAGGACCTACACTGCAAGTGCTGCTGTGACCTCGGTCTGGAAGAGACAATGGCTCATGCGACTGGGAAAAGGGCCCCTGCCTTCACTGCTCAGGAGTTGGATAAACTTGTGGATGGGATCCTCCCCCAGTACGCGCTACTCTACGGTCCTCCAGACAAACAGGTAAATACACTGGGAGCATGCTTTATGGGCTATGCCTGTGTTGAGTGGGGTGGATGAAAGATGGTGGGGAGGGGAGCGATTGAGGCATGCATCAAACAACGGTGAGAGCATGTGCCACATGGCAAGGGTAGGGATGGGGGGCCATTCACATTGAGGGTGCAGAAGGTGATGACTATTCTTCTCCCTCTGTACATTTCACATAGGTCAGCGCCCACCAGAAGATCGATATTTGGCGTGCCATCGGCAAGGACGTCTGGACCCTGGGGGTCCACCACAGATGGGGCACCCACTGCCGGAAGAGATGGGAGGACATCCGCCGCTGGAGTAGGAAGACGGCGGAGGCTCAGCTGGGGATGGCCTCCCAACGTGGGAGGGGTGCCAGTCGGACTTTGACCCCCCTGATGTCCCGGATCCTGGCGGTGGCCTACCCCGATTTGGATGGGCGCGTGAGGACATCACAACAGACACAAGGGGGTGAGTACACCCTCATTCTGTTGACTTTGCGCGCAGTGGATGTGTCTGGGTGGGGGAGGAGGGCTGTGCGTATCCCTAGGCCAGGGCGATTTCTGTAGGCTAGGCCCTTCTGTAAGGCATGGCCCTGTGCCCCCGCCCCCCACCTCTGTAGGGTGCCAAGTACAGCTATTCATGGCCCTGTGTCATCTATGTGTGCAGATGTCATCCATAGGCTTGTAGGCCATGTCCCACAGATTGAGTAGTTGACCCCAAGTGTGCGGCGTAGTGCAGGGGGCTTCTGTGTCTGTCCTGTCCGCCAACGGTGTCGCCAATGCATGCACTCAACATGTCTTTATTCTCCCCCCCCCTTTTTTTGTGGTCTTCCTGTTCATGTGTGCATTAGCATCATCAGGCGGAGGACAAGTGGCATCGGAGCACGAGGGAGCTGCATCCCACATGGCCATGGAGGGACACGCAAAGGACTCCAAATTCACCAGTGGGACGGAGGGCGAGGGGAGCTCCACAGCGGGGACTCAGGCAGACATCAGTGACACTGACTCGTCCTCTGAAGGGAGCTCCCTTGTGGTGGCAGCAACATCTGTGCCCCCCGCAACAACAGGTACAGCCGCCACCCACCGCACCAGCACCGCCCTCCCAGCAGCCCCTCAGCGTTTGGCCCGTGCCCGCTCACCCAGGAAGGTGGGCATCTCCTTCACCCCAGGCACCTCAGGCCCTGCCCCAGTCACCCCTGCTGCCCTCAGTGAGGAGGTCATTGACCTCCTGAGGACGCTCACTGTTGGGCAGTCTACCATTTTGAATGCTATCCAGGGTGTAGAAAGGGAGGTGCACCAGAGTAATGCATACCTGGAGGGCATTCATTCTGGTCAGGCTGCCCTTCAGCGATCGTTCCAGACTCTGGCCTCAGCACTGATGGCAGCCATTATCCCTGTCTCTGGCCTCCCCCCTCCAACTTCCTCCACCCATACCCTATCACCTGTACCTCTGCCTATCCCAGACACACCATCAGACCAGCCTGCACACACCTCAACACCCAAGGGAAGCTCAGCCAGACATAAGCACCACACATCACACAGGCATTCACACAAGCAACATCCACATAAGAGACATACCAACACCCACTGCCTCCACTGTGTCCCCCTCCTCCTCGTCTCCCTCCTCCCTCCCTGTCACATCTCCAGTCACACCTGCATGCACAACATCTTCAGCCACTACGTCCCTCAGCAGCACACACACCAGAACCCCCCGCACACGTGCAGTCACCACCCCCACTGCCATTTACACGTCCCCTGTGTCCTCTCCCAGTGTGTCTGTGACCCCCTCTTCCAAGATACACAAACGCAGACAGCCACCCACCCAACAGCCATCCACCTCACGACAGCCTCCAGCCCAAGCACCTGCACCCAAAGACACCAGACTTACAACTCCTACAACCACAACCTCTTCCTCCACTCCCATACCCACTACACCTACCCATCCCACTGCTCCTAAAAAGCTTTTCCTGTCTAAACTCAACCTCTTTCCACCAACTCCCCCACCCCGTCCATGTCATAGGACTACAGTCAGCACCTCAGCCACGACAAAACCGGCCCCTGTCATCACAGTCTGCCATGGACTGTGGAGTGCCCCACCCTCCAGGGCAGCGAGTTTGGTGCGAAGCCAAGGCACGGGCAGCCCACCCCCGGAGAAACATCCCAAGATAGGCAGTGGCCGGCGCAAGAGGGTGAAAACACCAGGGACTAAAACCCCTACCATGGCTCCGGCAGGAAGTGTAGAGACAGCTGGCACACCGCCCAAGGTGGGGAAGGGCCACAGGCGATCAGGGAAGGCTGGGAAGGGCAGCACGCCCGACAACACCGCCATCAGCCCAGCTGGCCAGGAGGGCCCCGCCAGCCCCATCCCAGGTGGGCAGGAGGCCACCAACAGGCCCGGCACAGCTGCCCAGAAGGGCCCCGCCAGCCACAGGACAGATGGCCAGGAGGGCCCCGCCAGCCACAGGTCAGGTGGCAAATGACCTCCCCCCCATGGCCGGAACCGCTGAACTGGGCCCTTCATCTCAAGCACCACTGCACTGGGCCCTTCATCTCAAGCACCGCTGAACTGGGCACCGCCGTCTCAAGCACCGCTGAAGTGGGCACCGCCGTCTCAAGCACCGCTGCACTGGGCCCTTCATCTCAAGCACCGCTGCACTGGGCCCTTCATCTCAAGCGCCGCTGCACTGGGCCCTTCATCTCAAGCACAGCTGAACTGGGCCCTTCATCTCAAGCACCGCTGCACTGGGCCCTTCATCTCAAGCACCGCTGAACTGGGCACCGCCGTCTCAAGCACCGCTGAATTGGGCCCTTCATCTCAAGCACCGCTGCACTGGGCCCTTCATCTCAAGCACCGCTGAACTGGGCCCTTCATCTCAGGTACCGCTGCACTGGGCACTTCATCTCAAGCACCGCTGGCCCATGAGCGGCAGGGGCTGGCCCGCATCTGTGTCGGGCAGGGCTGCACAGGGCACTCTGGGCACCAGGCCCCCTCCAGAACCAGTGGAGACTGTTATCCACTTGAGAGACTGTGGCTTTGCACTCCCCAGGATGTAACAGTGGGCAGCCCACCCATTGTATAGACTTGTGAGACTGTGGCTTTGCACTCCCCAGGATGTAACAGTGGGCAGCCCACCCACTGTCTGGACTTGAGAGACTGTGGCTTTGCACTCCCCAGGATGTAACAGTGGCCATGGAGGCCCCTTGTGGATCTGGCGTCGTGCACTCATCTGGCTGAGGTGCCCCCCCTTCCCTTCCCCCTGAGTTGCCTGTAGTTTTGCTATCTGATGCCCCTGCAGTGTTCTCTCCGTTGGAGTCAGGTATCCTGTGTGGGCTTTGCCCATGTGATTTGGGCCCAGTGGTCCACGAACAATGCCTGCTACAATGCTCGGACTTGTACATTTATGTATATAAGAGTTTTTGATGTGTATATATATTTTTTGGGCAGTAATACAATATATTCCAATGTTGAGAATCATTTCCTTTTGTATTTGCATTCTTCCGGGGGGTTTGGGGGGTGTCACTCTGATGTGTTGCTATGCATTGATGTGTGTGTTGTAGTGGGTGAGGGTGAGGGTGGGTGTGTCGCGTATGTGTGTACCCGTAATATTTTTCCCTCCACCCTCCCCTGTGTCGTAGGTGCAGTAGTCACCGTTGTCTTCTGCGCCGGCGTTCGTGCTCCTGGTAGAGGAGCAGGAAGACTATCGCTGAGTGTATGTGGAGTTCAGGTTCCATGCTGTCCTGATTCCTCGTGGGGTGTATGGAGGTGAGCGGTTTCCCTTCGAAATGGCTGTTTCCGCCGTGTTTTTATTAGCGGGGCTACCGCCCCGGAAAAGGTGGTGGATTGGTAGGTTGTGATACAGTGGGCGGTACATTGTCTCCCGCCTGTCTGTTGGCGGTGACCGCCGCACTGTTTGTTTGTACCGCTGTGGCGGGCGGTGTGTTGCTGTGGCGGTCTCTGTTGGCGGTTTCCGCCAGGGTCGGAATTCCATTTTTTTTCCCGCCAGCCTGTTGGCGGTTTTTCCGCCGCTTTAACACCGACCGCCAGGGTTGGAATGACCCCCTTAGTCTCTTTTCTGAAGATTTTCTTCAGCGGGACGAACCTGCCAGTCCAATCCGACCTCCTGGAGCCCTTCTGCGGATACGCGTAGCGGGAATCCTCGGTGGAGATTTTTACCTTTGGACTTAGTCTTTTTTTCGAGGTGAAAATCCTTCGACCGGGGTAAACCTGGATCTTGATCTGACGTCCCTGGAGCCCTCCTCGGATACGCTGGCTGGGAGGTCCCAGTCAACGTTTCACCTTCGGACTTAGTCTCTTTTTCTGAGATTTTCTTTACCGGGACGAAACAGCAAATCAGGCCAGGTCGCGGTTGAGGCAAGCCGGCTAGAGTTGCCGCGGCGGGTCGGTCCCTCTATGGAGCTTTTTTTTCAAAACTTCTCCAAACTTCTCCAAACTTCTGGGGCTTCTCCCAGATGTCCTTTTAAGGTTCATTTGAGGTCCACAGCTCACCCCAAGGGTCCTGAAGTTCTGAGATGGTCCTTGGGGGGTGCAGATTACAACTCCCAGAATGCACCTGGAACAAACCTTTTTGGCCACTGGGCAGTGGTCAGCTGGTTGATTTCTTCAGGAGTTGGTGCAGTCCCTCCTTGAATCAGTTGAAGCCAGGCAAAGTCCTTCTTGTGGTGAAGCCCAAGTGGGCAGCTGGTGCAGTCCTTATGAGTGCAGGTTCCAGGTGCAGGCCAGGGGTCCAGCAGGGCAGTCCTTCTTCTCCTTTGGTTCTTCCTTGTTGGAATCTGATGGGGATCTGAGGTGTGGGTGCAGGTCTGCCAGTTTTATCCTTGCTCCTGGGTGAAAAGCAGGGGGGTCCTGGTTCTCCAATCAGGTGCAGGGTCCTTCCCTCTGTGATGACCACTTCCTGGGAAGTGTGGCAAAAATCAATCCCAGGAGGAAACATTCTCCAAAAATCCATCATGGCTGAATCTGATTTTTGGAGGTTACATCCTGCTGAGCCCACCCACTGGTGTGGCTAAAAATCATAAACACACCCCTCTCCTGCCCTCTCCTAATCTAATCAAGGGGGCACCTAGTTGTCTGGGGTTGCAGGATGTGGGGGTGTTGCTGGTTGCTCCAAATGTCCTTCTCTGCCTTTGAAGACCAGTTTGGCAGCCCTCCCCCTTCCTGCCTCACCATCTGCTGAGGGGAGATTCCCTCCCACAGGCACATTCCTTTGTGTGAAGCCAGGCCACTTCACACCTCATCAAGGCAGCCTGGCTAGTCTGCCACAGGCTGGCCAATCAGAGCACAGCAGCAAAAACAATGCAGGGCTTAAATTGGCAACTTTTCAGGTTAAGTTTAAAACTCTTTACCTGAAAAAGTTATATTAAATCCCACAACTGGAAGTTGTGGGATTTATTATAACAATTAATTTGATACCAAACTCTTGGTATCCATCATTTAAGGGGACTTTAAAAATTAAAATAAAGTCTCACCATTCTAGCCTATGAAGGCCATTTACTAGAATGAGGGAAAAACGAATGTGGCTGTTTTTACCTCACTAGGGCTTATAAAACTACTTTTATAAGGTCCCTGCTTATAGTTACATGGCACCCAGCCCTAGGGGCACATAGCACACACCTTAGGGATGACTTATATGTAAAAATAAGGTAGTTTAAGACTTTGGAACTACTTTTAATTCCAAAGTCGAATTTGCATATAACTTTAATTGAAAAGCAGCCAGCAAGGCAGGCCTGCCTTTAAAATGACACTGGGCACCTCAGCAGTGCACCTATGGGTGCACTACCTATGCTGTGGTCCCTAAACCTACATGCCCTACCATATACTAGGGACTTATAGGTAGGTTAACTTAGCCAATAATAATGAGCCTAATTTGCATATCCAGTTTACACAGAGCACTGGCCCTGGGACTGGTAAGCAGTACCCAGGGCACAGCCAAGAGTCAGTAACCACCAGCACCTGTCCAAAAAGTGTGGGGGTGACCAGGGCAAAACGGAGGATTTTCCTACAAACACCATGAGTCAATGTAGTCTTCTTTTTGTGTGTTGGAAGAACATCTTACTCATTGGCCTTCTACTGATCTTAATTGCCTTTATGATCAAAATAGAGGCAGAATGGTTGTCTGCACCAGAGTCTTTGCCTTTTGACAAAGAGCGCTCCTTTTTCTATTATGGCGTCTTTGACTGTCACTTGTTTTTTGCTTTTGTCATCAAGGGCATTTTCTTCCCCAATGATTTTGAAGACCTTCTGGCTTCCAGAAGCTTTCTCTATAAGATGTTGAAGGCCTAGACATTTAAAATTTCAAAATGATCTTTATCAGCACTGATTCGGTGTACTCAATATCCATCAGCACTGAAACTTCACCATCTCACTCACCTTGATTCCTCAGATTCTATTTGTTCTTCTCATCTAAGTCCTCCACCCAATTCCTCAAAGGACCCTTCCTTTACCTAAGTCATAGCATAGTGCACCCATCTTTGATTTTTTCCCTAGTAGTTAAAGTGTTAGGGTCAAAGGCTGCACAAGCTCAGCACGTCAGATTTTAGCTGAGCAGCTTCTGTGCTTCAGAATCTACAAATAGGAAAAAGAATCTGACCATGGTGACTATGTCATGGGGCAGTGAGTGGCTTACACTCAATATCATAGGGAATTAATTTCAACTCCACCTGTGGTTAACAAGTACAAATCAAAGTTTTACCTCTACATACAGTTTCTGGGCCCAGTCACTATAAGGTAGCATAATGCACAGCATGGGAATCTACAAAGAGTCATACTGCAAAGCAAACATAAAGTCACAAACAGCCTGAAATATGCTAATTCCTAAAAGAAGGTTTTAAGAAACTAAGGATAATCAGCAGCTATAAGCGATGCAACATTGACTGCCATATTTATAAAATGATCCTTTACATATGGGATTTTGGTAGCTTATATTAGCCTTGGTAAGGCTTGTGGCAAGGTAAAGCATAGATTGAAACATGCTAGTGAAGTAAAGTCACACTCAGATGTTTAAAGAGTAGGATATTCTCAATTCAATTGAATGTCTAGACTGAAATGATCACAGCTCAAAATAAAAGAACAAAGTTATGACATTTTCCACAAATATTGAACATTAATAATGTTTATTTTTTAACTATGTTTTACAAAAACATTTGGAGTATTTTTAGGGGCACATCTATCAATCAAAACTCTTGTGCCCAAATTGGAATTAAAATACAGTGACAAACTAGAGTGCTTCTTCACAGAAACCTCTTATCCCTCAACATTTTGGAATGTATATGCTGTGTAACAGGGCCTCTTTCAACGTGGTTCAGTGGCATGATATTTATATATTGTTTACATCAATTAATGAAAATATTGTGATATAATATTACTGTTTGGGTTTTTCTAAACCAAAGAAAAACAAATGTATGCTGAACATTTGCACACCTTCACTTAAACTGACTGATAAAATATGGTCCATCGCCCACCCTCTTCAAGGCATAAGTACATTTGCGATCTCTTTGGCTTCTTATTATAACATAAAATTACCTTCAGCACAAAGTACTTTAACATAACAGTTACTGCCCCTATATATACGTAGAATGATAAGCCCATAGGTCTGTATTTATAGCAAGAGTGTTACATACCTGGATGAGGAAGTGAAGAATGGAGGTGTGATTATGGCGTAAGTGAGCTCCCTCTCAGGTGACTCTATGTCAATGAAATGTAGGTGCTTTTTTGTAAGAAGCACAACCTCAGTCTCTTTCAGCAACAGATGCCGAACAGTCCCTGGCACCTCTTTTGGAAGCTGGTTATTTACTGGAGTGATGTGCACAATTACAGCCTATGAGCCAAAATATTGTTTATGTGAGTCGAGTTACAAAACTTAAAACAAATGATATGCATGCTTCACTAACCATATACACAAATCATAAAAGCCCTATCTATGATGACAGATTTGTGCAAGTAGCACAGCATTCATGGGTGATGCATTCTCTGCTGCATTCCTCATACTTATTTAGGATCCAGGAGATGTGGTATATGCCTGCATTTGATTATCACCTGCTTTGAAAGGATCTGGTAAGGAGACTTGAAAAAAATCACCAGGCAACTCTACCAAACTGCAGACTGTAATTGTTCACGGTGTAACCACTGACACTGCAGAAAGTAAATGCATACATTTTCTTTTAAACCTGTTCCCTAAAACTGCCAGTCCATGCCATACTGAAATTGAATATTTTAGGAGACTCACACTTGTGTTTGTTTCATTGTATACCATGCAGAGCTAAATTTGTAGAGGCAGTTACAGATGGCGGGCAGAAGCAATCCTTTTTGGGCACTGGCACTTATATTTCATTATCAAAGTTAGACCCAGAGCAAGGGAGAGGAAATCAGAAAAGCGAGAAAGAACCAGGAAAAGAAAAATAGGAAATCTGTGACTAGGAGAGAAAGCAGGGATGAAGAAAATGCAACTGTGAGAAAAATAAACAATAGAGAAAGAGACATGATGTGGGATCAAGGTCAGGTAGCCATAGTTTTCAGAAACTCAGGAATTCAGGCAACATTGGTGGCAGGCTCTTGAGGAAAAACAGTGACTCCTGTTACGTACATTTTTACAATTAAAGCACTGATCCTATGAATGAGCAAATAAGTGCCTTCATTTGACGGTGCAAGGCCATAAAGTATTTCTGAAATCCATACACTATTTTTCATTTTACATCAATGCCTACTATTGGTCCAGTCTCTTTGTCTCTTGCTGAATAGTGTCGATGTTGGTGATTCTGGAGCATAGAGCATTGCCTTCTAATATCAGCTTCTGCACGCGGCCAACCATTTTGTGCTATCTTGAGCAAATCACTTATTCCCTGTGCCTTAAAATGGAAATATGCATAATGAAAATATTTGAAAGCTACCTCTTCAGTATGCTCTCCCAATTATATGTTCCTACAATGTTTGACATTGGATTCCAGTTTCTGTAATTTGGTGTCAACCACCTGCACCTCATCCTGTTCTATGTAGTGCACTTAATGCACTCTTCTACTCCTCAAAGACAGATCCATCCTATATCAAATTTCTAAAGTAATTTTTTCCATTCTAATCACTTTGGATAAGCCTCAAACATTGGTGAGTGTGACAGATTGTAAACCACATTTATTTTTGGCAGCAACCATATTTTATTATAATTTGATCCACAACTTTGGCAAAGCAGGTGCTCTTTTTCTTTGTATCTATATTCCCTCTCCCCTAATATGTGTCAGAGCTAGCCATCTCCTACAGTTAAAGGCTGTGTAATCTCATGCAAAAGAATGATGTCCTGCAGATGCAGGAAAAATCACTTTCCTCAAATTTACCATTGCCAGCACACTCCTTGTGCTTAGGCATGCCTACTTTACCTTGTATTCTAATGATTTGGAGTTTGACAGCTCAGCAGGAAACATATCAAGAGGACCCACAGATGGACCTCAAATGCTTCTTTCCTATAAGCTTAGTCAATATTCTCAATGTACCTAAATCATTTGTAAAGACCATAATTTCAAATCCTCCTATATATGAAATAGAGTACCTGTGGTTCTGAGAGATTGGGTAGATCATGGCTGTCAGACAGAACAAACTCAAATGTGTCTTGGAACACTTCTCCACCATGGTGACGATAATATATAATTCCATTGAAGAGGTCTCTTTGCAGGAAGCTCAGGACGGGGTAACCTGTCATGATCCAAAAGCATATGCAAATGATAAATGCAAATACATCTCTCATGATCATTGTTGAAAGTAGGCCTTGATATATTACCACATGCTCTCACATTTTCAATAAAAGAAATACATTGATTGATTTTGACTTGTTGGAATACATTATGGCCCTCAATACGAGACTGCCGAAGCTGCGGGCACCAACATACCACCAGTGCTGGCGGTATGTTTGGCACCACATTATGACATTTCTGCTGGGCCAGCGGACGGAAACAGCGTTTCCGCCCGCTGGCACAGCGGAAGAGTCACCACAACATTGAAGCCGGCTCGTAATGGAGCCGGCGGCAATGTTGAGGTGCGTCGGATGGAGCAGCACCCGTCGCGCATTCCACTGCCCATAATTCGGGCAGTGGAATGCGCGATGGGGCTGTGCACGGGGCCCCCAGGGGCCCCTGAGTCACCCATACCGGACAAACTGGCGGATGGGGACTCGTAATCCCCTGGTGGATTACAGCAGCCAGGACTGCAAGGCAGCAGGCTGGTGGCAGTCTGGCGGTATCAGCGGTATTACCTTAGCAGGACCAGCACGGTCATAATGTGGCGGTAAGTACCGCCAGCCTGTTGGCGGTACTACCGCCACATTATCACCACCCACTGGGGTCATAATGACTCCTTATATGTATTGCCAGTAAAGGACTGACATTTTGAAAATCAGCTGCATAATTATTTTAGAACATAATATTATGATTTTAGAACGTGTATGTATTTCAGTAATTTGTTCCCTTGATTAATTTATGACTATAATTCTGACAATATTTTGAATAGCTTCTCATATAAATGTATCAAAGGGCTGAAATTCAGCTTGTTTATGTATGCATGTGATTATATATATAGTGTTACTGAGCTACAAAGAAATAGAACAATGTACAAGAGCTAGGATTGATGAAATAGAGTATAGGAGTGCCGCAAGTGGTGGAAGAGAAGAGCAGGATGGGGGGAGCAAACTGGAGGAGATGTTTAAAATATTCAGGTTAAAATCACCAGAAGCAGGACAAGGAGTGGCTACCTCTACCTAGCTGAGTGGAGGCTGAAGGGGGATCTAATGAGGATTATTTGCTAAAATCACTTTCCTAGGAAGTTTAAATTCTGTAGCTTGGGTTGTTGCTGTGTAATGTCCTGAGTGTTCATTTGACAACCGTACTGTGCACATAACACAAAGACTAATTTTACTGTTGAGTCCTTGTACACAGGATATATATCAATAGATGACTGTGTGTTCCACAACAGGAACCTAAATACATAATTGTTTAAGAACTAAAAATAGCATCTGAAATCACTAAAATCATAAACAAATAAAAAACTATTAAATATAATTTGTCTATGAATGAACAATGTACCACCTTTAATACAACAAACATGACAAATAGAAAATTAAGTTGGTGACTATGATAAGATAAAAGATACAATATAATAATGTATGCAGGCTAAAGAAATAAAGATGTTTACCAAGGTGATCAGGCCCTGGCTTCTTCATGATTTCTCCAGCCTGGGATGGTTTTGTGATTTTAAATACTATGTAGTCATCACTGGAGTCCAGGTCTGAAGCTTGAAGCATTGATCCATCAATAAGCACTGTCTGGCCTTCACATACTTCAAAGGCCACATTAGTGACAAGGAAGGGAGGACTGTCATCCTTAGGAAGAATGTTGATAGGAAACTTGTGCCTGATACTGTGGCGGCCATCAAAAATTCGAAAGACCACAAAATCTTTTGAGGTATCACTATCATCATGATGGTAAAGAGCAACTCCATTTTTGATATCCTTCACCATGAACATAAAACCTTTTCCACCTTATAAAATAATAAAGATAAAATTTGTAAACGTGCACATGATATTGCTCTACAAAGGCATGACTACATATATGTATATATTTTTCATGGAATCCAATAAAACTAAGCATGCAAGTAGTTACAAAATAATGTTTACATGAAAATGTTTCTACTTAGGTTTTTATAGTATTGATGTATATTTAATCAGATGTCATCGCTGGTTAACTTCTCCAAATATAGCTGCATTGAACACTCATCTTGTTATGCCTTCTCTCCTGCGTCTCTCCTATCTCTGCCCTGTACCTATCCCTTTACTCCCTTCCAGTAGTTCTAGCTTCTCTTGGAGATAGAGAACTATGCAACCACATAAAGGCTTCCTCAACATTTACCATCCCTTTGATCCTGTCGCTTATATGATTGAGCCAATGGTTGCTCCAAGCCAGGAATTTGACCCCATGTTAATCCCGAACCATAGAGGCAGAAAGTAAATGCATTTAGAACTTAAAGAAGGCTTCACACAGATGAGTACAGACATCTTGGGATCCCTGAAGACTGACTGGGAGTCCTTCACCAAACACCCTGTTCAAGCTCAATCACATTAGAGTGAAGGACCAGAAGCAGATACAGGCTTGGATAATCAAACAAATGATGGTAACTTGAAAGGGGAAGAGATGCTTCTCCAGAGAAGAAGGAAACACCGCAAAGGAATGTTGGCATGTTGAATACAGGTTGCTGCAGGAGACACCAATCGAAAGCTTCAATGAATATTTGCTTGTGCTATAAAGCCAATTTTTGCTACTGGGAATCTGAGCATACTGCACTGCTCATTCTGAAGGAGATTTACCAGTCGATGGGAAACACCCTGGATCAGCCTCTGCAATAAGACATAACCAGCCATAATAGTCGGACTCAACTATGCAATCACACACCAGCAAGGCTGTGCCATCACACTGGTAGATCTCAAAATGTATATGCAATATTCTTTAATTCCTGATGGACCAATACATTTTTCATAACTTATAGTGGATATAATTGTGGATATAATTTAAAATGTTACAGTATCACACTATCGGAAACCATTAAATCAAAGACTGGTTGACATGGAAACCATTAAAATGTCATGTCCATGCTGTCCAAATGGTCCACTGGGACACTTTCTCATGAAGCATTTATCCGCTTTTTACTGGGCTTATATGAGTGGCCTTTATTGTAACCTCTGTAACACTGCATTGCATTTTAGACTCCCAGGAGCATATTTGCTAACTTTTTATGTGACACAGCACAGCAACCAAAATTGCTCAGCTGTGCTCCTTGAAACAGAACGAGCAGAAGAGAGTAATATCTACTAAGGTATGATGCTGTTTTCCTCTCTCCCTGCGCTGACACAATTCAGGCTGCCATCCACAATGTACACAACCTTACACCATGTGAGTTTTATCAAACATAGGTTTCGTACTGGAAGGTGAAACTTCCTGTACCAAAACTATGCATTAATGCTTTCCTATTTAGACTTGTGCTGTACAATGCAGCATAAATGTAAAGCTGGAAAAATGTGGATATTTTGTAAACTTCCTTCACAGTTACACCTGCTTTGAGGAGTTGTTGGCATTTTTAGCACATGTCCATGTCTACCAATGCTAGTAGACAGTGGTTTGTGTCCAAACCCATCAGGTTCCTGTCTACCAATGCTAATAAATAGTGGTTTATGTCAAAACCCATAAGTGTTAACATGGTAACATACATATATCACCAATGGAACGGCCCCCTAAAGCAAAGTAACACAAAGTATTTTGTACTACTTTGGCCAACTCTCCAATATCAATTCTGATTTGCACTGAAAAGTTAGTTACAAAGGACTACAAAGTTGGCACACAGTGTTAGTAAATCCAAGCCTCAATGTGAAAGAATGCCATGTAGTACTACTCTGCTAATGCATGCAACACAATTTATATGCATAACGACATAAGATAGATTCTACTGAAATGTTAGGCTGTGTGCTATAAACAAAGCACAATTCCAACAACACAGAAAAAATGTAAATGTTACTAGCACACTGATAAATAAATGTTCATTTATGAATATGTCCTTTATGTGAAACCACATTTGTTGCATAACAGTGACACACAATTTGTTTCTGTTTTCTAGAAGCTCAAATGTGTCCTCTGGTATTTTGTAAGAGGAGTACCTCTACCTCATTTATCAGAAGGTGGCTGTGAGGCACTGTGCATTAAAAGTCAACTGGGCCTTAATGTGCCTGAACACTTGATAGCAAAATGAAAGTTCTAAATATGAGTAGCAAAAGGAATATCAAATGTGTGCTTTTGAAATCTACGCACACATAATTCAGTTTCACCTCCTACAGTGATTCGTCCATGCTGTAAGCCATCCATGACGACGAGGCGCACTGCATTTATGTCATCATTGTCCACAATTTGAAACTGCTCCCATGTGATAGGCCGGGACTGGCCTTCAAGGAGATCTAAGCCTATTGAGAAAATGCAACCAATATTACTATCACAATACAAATGAGATAACAAGTAATTTTACAAGAAGATATACAACAAGCAATTAGACCAGCATAGGGAATGATGTACAAAACACTTCTGGGGTCATAAAATCACAGGATCTGTAACCACAAAAGCGTGTCTTGGGATGTACAAAACATCTTTTTATAACTCTCAAAGGTGGTCTTGTGACTTATTTCAAAATGCAACTCAGTTGGGGAGTGAAAGGAAAGTTGGCTCCTTAGTGTGAATCCCAATGACATTTATAAAATGTTTGTGAGTACTACTGCAGCTGCAAACCACCAATCAGATACCAGCACCTGATTAGGGCTAGTAGCTTATACACAAATAGGATGCTGTCCTTTAGGGACAGTTTGTCATTTAGGAATTGCGTGGAAAAACCTTGGGGAGCAGACAGTAGTCCAGAGGACCACTGTGTGCTAACCCTAATGTTTTCCGAAATGGAAAAGTTTTTTTTTATATCAGCAACTGTGTCTCTAATGGTGATGCCTGCTTGAATAAAATGTTACCCATTTGACAATGCAAACGCAGGGATGTCAATCTGCTGTCTCCTGCAGGCCACATTCACTGGTCTCATAGCCAATCAAAAAAAGGGTGCAAATTGTGGACCGCCTAATTAATATTTACGCAGGTCATTTTCTAACCTCTTGTGAATGTACAATTTGTGAAGTAACCTCTTCTTACTGTACATAAGTCGCAACTTGCAACACTGTTCACAAACTAGTCGGTGTGTAATTTGCACATTCGGGTTGGCAAACCGGGATTAGCGCATCGGTCTCAAAGTTCATGTTTGATAGAAGTTGGAAAAACTAAGGGCTTGATTTAGATATTGGCAGATAAGTTACTCAATCACAACGGTGATGCATATTCTATCTGCCAAAATCTAAATCACATAAGTTATAATGGGATTTAGATTTCAGTGGATGCAATATCTGTCACCGCCGTGACACAGTAACCCATCCACCACTATCGAACTCAGGCCCTAAGTTCACCTACATTGCTTCCTTAAAAATGTAATGTATAACCTGATCGCAAAAAAAAAAAAAAAATAGGAAGGAAAATAAAATGCAGTGAAATGTCAGAAAAGGTTGTTCATATTATGATTGATTCCTTGTGCAAATAGAAATAATAAAAAATATTTCACGGATATGGACAGTTAACACCACCACCAAATTTTGACTGGTACTCTAACAGGCGCCCTTTTTTAGGAAAGGGAAGGGGAAGAAGCAGAGGAAGGGAAGGAATACAAGTTTGCACTGGGTAAGCGACATAAAACTTCCCCCTGCACAGACCACAGTTTTGGAAAAATACCTGGAATTTGTTCCTACTACAAAACCAAACATCTTTAGCCTACATAGAGAGATGGCCGAATTCTTTGGAAAGATCAGGTTACAAACATACTTTTCAAATAAAGAACATTTCACAGATTAAGATAACGTGAACATGGGACTACATAAAACATCTACCTTTACACCTCCAGCAACAACTATGTCTCCATAGGTACTGGCTTTTGAAAGAGTAGTCAACAAGGAAATTGACAGCCTACAACATTACGCGAAGAAAACGTATCAGAATTTGACCAGTTCAGAACGCAAGGCATTATCGGAGCTCATTGACTTGAACACTGATGTTATAAAGCCAGCTAAACAAGGGGGAGCAATTGTAATGTTACCCATAATAAGGTACAGAGATGAATGCCTGAGATCACTAAACGACCAGAGAAATGATAAGACACTAGACAAAGATCGTATCAGAGACAAAATGGATGACATAGACTATATGGTAAAGACGGCATTGGAACAGGATTGCATAACAACCCAGGAGGCAGAATTCCTATCTGAGAAACAAACTAGGATCCCATATTTTTATATCATTCCTAAAGTTCATAAGAGGAGAATCCCTCCACCGGGAAGACCTATAGTTTCAGGTATAAGGTCTGTATTGGATCCAATGTCTAATGCACAAGTTTCTTTTTGAATCCACTGATGAGGAAAACACCCACATATCTATAAGACACTAAGGAAATGTTAGTATACTGGAAGGTATAGAATTTCATCCCGAAATGGAAATATTGGTCACCATGGATGTGGAATCCCTGTACATAAGTATTCCCCAAGAAGAATCTCAAATGGTCTCAGAATCCTTACTCGAATATGAGACTTAGGACTACATTACCCCTAAGGAATTCATATTAGATGCGCCCATGAAGCCCTGACAAGGAATTACTTTCAATGATAGGAACAGCAATTTTACCTTCAAACCAACAGCACTTCCATGGGCAATGCATTTGAACCTAGTATAGCTTGTCTCTTTGTGCATCATTTTTAGACCACATAAATTTTTGAAGATAATCCATACAGAGCACATACACACATGTCAAAAAGATACATCAATTATATCTTTATGATTTGGAGAGGAGATAAACAAACCCTTGTATTATTTTAACAATGGGCAAATAACCCTAATGTATTTCTGAAGTTTACTGTATCTTCCAGCTGCATGAAATAATCTTTTCTAGACAGACAGATTGCAATAACTTGTTAAGGTTCGATAGCTTCCATCCTCGAGACAGAACTTTCTTTTCATCAGTTTCTGCATCTCAAAAAGAACTGCAGGAGAAATGTAGGTTTTCAGAAACATGCAGACAAGTTGTCATTAAAGTTGAAACAGAGGATGTATCCAAAGAAGTATATAAGACAAGCCAGAAAAAGGGTGCAAAACATCCCTAAAGACGTGCTGTTCCAAATGGATCCTATGGAAGAAACAGACATGCTCATATGTGTAACTATGTACGATTCCTTGTCCAACATAGTAAAAAAATGAGTCAACAGGGATTGGAAGTTACTTTCATAGCTATCATTGAGATTTGCACTGCCTTTTTTTGCATTCAGACGAAACAAGACTAGCAAGGATATGGTTGTATATACAAGACAAAAAGAATAAGAACGAAGAAAGGATAATACAATCCATGAACTATGGAAAATCCCCATCGTTAAGGGCCATTTCCTAAGTGGGGGTTGTAAAGTGTGCACACTATCACTGAAAGGAAAGTCTGTGGATTTAGGTCTGAGAACCCCTTGGATTCTGAATACACCCACAAATTGTAATACAACTAATGGTGTCTACAGCCTTCAACTGCCCATGCAACCTTAGTTATACAGGAATGACCACTAGACAGGCCAGTGTGATAAACAACAAACATCAAAGCACAATAAGATGTGGGAAGGACAACACTAAGCTCACCAGGCATGGGACACTCTGATAATTATTTGAGATAGGTTACTTTGGAGAAGGTTTCAAGAAGTAGTGCCCAAACACTGAATAAATGACTCTACTACAAACAACGTTGGATTTATAGGTTGAGCACAGATACTCGGGCCTGAACTATGACATAACACAGACCACCCCTTGCTACATATCTGATTATAAGGTAGTCACTGTGCACTCTAGAGCACCTTGATTATGTTTCGAGCACTTCAAATGCGATTATTGGAGAGGGATACAGAGGGGCATATTTATACTCCGTTTGCGCCGGAATTGCGTCGTTTTTTTTGACGCAATTCCGACGCAAAACTAACTCCATATTTATACTTTGGCGTTAGACGCGTCTAGCGCCAAAGTCCATGGAGTTTGCGTCATTTTTTAGCGTGGACACCTACTTTGCATTAATGATATGCAAGGTAGGCGTTCATGTCTAAAAAATTGACTCCGAGGCATGTGCGCCGTATTTACACTCTCGGGCAAAATTCACGCCCGGGAGTGGGCGGGTCAAAAAAAATGACGTACGCCCGCTTTTGCGCCGTTTTTTAGCGCCTGGAAAAGGCAGGCGTTAAGGGACCTGTGGGCTCTGAAGGAGCCCAGAGGTGCCCTCCCATGCCCCCAGGGACACCCCCTGTCACCCTTGCCCACCCCAGGAGGACACCCAAGACTGGAGGGACCCATCCCAGGGACATTAAGGTAAGTTCAGGTAAGTCTTTTTTTTTTTTTTTTGTGGCATAGGGGGGCCTGATTTGTGCCCCCCTACATGCCACTATGCCCAATGACCATGCCCAGGGGACAGACGTCCCCTGGGCATGGCCATTGGGCAAGGGGGCATGACTCCTGTCTTTGCTAAGACAGGAGTCATTTCTATGGGGGTTGGGAGTCGGAAAAAATGGCGCAAATCGGGTTGAGGCGAAAAATTTGCCTCAACCTGACTTGCCCCATTTTTTGATGCCCAAGCCCCATATCCCCCTACGCCGGCGCTGCCTGGTGTACGTCGTTTTTTTCCACACACACCAGGCAGCGCCGGCGGCTAACGCCGGCTAACGTCATTGATTAAATACAGCGCCCGCATGGCGCTTCAGAATGGCGTTAGCCGGCGCTAATTTTTTTGACGCAAAACTGCGTTAGCGCAGTTTTGCGTCAAAAAGTATAAATATGGCCCAGAGTATGGTGTTTTGGTAAACTCTAAAAACAACCCGCTATAATCCTGCGTCATATAAAAGCCAATAGCAATGGCTTGTTTTCATTGAAGAAAGATAAACATTTTCACACCTTCACCCATAACCTTGATCCATCAATCAGTATATCTGATCATGATCTCCGAGGTGATGGGTATATAAGTCTAGATACCATGGGGGTCATTCCGACCCTGGCGGTCCATGACCGCCATGGCGGAGGGCGGCGGAAGCACCGCCAACAGGCTGGCGGTGCTTCCTGGGCTATTCTGACTGCGGCGGTAAAGCCACGGTCAGAAAAGGGGAACCGGTGGTTTCCAGCGGTTTTCCCCTGGCCCAGGGAATCCTCCATGGCGGCGCTGCTTGCAGCACCGCCATGAGGATTCCGACCCCCTTCCCGCCAGCCTGTTTCTGGCGGTGTCCACCGCCAGAACCAGGAAGGCGGGAAATGGGTGTCGTGGGGCCCCTGGGGGCCCCTGCACTGCCTATGCCACTGGCATGGGCAGTGCAGGGGCCCCCTAACAGGGCCCCACAAAGATTTTCACTGTCTGCTTTGCAGACAGTGAATATCGCGACAGGTGCCACTGCACCCGTCGCACCCCTGCAACTCCGCCGGCTTCCTCGTTGCAGGGGCTTTCCCGCTGGGCCGGCGGATGGCCTTTTGGCGGTCGCCCGCCAGCCCAGCGGGAAAGTTGGAATGACCGCCGCGGTCTTTTGACCGCGGTGCGGTCATTCGGCGGTAACCGCATGGCGGGCGGCGACCGCCGCCCGCCGCGGTCAGAATGACCGCCCATATGTTTTGATCATCTGTGCCTTAAACTACATACAGAATATATGAACTATGTTTAAAAGATATGTATATCCTCTGGAGTAGTCTCCTCTTCTTGTTCTCTTTTATGAAAAAGACACAAATTGACATCATCATTTTTAATTTTCTTTTGAAAAATATCATAATTGTTATCTTTTTTTGTGAAAAGCCTATTAAGGAAATAATGTCCCCAAAAGGAATTCAGTGCAAATTGAGAGTGATAAAGTCTGTTACATACGAATACAAACTAACTCAAGCTAGGTACTACTTTTTATGGTCCGTATTTACAGGTTTCCAGTAGACATCACCCCATGCCTCATACTTGTTTGTTTTTTGCACTATAAAACACATAAGAGCCTACAAATCCCAGGTGCCAATGGGACACACCCTTCACATGAACTATATAATCAGGTTTTCCTTTCATGGGTAGGATTACAATACCCCCAATGTCTTTGGAGTGCAAGTAGAGCGCAGCTTCAATTAAGCAGCACTTGGATTGTAATACTGGGAATATTCAACAGAGGGCCACGGCCAGCAAGGTATAGCACTCTAATCTTTTGCTGACAACCACGGGATACAGTCATCATGGGACCACATCAGTGCCTCATCTGAGACTGGCTTCATAATGGCCACTGGTGCCTCAACACTCGGCCAACGAGGCCACGGCAGGGGATAATAGGTGCAACCAATGCTATGCCCTTGGAGTAGTGAGTGACACAGGGTTGGGACCTTGCCTCTTCCA
The DNA here is from genome assembly GCF_031143425.1 of Pleurodeles waltl. Lineage (NCBI taxonomy): Eukaryota > Metazoa > Chordata > Amphibia > Caudata > Salamandridae > Pleurodeles > Pleurodeles waltl. The sequence continues at coordinate 318,114,634 of NC_090437.1, read as the reverse complement.
AGGCAGGCCAGGTTCCCTTGCATGACTTATCTACATTTTGCCTACTTTTAGGTAAGCACTGAGGGTGTTAACAGGACTATGAAGTGCTTGTTATTGTTGTAGTAAATTATGATAACTACCAATGTAGTACATAGATAATCTGAATGTTAAATGTTGTTTGTTTGTCTTTGTGTTAGGGGTGTACCCCCTCAGACTTTTGTGTCGTAAGAGATCTGTGGCATTGCGAAAAAAATGACACATTATGTACCATTGCTATTCTTTCCTAGCTTAGGATATAAAGTTACTTTTTCAAAAAAAGAGAGACATTATAAATACTACAGTACTCATGAGGCCCAATGTCACAGTGTTGTACACTAACATGTGCATGGTTTGTAATTAACACAAGTGGGGTGGAGTGCCCACAATAGCTGTTATACTCCCAAGAGTACGGATTATAGCTGACAATGTATTTTCTTATGGATACCATAAAGGAGCACAGGTAGGAGAGCCTTATACCTACTTATGCTCATTATTCCTCTACACATAGTTCAGGGAAGGCAGTGAGGACAAGGTGCCCTAAAGAAGGTCGAGCGACCCACAGGGTGTAGTAAAACCAGCTGAAACATGTTGGCAGATTAAGGATGCCAGAATCATGGTATTCATAGAAGACATCCTGATTCTTGTTTTTAATTGTGGTATGAGTTCCCACTAATAAATTATTTGGGTAAACTTGTGACCACTGTTTAACTCTGAACTGGACCTCCGCTTTTTGTCCAGAAGTTACAAATATAAAGGAGCTCCCAGGAAGTGGTTGAGGCCTCCATAGCGGTATTCACCAACTAGGGTGAGAAAAAACACCAGTAATAAAGTATGCCACCATTTGGAGAGTGAGGCATTTTTTCTAAATATTTTAAATATTCCTGAGAAATATGCCATTCAGACACATAGAAAATCCAGAGGCCTTTACACTTTTGGTGTCTGTTTGACTAAGTTGGGGGACATGCATTACCTCTCACTCTCTTGAAATTCTGTTATAATAATAAAAAAAATATGCGCAAGGTGCAAATGAGGAAATGAGGGAAATGACATTGCAAAATCATCTCCATCAAGCATAGTCAAAACACAATAAAAGGAAGACCTAATCTTATTACATTTGTCTACAATATTTATTAGTTATTAGAGATAAACATAAGAATTATTTGTGCAACTAAGTTGCATTCCTTAAAATTATGGAAGTGACATTTTATTAAGAAGGGGCCCAACTTCTTGCTGCGTAATAAGGTGTAATCATGGAACAGAATTGCAATGAAAATCGAAATAAAATGATGACCAGGAAATCCTGGATGGAGTTTAGATTTTTTTATAGTTTGGATAGGTGGATAAATAATGCATTATGATTTCTTAAGTTCAAGTATAACTGAATTATGGTCAGCGGGCTCACTACAAACAACTTCCAGATACGTTGGAGATATTGCCAAGCTTGAGGAAAATGAAATCCCAGATGAACCCATGTTGCCTAAACTGGGAAAATCAAATGTATTAAAGCCTCCTCAGAGGATCACTAAAATCATGTATTTTCCGTTTATCTTATAGATAGATTGTTGCAGGAAAATAGAAGTGTGACTAACATATTTTGAAGTTGTACATTAGTACCTGGTACAACCATTCAGATGTTTTGGAGCCGTGAAAAAATACTGTTACTTTGTAGGAGGTGCTAAATCATATAGAACTCATTTCAGGAGTCATACTTAGCAGGTCTCTGTTGCCTACATTACTGAGTTATGTCCTTCTTTAAGATTTCATCACCTGCAATGCATAATTTGGGTGTATAATTTGGGCTCTGCCTTTTGCAATTAAACATCTTCTAAGGGTAGTGAAATCCACTATTGTTCCCTCAGTGGAAGAGTGTCTTTTAAACTCATCTCAACTAGGGCGGCATGGTGAGCAAAAGCACAATGGATTAAACCCAGATCTGTGACTGGGGGAGAGTGTTTGCATTGTTCAGAACTCCGCCCATCATCCTTTTGTGTTGCTCAAATATTAGAACACATGTTCAAGTGCTCTGATGAAAGCAGTTTACCGTCTACAAGTGAACTGTAAGAAAAGACGTTTGACACTCCAGAAAATAAAGCTGCTTTTTCTCGACATGTTTTAGTACTATAATCCTACTGCGTTCTGTGAGAAAAGATGTATCCTCCTTGGTTCAAATCATTAAAATGTGTGAAACAGATCTAAAGTATGAAGCGATCAGTTCACATAGCGAATTACTGAGTGAATTTGTTAATTGGAGAGCTATACTTCACTTTTACACTTTGATCAGGCTGTATGGTACAAGACAACATTGTCAATTATTATATTAATTATGACATGCAAATTGTAATGGAAGCCATCTTATTAAAATGGTTACCAAATAAAAAACACAATTCTCTAGAATGCAATAATAAATGCTGGACAAAGTGTATTGGCCACAGCAAAGGTTGGATCAATCCAAAACAAAGATATGCTTGTTTACCTTGAATTCTGCACTATCCATTTCATAAAACATACATTATTTTAGTGAAACCTATGTAGCACTTTGTATTTAATTCAACAAAAGTCATGCAGCCCTGCCACATTTAAAGGATAACTGCTATTCGCAATGTACTTTATAACAAGTAGGTAGCTGGAAAAGCTGGCTTGGCTCTGACCTTCTTGAATCAATGTTGCTCAACTCTGATCTAATTCCTAGTGACTAATGGCTAGTAAAGACAGACTTTACTCCAACTTAATTTTCTATTATGTCTGGAGAATCAAACCACTGAAAAATCAAGAATTGTCAGTTGCAAAATTGTTGCTGAGCAAAAATGACATTGATAATTAAAAAAAAATCTGAAGATGGCGATCACATAGAGGGACATCCACGGTGGACGTCTGATGTTATAAGTGGGAGGGCAGGGCATCAAATGGTAACAGTCACCGATGCCCAACAACAACAAAACAACAATCATTTGTAATTCAATAGGTCTTGCATTTGTGAGAGTTAGAGCTTTTGGCGTTGTAAATGACAATGGGGGTCATTATGACCCTGGCGGTATAAGGCGCTTACCGCCGTGCAGAAGACCGCCAATACACCGCCACGGCGGCAGTAGAGTGCCACAGCTATTATGACACACATCACGGAATCCGCAAAAATTCAGACACCCACACAATACCGCCACACCAAAGGTCAGCGATAAACTGGCGGAAACAAATCCTCCACCTCCACGCCAACAGAAACACGCCCATGCTATTACGACCCACGAATCCACGCGGCGGTCTTTCAACCGCGGTATTCCATTGGCGGTACACACCGCCGCGCTCAAAATACACACACAACCCCAAAACACCGCCACATTGGACAATTCCAAATACACACACCTGACACACATACACACACCACACCCGCACATCCAATACAATATAAACACACACACCCACATCACCCACAAACCCCTACAACCTGAATTTCTGAGAGAAGGCGAGAGAGAGAGCACAGAATAGACAACCCCATCACACAGAGGCACACAACACCATCACCCACACAACATCCAAGCACAAAACACCACATACCACTACACTCACCACACTCATCACCACATACACCACCCCACACATCACACACACCACCCCATGTCACGCCAAAGACACCCGCTTCTCCGAGGAGGAGCTCAGGGTCATGGTGGAGGAAATCCTACGGGTAGAGCCACAGCTATTTGGCTCACAGGTACAGCACACATCAACTGCAAGGAAGATGGAGCTATGGCAAAGAATAGTGGACAGGGTGAACGCAGTGGGACAGCACCCAAGAAATAGGGAGGACATCAGGAAGAGGTGGAACGACCTACAGGGGAAGGTGCGTTCAACGGTATCCAGGCACCACATTGCGGTACAGCGGACTGGCGGCGGACCCCCACCTCCTCCCCCTCAACTAACAACATGGGAGGAGCAAGTCCTGACCATCTTGCATCCTGAGGGCCTCGGAGGAGTCGTTGGAGAAACGGACACTGGTAAGTCCAATCTTAACTATCACATCCCCCACCCTACCTGCATGCTATCACACACCCCCACCCTCACACACTCTCCTATCACCCAAACTCCTCACTAATGTACTAATAACACCAACTACACATCCCAACACCAAGACCTGCATGACACAACTAAGCATGGACACCCATCACTAAAGCATGCCCCCTGCACATACCCAGAACACCCCCCAACCATCAGCACACAACCCCACACACAGGAATGCCTGCACTGGGGTTCACGCACACCCAACCATTGCACACCATTACACACACACATGCAATAATCATGTAATTATACCCCCGCAGGAACCCGAAGGAACGTCACCACACCAGGGGGTCCAGACAACACCACTCCACCCCCAGAAGAGGCCCACAGTGACGACAGCAGCTCTCCCCTGCTGGATCTTGATGACCAGCCCGGACCATCGTGGGCCTCAGGACAGTCGGTTCCCCTTGCCCAGCCACAGCCCAACACCGAACTTCCACCCTCTGGTAACACCAGCACAGCACCCACCTAGCGGGCCCAAACCTCCCTACCCAGGACAGGTCAATCAGCGGTGTGTCCACCACTTCAGGGCAACCAGGCTAACCCACCACCCCAACAACAACAGGGACCTGGGGGCAGTGGTAGTGGGCACACGGTCCAGGGGACGGAGGCACAGGAACATAGGGGAACTGGGAGGGCTGCTGTGCGACAGAGGGAGGACAGGCCAAGGGAACCAACTCTCCACGAGGCCCTCTCCTCCATCATGGGAGCATACCACCAGTCCCAGGAGACGATGGCCACGGTCCTGGACAAGTTGCAGGAGACCCTGCGTCTGCAGGAGGAGCAGTATTTGGGTTCAGGGAGGAGCTCAGGACCATCGGCTCTGCCCTGGGCACCATTTTAGGGGTGCTGACGGGCATTCAAAAGACCTTGCGGGACACCGTGGCACTCCAAGGGGCCCCTGACACTAGCCACAACGATGACTGCCTACCACCTCCGCCGGCGCTAGTGGACAGGACGCCCCGCCACTGGACCACCACACCAGCACCCCATCCCCTGCAGACGGACAACCACCACGCAAGCAGGCCCTGAGATCCAGGAACAGGACAGAGCAAGATGGCAAGACCCCCGCCAGGAAATAAGACCACCCTGATTGTCCCCCCACTGTCCCACTTTGTTACCCTGTCCAAATCAGAACTGCCCCAGCTGTACCTGTGAGACTAATATACTGGACTCTGCCATGGACATTCCTCCACCATCACCCATCACCATTTTACAACCCCCCTTCATTTTTAGCACTTAAATAAACACCCTTGAAACACTTAAAAAACTGGAGTCAGTCTATGATTTGTAATTTTGTATTATCAATGACAGTGTCATAATGGGTTACCCATTGAAAGGCTAGCATACCAATGTCACACATCACAAGCCCTTCAAGGATGCAAGCAGTTGACACGTAGGTTACCACATTTGTGAAACTGAAATGGAAGGGGACAACTCAGTTAACAAATAGTGAGTGAAATGTCGGTACAGGGTAGAGGTAGACGTGTGAAAGTTAATGTAATGTTAAACCTGAAAATGTACTCACCTGAGTTTCACTGGAAATATTGCTGTATGACTGACTCCCTGTTGTCGTTTTCTTCTTCCTCAGCTTCATCCTCATCACTGCCCACAGGCTTCACAGACTCCACAGCTGCAACAACACCGCCATCTGGATCATCCTCCTACAGAAAAGGCACCTGGCGTCGCAATGCCAAGTTATGGAGCATGGAGCAGGCGATGATGATGTCGCACACCTTCTTTGGTGAGTAGAATAGGGACCCAACTGTCATATGTAGGCACCTGAACCTGGCCTTAAGAAGGCCGAAGGTGCGTTCGATAACCCTCCTAGTCCGCCCATGGGCATCATTGTAGCGTTCCTCTGCCCTGGTCCTGGGATTCCTCACTGGGGTCAATAGCCAGGAAATGTTGGGGTAGCCAGAGTCCCCCAGTAGCCATACACGGTGCCTCTGGAGTTGACCCATCATATTAGGGATGCTGCTATTGCGCAGGATGTAGGGGTCATGCACAGAGCCAGGGAACATAGCATTTACCTGCGAGATGTACTGGTCTGCCAAGCATACCATCTGGACATTCATCGAATGATAACTCTTCCGGTTCCTGTACACCTGTTCACTCCTGCGGGGGGACCAGAGCTACATGGGTCCCATCAATGGCACCTATGACGTTGGGGATATGTCCAAGGGCATAGAAGTCACCTTTCACTTTAGGCAAATCCTCCACCTCAGGGAAAATGATGTATCTCCTTACGTGTTTCAGCAGGGCAGACAACACTCTGGACAACATGTTGGAAAACATAGGCTGGGACATCCCTGATGCCATGGCCACTGTTGTCTGAAAAGACCCACTTGCAAGGAAATGGAGCACTGACAGCACCTGCACGTCAGGGGGGATTCCAGTCGGATGGCGGATTGGTGACATCAGGTCTGGCTCCAACTGGCTACATAGTTCCTGGATTGTGGCACGGTCAAACCTGTAGGTGACGATTAAATGTCTCTCTTCCATTGTCAACAGGTCCACCAGCGGTCGGTACACCGGAGGATTCCGCCATCTTCTCATATGTCCCAGCTGACGGTGCCTAAGAAGGACAACAGCGAAGAAACAGTCACTATTCCTCCAGGTATGTACCCACAGTCACACACAAGACTACACCAGACAATGAACCCTTCCTGTATGTGTGTTGAGTGTAGGCCTCTGTATGTGTGACGCAGTTGAAAAAGAATCCATGTGGGCCCCTGAAATGGCGGCTCCCTGACCTCTAAACTGGGACAATGGGATTGTGGGGTAACAGCGCTGGCGTTGCACACCGTCGCGGTAGGCGGTCGTAGACCGCAGCGCAATGCTGCATTGGTTAACATTGGACCCTATGGGTCACAGGAGCCAATGAACAGGTGCGCTGGCGGTGATGATGTGCACCGCCACGGACTTCACCGCCGCGGACGTCACCGCCATTTTCTATCTGTTCAATCACTAGATACCTGACCTTCGACAGGAGAGGACCTACACTGCTAGTGCTGCTGTGACCTCCGTCTGGAAGCGACGATGGCTGCTGAGTCTGGGGAATGGGCCCCTGCCTTCACTGCACAGGAGTTGGAGAAACTTGTGGATGGGGTCCTCCCCCAGTACATGCTACTCTACGGTCCTCCAGACCAACAGGTTAGTACAGAGGGAGCACGTTGTATGGGCTAGGCCTGGGTGGACAGGGCTGGGTGGAAGAGGGAAGGGGGCAGAGTTCATACTACAGTAAAGCATAGGAATAAATGGGCCACATGGTCAGAGTAGGGAGGGGGCCACTCACATTGATGGTGCAGTTGGTAATGACTGTTCCTCTTCCCTTGTGCATGTCATGTAGGTCAGCGCCCACCAGAAGAGGGACATTTGGCGTGCCATCGCCAAGGAGGTCCGGACCCTGGGGGCCCACCAGAGACGGGGCACCCACTGCCAGAAGAGATGGGAGGACATTCGCCGCTGCAGCAAGAAGACGGCGGAGGCTCAGCTGGGGATGGCCTCCCAACGTGGGAGGGGTGCCCGTCGCACCATGACCCCCCTGATGTTCCGGATCCTGGCGGTGGCCTACCCGGAGTTGGATGGGCGCTTGAGGACATCACAGCAGACACAAGGGGGTGAGTACAACCTCATTCTGCTGACTTTGCGTGCAGTGGAGGGGTCTGGGTGGTGGAGGTGGGCTGTGGGTGTCCCTAGGCCAGGGCGAGTTAGGTAGGCAAGGCCCCTCCGTAATGTAGGCCATGTGGCACTCTACCCCACCTCCGAAGAGTGGCAAGTTGAGGTATAGTTGCCCCTGTGGCATCCATATGCGCAGATTTCCGCCATGTAGGCCATATTCCAGAAATTGCATGTGCAGAGGCCAGGAGCACGGCGTAATGCATGGGGCTGCTGCGTCTGTCTTGTCCGCCAACAGTAGCGGTATGCCATGCACTAAAACTCTCTTACTTCTGTCTCTCCCACCCCCCCCCTTTTCCTGCTCTCCCTGTCCTTTTGTACATCAGCATCATCAGGCGGAGGTACAGTGGCACCGGAGCACGAGGGAGCTGCATCCCACATGGCCATGGAGGGCCACACCACAGACTCTGAATGCACCAGTGGGACGGAGGGCGAGGGGAGCTTCACGTCGGCCACCGGATCAGCAACCAGCGACACGGACTCGTCCGACAATGGGAGCTCCCTTGTGGTGGCGGCACCATCTGTGCGCCCCACTTCTACAGGTACAGCCACCACCTCCCCTACCAGCACCGCCCTCCCAGCAGCCCCTCAGCGTTTGCCCCGTGCCTGCTCACCCAGGAGGGTGGATATCACCTTCGCCCCAGGCACCTCAGGCCCTGCCCCAGTCAACCCTGCTGCCCTCAGTGAGGAGGCCATTAACCTCCTCAGGTCACTCACTGTTGGGCAGTCTACCATTGTGAATGCCATCCAGGGTGTAGAACGAGAGTTGCAACACGGTAATGCATTCCTGGAGGGCATTCATTCTGGTCAGGCTGCCCTTCAGCGAACCCTGCAATCTCTGACCTCAGCACTGATGGCAGCCATTGTCCCTGTGTCTAGCCTCCCCCCTCCAACTTCCTCCACCCAGACCCAATCCCCTGTACCCCAGCCCATCCCAAGCACACCTACAGACCAGCATGCATGCAAGTCAACACACACAAGTAGCTCAAGCAAACATAGGCACCACACACACCACAGGCACTCACACAAGCATCACACCCATACAGATACAGCGACATCCACTGTCTCCACTGTGTCCCCCTCCTTGTCTTCTCCCTCCTCCCTCCCAGTCTCGTCTACACACACACCTGCATGCACCACATCTACAGGCACTAGGACTCGCACCAGGACACCCAGCACCACAAGCCGCTCACCTGCACTCACCACCTCCACTGCCATTTACAGGTCCCCTGTGTCCTCTCCCAGTGTCTGTGATGCCCCCTCCCAAAGTACCCAAACGCCAGCAATCACTCACCCAACATCCATCCACCTCACGACAGCCTCCAGTACCTGCACCTGCACCCAAAACAGCTAAAGTGACACCTCCGACAACCACCTCCTCTTCCTCCACTCCCAGACCCCCTCCAGCTACCCATCCCAGTGTCCGTCAGAAACTGTCCATATGTCAAATTGACCTTTTTGCTCCCACCCCCCCCCTCCAATTCATCAGTCCCGTCGTAGCGCCTCAGCCAAAAAGCCTCCAGTACCAGTGGTGCGTGTTCCAGGATTTTGGAGTGCACCGTCCACCAGGGCAGGCAGTAGGACCCGGAGCCAAGGCACTGGCAGCCCACCCCCTGTAAAGGCTCTGAAATTGGAGAGTGGACGACGGAACCGTGTCAAGACTCCTGGTGGGACAACAAGTGAAATGGGATCGAAGGCGATTGGTGAGTCAGCTGTAACTCCAAAAAAGGTGGGGATGGTCCAGAGGAAGTCTGCCCAGCCTGTTGTGAGTGTCACGGCGGAGAAGTGCGCCATCTTTTCCGGCGGTCCAGACACAACCGCCAGCACCGTCGTCACTGGTCCAGAGACCACCGCCAGAGTCACAGCCCAGGAGGAGACAGGATGCCACAGCCCGCTGGCCAATGATGGAACGTCATGCCACACACCAATGTCCAGTGTGGAGATCATCATGCCACACACCAATGTCCAGTGTGGAGATCGTCATGCCACACACCAATGTCAGTATCAGAACCGCCATGTCAAAGCACCGCTGATCAGGGCAAAGACCGCCATGTCAAAGCACCGCTGAACAGGGCAAAGACCGCTTGTTAAAGCACCGCTGAACAGTCCTGAACTGCCATGTCAAAGCACCGCTGAACAGGGCAAAGACCGCCATGGCAAAGCACCGCTGAACAGGGCAAAGACCGCTTGTCAAAGCACCGCTGAACAGTCCTGAACCGCCATGTCAAAGCACCGCTGAACAGGGCAAAGACCGATATGGCAAAGCACCGCTGAACAGTCCTGAACCGCCATGGGAAAGCACCGCTGAACAGGGCAAAGACCGCCATGGAAAAGCACTGCTGAACAGGGCAAAGACCGCTTGTCAAAGCACCGCTGAATAGTCCTGAACAGCCATGTCAAAGCACCGCTGAACAGGGCAAAGACCGCCATGGCAAAGCACCGCTGAACAGTCCTGAACCGCCATGGCAAAGCACCGCTGAACAGGGCAAAGACCGCCATGGCAAAGCACCGCTGAACAGGGCAAAGACCGCTTGTCAAAGCACCGCTGAACAGTCCTGAACCGCCATGGCAAAGCACCGCTGAACAGGGCAAAGACCGCCATGGCAAAGCACCGCTGAACAGGGCAAAGACCGCCATGGCAAAGCACAGCTGAACAGGGCAAAGACCGCCATGTCAAAGCACCGCTGAACAGTCCTGAACCGCCATGGCAAAGCACCGCTGAACAGGGCAAAGACCGCCATGGCAAAGCACCGCTGAACAGGGCAAAGACAGCCATGGTAAAGCACCGCTGAACAGGGCAAAGACCGTGTAGGAATGAATGGACCGCCACATCAGGCATCCTTATCCCATGTGCAGCTGGGACAGTGACAGGACAGGAACTTTCACGGGGAGACTCATCCAGTCTGGGCACCAGTCCCCCTCCAGAACCAGTGGAGACCTGCATCTACTTGAGAGACTGTGGCTTTGCACTCCCGAGGATGGCACAGTGGGCAACACACCCACTGTACAGACTTGAGAGACTGTGGCTTTGCACTCCCCAGGATGGCACAGTGGGCAAACCACCCACTGTATAGACTTGAGAGACTGTGGCTTTGCACTCCCCAGGATGGCACAGTGGGCAAACCACCCACTGTAGAGACTTGAGAGACTGTGGCTTTTTACTCCCCAGGATACATCAATGGGCATGTAGCCCCGTCGTGGATCTGGCTTCGCATTCATCTGGCTGAGGTGCCCCTCCTTCCCTTCCCCCTGAGGTGCCTGTTTTATTTCTATCTGATGCCCCGGCAGTGTTCGCTCCGATTTTGGTCAGGTATCTATTGTGGGCCTCGCCCATGCATTTTTGGACTGTTGGTGCACGGACATTGTTGTGTACATATCTGCACTACTTCTTGTATTGTATATATAATTATGAGTGATTTAGAGATATATATCTGTATATTTTTGTATGACATGTATATTGGCACATTACAATGTTTGACTGAAATTCGCTTTGTGTTTTCTTTTTTCAGGGGGGATTGTGGGTTGTTAATGTGATATTTTTGACTGCATTGGTGTGTATGTTGTGATATGCGAGGGTGGGGGTGTTTGGTGGGTGTCCCCCTAACTTTTGCATCCCCCCTCCCCGTGTCTAGGTGCAGTACTCACCAGTATCTTCTGCGCCTACGTCGCTGTTGTTCGTAAAGGAGCAGAAAGACAAGGGCAGGTAGTATTTGGAGTTCGGGGTCCATGGAGTCGTCGTTCCTCGTGGGATATGTTCAGGGGAGCGTTTTCCCATAGCAAAAGCAGTTTCTGCCGTGTTTTTATCCACGGTGAATCCGCCCCGGAAAAGGTGGCGGATTGGCGGGTTGTAATAGTGTGGGCGGTACAGTGTCTTCCGCCTGTCTGTTGGCGGTGAACGCCGCGCTGCTTGTCTGTACCGCCGTGGCGGGCGGTGTGTTAAAGTGGCTGTCTTTGTTGGCGGTTTCCGCCAGGGTCATAATTCCCTTTTTTTGTCCGTCGGCCTGTTTGCGGTATTACCGCACCTTTTACACCGTCCGCCAGGGTCGTAATGACCCCCAATAATGTCTTTTGCCTGTGTGTTTTGGTCTGGAGTGTAGTGGATGTATGCCACATGCCACAGCAACCCTCCTAGGCCTGTCACTGCAGAAAGGAGGACACAAAAAAGGTCACCATCTTGAGGGTGTTTTTGCCTCATTCCCACTGATTGGCTGTGATACCCTAGAGATGCAGCCCTTTCTAATATGTTTACCTAAAGATTTATAGCACCAAACAAGCCACAAAGAGGCACCTTTGTGGCATTTAACCTGGATAAAGTGGGTGTCAAAATAGTTAAGAGCAAAGAAAAGGGAGCAGACATATATTTCTGTCTGTTAAATGTTTACAGGAATTATTCCTCTACATTGGAAATACCAGCCTAACTTTTAAAAACATTGACTGAACAGGAAACGTCAAATGTGTGCAGATTGCTGAAAGAGAGCTTCAGTGGTAGATGGACTGACAGGATAGGTTCCAGAGATGCGACTTCTGTGACCCTGGGTCAGTGTTTTAAATGGAAATACAAACGGGCTGGTACTCTGCATTCGTTTAAACCACTGTCTTGGGTTAATAGTCTTATGACAGACCTTGGCTCAGGATTGGACTCTGTAGAATAGATATGTGTACCTGCATCTCCTGGACCTTGTCTTGGCGGTGCCTTTTCGGCGCATACATATGTGCAGTGGCTGATGGGTTTGAAGTCAGAATAATCTCTGTGGGGGTGGCTACTCAAAATTGGAAGCCTTGGCCTTGCCATCTGAACAACTCAGAGTAGAGCGGGAAGCCTGGGTTTTGGATGATAGATACAGTCACAAATACGGCGAAAACGGCACAATGCACACGAGTCTAGCAACGCTTACCAGAAGCCCACTAGACACCAGGGATGAGGCGCAGGTGGATGCCTGTGGGTGGAGGAGGGCCTCGAACACGCTAGCAGCAGCGTGGGCGGGGGTCAGGGACACGGACACAGCAAGGTGGTGCTGCGGACGTGAGAGAGCGAGTGAGTAGGTCCAGAATCATGTCAGAGTATCTTGATGCCCACATAAGATAAATCATATAAAAATAAATTATATGGAATGTATTTACACAGTGGTCACCCTGGAAGCCTGGCATGGATCCTGCCTGTTTGTTGTCTTATACAAAAAAATACTTCAGTCACAACAACACATTTGGGTACAAGCAGTGGCTGGTTCTAGTGGCAACTGTTTGTGAAACAACAGTTCTCCTATTTAAAACACCTCCTGCCCATGGCATAGAGTGTTTACTGTTACTGTCCAGGGTTGACTTTGAGATGTAGTCCTTGAGGTGTGTACCCATATAAACAAACACACGTATATTCCTACAGACACAGGGAGGCATGGTGAAGCACTGAGGGGAACACCAGTAGATGCAGGAATAAGAAAATGGCCACTTGATAGGGTCAGAAAGATATTTTCTTGACATTCATTTTCCATGTTCATGGTAACCACGGCAATCAGAAATAATGCACAGAGTTTACATCAAACGATGCTTGGGAATTAAGTGGAGTGGTTGTATGAAGCCTGAGGTTGGAAGAGAGTAGAGCAGGTTAAATATTACTGGACTGTGACAGACAATGCGTGGATCATTCTACACAGGAGTCCAAAGGGTGATGGGGAAGCACTCTGCTCCTGTGACACCAACTGTTGGAGGTATATGAGGTGGTTCCTCCTCAAGCGCTGTTTTAGACAGCGCTTCCAGAAGTGGCAACTGCAAGGTCGCAATAGCTGTGAGGGGACTGTTGTCAAGGCCATGACACCAGTAAATTCTGAGAGGAGGAAATGATGGAGTTTGCTTCACTTTTGTGCCCTATGATACGCTGCTCCTCTCACTGTGGCACCCTTGTGCTAGCTTCTTTGCACTACAGGGTTAGGAAAATGGCTGCCTCTACCAACTGAACTCTATTTGAAGAGCCCCAATTTACATCCAAATGCTATTTTGCTATCAAGCTTGAGGCCATGAAGTGCTTCGGTCTGGAGTCACGACTCCTTTTCCACCATTTTGGAAACAACACCTTTCGCCATCTTCTTACCTGGAACTAACCTATGTGCCCGTTTGGTGACCCTCCAGAGGTTATCAAGAGCACATGCTTTCGCCTAGTGTTAAGCTCTACTCTAGTCAGTTGGTTAATGCACCCACTGCAGAGGTCTTGATAGAACAAGAATGTCACAGATTACAATCCTGACATAGGGGGTCATTCCTACCCTAGCGGTCCGAGACCGCCAGGGTAGGGGACCGCGGATGCACCGCCAACAGGCTGGCGGTGCATCCAGGCCCATTCTGACCGCGGCGGTAAAGCCGCGGTCAGAAAAGGGAAAACGGCGGTTTCCCGCCGGTTTTCCCCTGGGCAGCAGAATCCTCCATGGAGGCGCTGCAGGCAGCGCCACCATGGGGATTCTGACCCCCTTCCCGCCAGCCTGGTTCTGGCGTTTTTGACTGCCAGAACCAGGCTGGCAGGAACGGGTGTCGTGGGGCCCCTGGGGGCCCCTGCAGTGCCCATGCCAATGGCATGGGCACTGCAGGGGCCCCCTAACAGGGCCCCACATTGATTTCCAGTGTCTGCATAGCAGACACTGGAAATCGCGACGGGTGCAACTGCACCCGTCGCACAAAAGCAACTCCGCCGGCTCCATTCGGAGCCGGCTTCATCGTTGCTGTGGCTATCCCGCTGGGCGGGCGGGCGGCCTTTTGGCGGTCGCCCACCAGCCCAGCGGGAATGCCAGAATGACCGCCGCGGTCTTTTGACCGCGGTACGGTCTTCTGGCGGTTCCCAATAGGAATCAGCCCCATAGCCTTTTCACCTCCTCATCTCTGCAAGGTTGATGCAAATTAAATTATAGCGATATTGTTGAGAACAGCACCTGCTTTGCAGTGCTATGAAATTGCAGAACCTAAGCACTATATAAAAAAAAAAGTGATTTCCAGACTGCCCCAACACACACCAGTCAAGGAATCCTAGGGGAGAGGATGTTGCGTAAGGGCCAGAGCTCCCAACTTCAGAGCTGGGGAACACGGTTCAAGTCTCAGCGCCGGCTCAACATTCTGTGATTCTGGACAAATTACTTAGTCTCCTGTTGCTACCAAAAATAAATGTGTTCTTCTGCAATGTAACCTGTGCCCACGTAAAGCGCTGAAATACCTTTGTATCGAGTTCATGGTATATAAAACTGCAAAAGAAATAAATAAATAAAGCACTCCAGTACCTTTGTGTCGAGTTTGCACTACATGAAACTGCCAAAAAAATTTATAAGGAAGACATCACAAAGAAATAGCAAGATGCCCGAAAACGAGGAAGAAACAGCATACCGCCACGAGAGTGAAGCAGCAAGGCTAAAGCAAACAAGGAGGTATGGCGCAAGCGGCCACGGTAGCACAGGAGTTAACAAGCGGGAGAAGGGTGATGGGTGGCGGGACAAGCAAGAATACGGCATGGGAGAGAGCAATTTAAGCACTATAGATGAAGCAGTAGGGTGCATGTACAGTGCCCCCTAGCTCAGCATTGTAAGCACATTGACTCACAGGCGGAGGAAACCGAGAAAAAAAAGTCCCCCAAAAGGCAGATAAACATGACGAAGCATAATTATGCAGTAGTTAGTCCCTGTTCCCCCAGAGAAAAAGGAGGGACAAAGAGGCATGACTGACCACGCAAGGATTTTTAAATGACACTGAATAGAACAAATGAATTGGCGTTAAGTCCACAGACATAAGTATACTAAAAGTATACGAGAGACCGTACACTTACACTCGCCCTAAAAATAGAGAAACAGAGGACTAAGACGAGAGTTCCAGACCAAACCAGTAGATGGCAGAATAATGCACAGCATGTGAATCCAGAAAAGAATCAGGCTGCAAAAGTCTATCTCCACATTTTTTTTTACACGTTTCAGTTGAAACATCATTATCATTTATTAACAAATATATATATATATATATATATATATATAACATTCTGTTAATTTGAAATAGATCATTTTTTAATATCAATGTATACATTTTCAATACAAATATAACTATACCAATGTAAAAATGAATACATTAATAAAAATGTAAAAGGGTGCAACAGTTGAATGTAAAACAATTCTTTGATAACCATTTCGGTGATATTCTAACATGCACCATATATTCATGTTTGCACCTTTGAACTGAAATTTTGTAGGCTATGGTATCTAGTCCTTAAAAAAAGAGAAAATATTGTTCAGTAAAGCACCTTACAAGAACATATAATTTCCTTCAGCAGATGTTAGCTGTAGTGCTATACCATGTATGTACTCATTAGGTTGGTCTATTAACAGGCATCACAACATATAGCATTTTTTCTTGGACTGCACAGGGTACAATCTCTTTTCGAACATGCCTCATTAGGTGCATGACCTCTCACCCATGTTCCATGAAACTCGAGGAGCGATGGTATCTGCTGTTCGGATGGAGATATGTATAGTAATCGGAGAACTCCTTTCAAAGAACAAATCATGCACTTCAAACTCCGCCTGGCAAGATAATAGAAATCGGTTGAGGTCACAAGCATTGGAAAATACATAGCGAACAAAGTTTGACATAACTCGGACGATGTGTTCTGCCTGTGCAAATTCAGAAATCTATATGCTTGTAGATTAAGGTTCTACCTTAGAACAAATTGATAGAAACATAATTGGCAATTTTAATGACTAGAGATGAAAATTATGATGGGGCCTATGGTACTATTGGATGTGTTGTATCCAGGGTTGTTTTGCATACTGGCTGCCATGACACACACATAAATATGTGCACTATGCAAGATGTGTAAAGTTGATACAGTGCAAAATGTCACTTGCAAGGACTCACACAAATCCTGCCTCGTTAGAGGGTAGATGTTCAAAGCCATTTTACAGTTGTAAAACCTATGATTCACGTAATCACAGGGTTTGTGACCCAAAAATGTTTTTTAACTTATTTTGCTAGCATTCTGTAAAATGTTGCTGAATCACAAAATTGGTCTAGAAAGGCATACGAAATGGCTATCTGGAAGGGGCATTTTCAGGGCTTCCTTTCCACATAGCGATTCATTATGGGATGTATTAATGTTTTTGAAATATTTCAGACTCCTGAGATAGGGTGGTAACACATTCACAAAAGAAGAGGGGTCCCTTTGGAATCCTTTCCCCTTTCTGAATGTAAACCAAATGTTTGCTGGGGACTCTGCAGTGGTCTATAGGATCACCCCTGATACTAAGACAAGCTTAATTAAAAAGAAAGAAACTTTTTTTTAAATGCAGCCCCATTTCATTTAATGAAAACGAGTTGCATTTAAAAAAGTGCACTTTATTTAAATGCAATCATAGACATGGTGCTCTGCTTACCCAAGCAAGCCAACATCCAGGTAATGGCAGCCAATCATAGTGAGTGACAATTTGGAACTTACCTCATGAATACTGATGGAGTAGGCCGAATTGTAGTCCCATTACAGTTCGGAGTTTTGTGAACCAAGTTAGTGCACAGGTCTGTTCACAATATTCCTTCCATTCACAAAAAGTCAATGAGTAATTTGCAACCACTTTTTGTGCATGGAAATGTCGGTCACCTGGCCTTAAAATCATGAGCCAGAAAGCGTTTTATTAGACTGCTGGTGAACAGCTGAAAATGCAGAGTCCAAGGCCTCCAAGCACTTCAGATCTCCATCTCTACACTAGCATTCTCCTACTGAAAGTACCATTCTTAATGTACTTTACTCCAACATTTCTATTGGTGAACTGGGCTCGCATGCAGTGGTCCAGCACTCATACACAGGAGAACATTTCCTGGACATCTTCCAATTTGTGCATCTTTTATGACTAACAGCGGGGATTTATCTTTAAGTGCTTTGTGAATGCATGGGGGTGCCCGTTATCCCCTTTCTTGTCGTGCAATATGCAAGGAATCTCATCTTTGACATTGTTGGTTACAAATGCATTAGTGACTTGCAATGACACTTTTATTTATTGCATTTTTTTCATCACCACAAATCCTGTCAACTTGCGTGGCACAGACTTTGTGAAGGTGAAAAGGGCCCAGTATTTTATTATGCACTTCTGTACATCTCCACAGCCTTACAGCCACGAAGGTTGCTCAATTTGCATTTAATTTTGGTAATATAGACTGGAGGAGACAAGCAATACTTTTGCAGACTCCTGTTTGTCATATGTTCTCACACTGCAAATTACTATTAGTGGTTGGATTCTGAATTCTATGTTTTAGTTGAAATGTTAAAATTGTGGGCATTTTCGACAAAAACGAAAAGCTGATGGGTAGCATGCTGGAATAAACCTCAATAACTGTCAATCACTGGTTTCAGCCTTACTGGTCTTCACCACTGAGGTCCATCTTTCTATTTTCTTTAAAGAGCACTGATGGGTGGATGTCTAAATTCTCCATTACCTCATAATTTCTCCTCTCTGTGTGACTGCAGTTTGGAGGCTGGTAGGCAATGAGCATCTCATTCAAGTCCTTCCATGTGAAGGATGTCACTGGCTTTGTTTGATCGGACAGATGTGTGATGAAACCCTGGAGTGGTGGTTCGGTGATGTTGAGAACAAGAAGAGACTTTGGCGTTTCACCATCCTCTACGTCCAGCGCTGCTGTTGTCAGGGGAGTCAAAATGAACTGATCAACCTCCAAAATGAATGTGGCCATGAAGGCTGCACGTGGGATCTGATTTGGAATAGCCCCTTTGATCTGCACTGGTATCCAGGCGTGTTCTGACTAAAGAAAAATTAAAAAAAGTGATGAGTGAATTAAAAAAGAACCTTTTGAATGGTAAAATGCGATTGAAACGTATAAGTTAATAAAAGGTCGTGAATATATATAGAGTTGTATTTTACGAGCCAGGAGAACCCATTCTGTAATAGTTAGGAATTTATACAACACAACCGACAGTAAAGAATTAATGGCAAGGTTGTTGATATCAAAGTCAAAAGTAAACATACTACACACACACACACACTCACACGGAGAAAACACATCTGTCAAGCAAATATGTGCTTTATGGTTTCATCAAGAGGCTTGGCATTTTAAATTCGTGACCATTCTTGTGATGAAATGTGCTGTCTCTAAAACTGTAAAATACTTGCACTGACACAGTTGAAGACTGGAAACTGAAGTGAAAGGTTATTTTAAGAACACCTCACCCATAAAGCGACAAGATCAACTGACCCTTGAAAATGTGTCAGGACAACTGACATAGAATGCTTTACTTTAAAACATTCTACATTCGTCTACAATGCATGTGATTCCAAGCTGGAATGCACACACTGAATACATCACATTCCTCCCTTCCTTAATAATAACACTATAACTTAAATCTAAAACAAAATGATAAATGTTTATCAGCCATATATATATGTCCAAATCTACAATGTCGCTGTTGCAGGGTGCTCCTTACTGGAGCTGCTCTCCAACTAAACTTGGGAACTACCCAGGGGTCATTCTTTTTTATTGCATAATTTATGCGTCACTCTAACCCTGAAAGGGCTTTGTTTTGATATATATATACATATAAGTATACATATGTATATAGATTTTTTTTCAATTAAAAAACAAATGTTACTGGGACGTTATAGTTAGGCTCACATAACCATAGAAATTCACCTGTTATAGTTAGAGTTATCTCAAATAGCTATAACTTGTGCCCTAAGGGAGCTATAACTCGCTCCCTGCCATGTACAAGTTTTTTCCTAAAATTGATACTGTAAATATTACACTGATATTATGAAAGATGTCATCTGTGTCATAATCTGAGTGGTAATTAGCAGTGCATGGTGAGTGCACTAGTTCGGAGTTTTGCAGGACTAGTGTCAAAAATGTTGACGCTAATCCTACAAAGCCCATTGAGTCCCATTGTAAACAACTGTGTGCATCCTTTTAACACCTTCTCTTTTTTTCTTTTTCTTTTTTTCTTTTTTATTATTATGCAGTGATAACAACATATCCAATGTGTCACATCTGAGAGGTAAGCATTAATATCACATGAAATGAGTAAAGCATAGTTAGCAACAAAATCATGCACAGTATCTGAGAATACTGAGTATTCTCACAGTATCTCAAGGACAGGATTCAGGCTTCACTGAATATGATACAATGCTGTTGAAATCTGAACACTCCCGATGCGCACAATGAGGAATGAGAGAACTTTATAACAACAGGTAGGCTCAACTCAGAAAGCTGAGAAGTGAGAAGGAAAGAGAGATAAAGCGGGTATAGATAGAAGCAAAGGGGGAAAGATCAGAACAATCATGCAGCCGACAGTACGTCAATATTCCTGCAGGCCTTGTGGTATAGCATGGAAGGAAGGAAACCTTTTAACGCTATCGATAGGAAGCGCCAAGCCATCAGATGCCGCCAAAGTCCTGATTCTCCAAAAAAGCATGCAGCGGGCCCCATATGTCTTTCGGTCGGGAGCCCTCAGGCATAAGCTCCCAGTATATCATCAGCTGCTCTTGACAGAACGAAGCATCCCACAGCCACTCACAACAACGGGGAGTTCAGCCACGTCCATAGCACATGGCAACCCTGTGCTTGGCTAGCAACAACAGCAGCCCTATCAGTCTTCTGTGAGCAGCGGGGATCTCCTCCACATATCCTAAAAGGGCAAGCTTAGGAGTGTGCAGCAGCTCAGTATCAGTCATCTCCTCAATGATACGCAACACCCCTGTCCAGTATTCACGCAACTCAGCACAGCTCCAAACAAGGTGCGGGAAGTCCGCTTCAGGGACCCCACATCTCTCACAACGTGCGTCATCATGCAAACCCATGCTTCGTAAGCCGCAGGGCGTATGATACAACCGATGTAAGAACTTAAAATGAATAAGGCTGAGCCTATAGTTAGGGGACAACTCTTTCATATGTGCGCAGCATCTACGACACACATCATTAGAGATGGCTTCACCGATGTCTGCCTCCCAGCGTACTCTAGACCTCATCACAGACTCAGGTGACTCGCTCTGCATACAGGCATAAACCTTGGTGATAAGCCTGCGCGGTGACCGCGTCTGATGCAAGAGCTCCAGCGCACGGCACACCAGCGGCATCGCAGGGCATACCACCTATTCTAAGCACATATAGTCGGTTCATCGCAGTGTCACATCCATCACCGAGCACCACTTCAGATGAGATGACCTGCCCATCAGAAAACCAAGATCCCAAGGTGGTCAAGCTAGTCTCACAGAGAAACTCATGCACCCGGGCATCTCCCGACAGCTGCTTGTCCGCAACATCCAATACCGATATCCCCGGAGCAAATGGCTCACGGACATTAACACGCCGCAACAGTGCTTTCCAAGCCCTTGCCGTGCAAGCCACAGTATCAACCCTACGCAGTCTGGGTCTAAACGGGCTCCCCAGCGCATGCAGTAGTCTATCAGGCCACAAAGCGTCACTTTCAGGTGCCAAGTGTGGCAGATATCGTGTAGGGTACAGCCAGAAATGCGCAAAATGTGCCTGCGCACACTAATAATAAATCACTAAATCTGGGGCAGCCAAACGGCCCATCTCGAACGGAAGTGTTGATTTCTCCCACGGAATTCTGGGCTGTCTACCCTCCCAGACCAGCTTCACCAGCGCAGACCTAAGCCACTTAAAAAAACTTACAGTGAGAACAAGGGGTAGGTTGATAAACAGATATAAAAATGTTGGCTAAATAACCATCTTTGATATCGCGATGCGACCCGTCAGTGACAGTGGCATCGGGCGCCACATCTCCACTTCGTCCTCCAACCACGCAAGAGCTCTGCCGTAATTTGTTGACCAAAGCGTATTGACATCTCTGCTCAGCCAGACACCTAAATACCGCACCGGGCCATCAGCCCAGCCAATGGGATATTCAGAGGGGAACTGTGTCGTAGCCACAGAAAGAGGCAACACAACCGACTTGGACCAGTTGATGGTAATCCCGGAGAACCGTCCAAAACTCACTATTTCATCTAACAGGGTGTAAAGATGTCGCTGCGGATCACAGACATACAGGGCAATATCATCTGCATACATAGAAATTAGTATTAGCCGCTGCCGAAATGCCAATCCTCTATGATTGTGGTGCTGTCTCAAACGAGCAGCCAGCGGCTCCATCGCTTTTACAGAAAGCACCGGAGATAGTGGGCAGCCCTGTCAAGTGCCCCTAGCTATCAGAAAGGGGTCAGAAATGGTCCCTTTTACTCTCAACCAGGCAGAAGTTCTCGAATGCAGCAAACAAATCAGTTGGAGAAACCTGGAACTTGGTCCCACCCGAGCCAGCAAAGCAAACGTATGACCACCCAAGGGAGTCAAAAGCCTTAGTGGCATCTAAGAACACCACCGCTGTGCGGTCATCAGGGTCGATCATGCCATATACCGCAAAGTAGGTATGGAGATTGTGCAAGGAAGAGCAGCCCGGCACAAAGCCAGATTGGTTAGGCAACACCAGGGATGGGAGTAAAGGCTGTAATCAAGCAGCAATTACCTTTGCCAGAAACGTATTATCTATGTTGATTAATGAATAGGAGTCTCAACTGCGCGGGTCCTTCCTGGGCTTTAAAATAGTCACAATGAGAACCTCTCGTAGTGAGACAGGAAGAGCACCGGCATCAAGAGCTTCTGCATAAACCTCCAGGAGGTGCGGCGCAAGGATATCAGCATATTCCTTATAAAAGGACGATGTTAAGCCGTCCAGCCCAGGTGCCTTACCACCCAAACTGCGGATCGCCTGGACCACGTAGTCCACCAAAAATGGGCATCTAGATTGACCGATGTGAATTCTCAAACCACAACAAACTGATATCTGCAAAGTAATCATTGGCCGCCGCCGAGTCCAACCCAGGAGGTTCCGCATACAGATCCTCATAGAAGTGAGAACGCTTCTAATCTCATCAGTGCCAGAGTGACGCTCACCGGTTGAATCTGACAACTCTACAATATAGTTACTTGCCCACGGCTTATGGAGCATGTTTGCTAATGTACGACCAGCTCTCTCTCCCTTGCCTTATCTCCTCGCCGCAGTGTGCCTCCCCAGGAAGCAAACCTCGCGCAGCTCCGCCTCCTCATACTGTATCATCTTACTTCTCAGGGTGGCCAAAAGGTTGCCCGACAAGTCCGCCGCTAAGCGTTTTTCCATATCAACAAGCTGGGCCTCCAGCTCCACCAGCTGCCTCCTCAGCACCTTCAGCACTCCATGCTGCTTAGAGAGGCAAATGCCACGAATCACCACCTAAAGGAGGTGATCCTTTAAACGATCCATCTGCTCGGTCAAATGGACAAGCTTAGCATCGATGCCAGCCAGGCTACGCTTGAGATCTAAAAACATAGCCTTTACAGAGGAAGCAGAAGCCCCCTCCTCGGGAGGTGAATCATCCGCCAAATGGCCAGTAACGCTGCTTTTCTTTTTACTCCCCTCAAAGGTGAGTTTAGGCTGCTGATGGTCAGCCTTCCCCATCCTTAACGCCATCCACAGGTTAGCATCAATCAAATGCACTGTATAGCACCAGTATGGGCCACCCGCAAGGCAAGGCCACCAAGGACAAGAACATCATACAGGTACGTACTCCGATTCTATGGTCTTATCCCATCCAAGCCTGGAGTAGGGAACCGAGTGTCGGGCCCCCAGGCTGAGCCTGCGTCCATCACCACAAGACCAGTCACAGCCACATGAGCCAACTGCAGCAGCCCAGAGGGACAATTCCACTGCACCTCAGGGCCACGCGGCTCGAGTCCCGCTGCCTAACAGGCCCTGACAGTCGTCCACAGCCGGGCTCCAATCCAGGCTAAGGCACCGGGGCCACAGCTCTCCAAGCAGCCACCAACTTGCCACAAGGGGAGGGAGGGGAGTCACATCTCCACAACCCCCAGGCAGCAGCAAACTCCAAAAATTGCCCAGGAAAGAGAGAGACAAGCCGGAGAGGCCGGCCCCCAGCACTATTAGGGGCCCACACCACCGCAGGTGCCCGCGGCCCAACCTGGCTGCTGAGCAGGCCCCGCAGGCGAAAGAAATCAGGCTGCCGGGTGTGTAAGCTGGGGGGCGCCTCCCAAGCCTCCAACCCCAATTGCAGGAGCGAAAGTAAGGCAAAAAATCAAGGGGCCACTCCCCTGAGCAACCAAAGAGAATGTCCCGGCCGCGGCCAGGCCCACTTCCCAGCCGAGGCCCACGCTCACCTTGAGCCCGGCTAGGCCCGCCCAGAGACGCTGGGCCGAACGGCACACTTTCCACCGTCCAAGCGGCGCTCCGCCGCCACTCGCAGCCTCATAGAGCCTCCCTCCAATGCAACACCGGGAACGGGCGGCTGCTCACCAGGAACAAATGGAGGATTTATTCCCCCATGAGCAGAGCCTCAGGATGTGGCGGCCATCTTGCTGGTTGGGGCCAAAAAAAATGAAGCAAAGAAATCTCTTCGATTTCTTTGTGCCATTTTTTGGCCCCCCTAATGAGGGAACATCCCCTTTGCATACATTATGCCTGGCATAATGTGGCACAAAGGGTGACAAAGTGGCGCAATGCCTGCCTTGCGCCACTTTGTAAATTAAGCACAGTGCTTTTGGCCTCGTTGGGCCACATTAGCATAACAAAAATTATGGTAATGTGGTGCACGGAGGCCCTAGAGGCCCTTAAAACTGCCCCCAGGGTTAGGCCTAAATATTTATTTTCTTTTGGGGAGGTGGGCTGCACGGCCCCTCTCCCTTGGCCTAGATCCCTTTGGGTCCAGCCATGTGACCTGGGTGCCCTCCCCACTCACAATGTTGGGTACCACAGGGAAGCCTGTTTGCCCCTGCGGTCCCACCTTCAGTGGTAACCAGTATTGCTGTCAAAGAGAGGGAGCTGCTAAAGATGCAGCTCCCTCTCTGTGAAAGCAATGTTTTCTCTGTTTCCCTGCCTTCATCTCCGCAGGCAGGGAAACAGAGAAAACCTAAACTCACAGCAAGGGAGAGCTGTTTGGCAGCTCTCCCTCACCAAGAGCCAAATGTTTCCTGTGACTTGGCAGGAGCTGTTAATGCTCCTGCCAAGTCACAGCAAACAGTTAGGTCCTGGGAGTGGGCACCCCAAAACATATCAGGAGCGTGGTGACCCCCAGGACCATCAGTGGGCCTTCAAACATCAATAGCTCTGGAGGGGTGGTGGTCCCTGGTGGCCAGTGGACACAACAGAACCCCCATCTGTTTTAAAATTAGCCCCGGGGAAGTGGTGGTCCCTGGTGCTGCAGAGGACCAGGTGCCCCTCCCCAATCAATTTTGAATATGTGCCCCAGGAAGGTGTTGGTCCCCAAGGCTAGGGGGTGGGTCATGTGGCATCCCCACATTCAATTTGGAATATGTGCCCTGGGGAGGTGGAGGTCTCCAGGGCTGTGGGGGGGTGGTTCATCCCTCCACTCAATTTGGATGATGTATCCCAGGGAGGTTGCGGTCCCCAGGGCTGGAGGTGGGGGGGCAAGTTCTCCCCCCTCGCAGTTGATTAACATTAGTGCCCCGGGGAAGAGGCAATCACCGGGGCTTCAGGGGGTTGGGTGGCCCCCCTGCATTCAAAATTTGAAGTTCCATGGGACCAGATGCACCTGGGGGCTGCAGTTAAACAAGGCAGGAGCGTGCACTTGGGTTTTTGGGGGATTTTCATTGGATCACCAGATCCGCAGCGGCTCCTGCCAAAAATGTAAAAAAATATGCTTTTTTGCTATGGGGAAGCCGAGTCCCAACATGGCTGCCAACTCTTTTTTGTTGAAGTGTTGGCAGCCAATCACATCTCAACACAAGATAGAGAGGGTTTACTGGGCCTTCACATCCCTATATATTAAAAAAAATATATATATATATTTTAAAAACTACCAAAAGGGCACTTACTGGACCAAGACCTACATTTCTGCAAATATTTGATGTAATTCCGCCCAGTGGTTCGGGTGCTATTTCTGTTCAGAATCCCTATGGGAATTAATATGGGAAATTCACCTTTTTGACACCCCCTTTTCCTTGGTCCCCCACGTGATGGATCACCCTGAAACATTCTAGACACTAGCTGACGTGAGCATTGAAGTTTTTGGAAAAACTTAATGAAGATTCGCTAAGCTGCACCAAAGGTATAGGCAAGTAAATAAAACACTTTTTTAATAGAAACTAGGTCCTAACTATAACTACCTACTGGTGACCGTCAGTAGGTAATATATATATATATATACATATATATATATATATATAGCCCCGGGGATGTGGTAGTCCCTGGGGCCCAGGGATCAAAACAGACTGCCAGTAGCTAATATATATATATATATAAATATTAAGTTTCAGGGTGATCCGGCAAATGGGGAGCAAGAAAAACAGGTGCCAAAAAAGTGTATTTCCCATGTTAATTTCTAAAGAGATTTAGACACTACTACAGCCCGAACCGCTGAACTGAATTACACTAAATTTAGCAGAAATGTAGTCTTAGTCCAGAAAGCATGCTTTTTATTTTTGGGTATAAATCTGTTCAGTAGTTTTGAGAAATTAATGGAAATCCAAATTTGTACATCTAGCGTTGCGACGAAATCGCGAATACTCTCAAAGTTGTGCAGAGATCTGA
Source organism: Pleurodeles waltl (assembly GCF_031143425.1). Taxonomy (NCBI): domain Eukaryota; kingdom Metazoa; phylum Chordata; class Amphibia; order Caudata; family Salamandridae; genus Pleurodeles; species Pleurodeles waltl. The sequence continues at coordinate 318,088,314 of NC_090437.1, read as the reverse complement.
CTGGCTGCCAACACCTCAACCAGGAAGTGCTGGCAGACACTTTGGGAATCAGCTTCAGCCTAATCCCAAAAATGAATGCAAAAAAAAAGAAAAAGGGGCAGGGTACAAATACTCTAACTCCCTAGTCTTGATGCAAGGCAAAAAAGCATTTTTTTTAATGGCAAAATTCAAGGATATCTTTAAATTTAACTGTAAATTGAAAACAAAAACCAAGTACTGTCTCCAGGGCTTTTTTATTTCCAGAGGACCACCACTTCCTTGGGGCCACATTAAACAAATAAATAGGAGGGGCCATGCACCTCCCCAGGGCTTTCCCTTGAAAAAGGAAGGGGACTGCACAGACCCCCTCTCCTGGGGATTTCAGAAGCCCTGGGGACCACCACCTCATTGGGGCTAACATTCACATTAAGTAGGGGGCTGTTGTGGGCCTCCAGCCCCAAAATCCACCACCTCCCTGGGGCCAATTACTAATTAGAAAATAGGGAGAGCTGCATACAGCCCTGTGGATCACCACCTTTCCACAGCTGGCCTGTTGAAAAGAAAGTAGGGGGGCGTGCACCCCCCTCCTGGAGCCATTAATGGCCCTGGGGACTGCCAGGGCCTGCTCCTGCTATCTCCTGAGGTGCTCACCCCTTAGGAAATAGCTGTTTACTTTTCGCTGAGCAGCAGTTGTGACAGCTCCCACCAAGAAAAAGGAAACACTCAGCTTCCAGCAAGCGGGAGCCGTTGAAATCCTTCCGCTTGCTGGAAGCTGAGTTTTCATCTGTTTCCCGGCACTTATAGATATAAACAAAGCAGGTGCCAAAGTTGAAGCTCCACTCCTGTAAAGTATTATTCACCCTAACTTGTTGGCATGACCAAGTCAAAGTAAGTGTTTTTCTCTGCATTTCCACCTTTAAAAATAATTTGTAATCCTTGATGGAGGTGTTTACATCCTTGCTTTTTTCAAGCACAATATCTTAGGTAGTGACTGCAACCAGTGGGTTCTTTCTCGTCACCTGCTGCTCAGACCAGAGATCTTGTTGTCCCTTTTAATAACTACAGGTATGTAAATGGCCTAGAAGCCCTGCCCATTTGGCCCTGCCCCATATACATTAGTGGTATGCTGAGTTAGTAACTATAACCCGTGCCCTAAGGTAACAATAACTTGCACCCTCGCCATGCACTGCTAATTACCCCAAATATTACATCACTCATGGCATCACTGATAACATCACTGATAATATTAATGTAACATTTGCAGTAAAATTATTGAGAAGAAAACTGTGCATGACGGGGGCATGATTTATAGTTACCTTATGGCACAAGTTATAGTTACGTGAGCTAACCACAACTATAACTGCTGAATTTCTATGTTTTTGTGCTAGTAAATTTAGAACCTAACTCTGTAACCTTTGTTTTTTCAGTGAAAAAAAAATAATATATATATATATATATATATATATATATATATATATATATATATATATATATATATATATATATATATATATATCTTGAACTCACATACCTTTGAACACAAACTACAACAAAGGCTTTAAGATAACCAGGACTCATACTACTTCTATAACTCTCTCTGGTATTATGCTTTTTATTATTGTGACAAAAATCATTGTTTTTATGTTTGTCATATAGAAAACTTTCCTTATTGTCCTCATCATGTTGTGAACTTTTCTCATGTTCCTTTCTGCTCTTCATGATCATTCCTTCCTTTACATTCTCCCTATGATTCACAAGAACAACTCTATTCTTATTTCAAATCATTCCTTCTTTTGTTGTTTTTACTGCATTATGAAATACTTTGATAATCTTCTGTGTTTTTGTGAACTTTTACCACTTTGCACAGGTGCCCTAATTTTAACTTAGTCCCCTATTTTGATTTCCACATCTTTCTCTTTCTTCCTTGCATCAATTGTTTTCTTTCGCTGACTTAGCCACTTCTCACAAATTCTCCACTCATTAAATGAATTACCTTTGACATCTTTATCCCAATCAATCTTAAATAACTCAAAAGGAGACTTGCCAGTTGAAGTATGTGGGGACATACCATATGCTGTGATTCTTTTTTGAAGTTCTGACCTACAATGCATACAATTAACCCTTGCCACTTGAATACTCCCTTTCACATTTTTGTTGAATCGTTCAATGGTACCATTGGTTTTGGGATGATAAACAGAACAACTCATGTGCTTTATGCCACAAGATTCAAAGTAGTTACTAATCGCCTGAGAGCAAAATTGAGGACCATTATCAAAAAGAATAGATTTTGGGAAGCTTTCTATTTTAAATATGCCCTTAAAAATGTGTATAACATTAGATGGTGATATATCTTTTACATTTGAGTCTTTCACTCACCTGGAATATAAGCTTAATAGTACTATTAAGTAAGTTGTCTGGTGTTCACTCTGCAAAGGACCTACAATGTCTATTGAAACTTCTTCCCGAGGTTGGCTTGGCAGATGTCTGTATATCATAGGTGTCCTGCATGTTCTCAGAATGTTATTACTGCTAGAACACTCAACACACTCACTAACAGCTCTTTCAATTTCAACATCTATTCCTGATTAAAAAAATTAGCCATCATACTTTACTTAGTCTTCACAATTCCTAGAAGTCTGACACATGCTTGCCTTATCAATTTGTCTCTCAAACCAATAGGCATAATTAACATAGTCCTTCTTAACAAGTTGCGATTTACAGATAATCCATCTTTTAATAGTGACCACTTTTTCTCCAGTTTAAAAAACTTGCCATCATTTATTGCGTTTGTTACATCTACTAGTTCTAAATATTTACCTAACTCCAATTTTCATTCTTCCTCAGATATCACACCGAATGTAGCCTCACACACACCACCATCCTTTTTTCTCTCACATCATCTTGCTTTCCCTCCTGATTATATTCATCAACTAACCTGGAAAGACAGTCAGCTATAACATATTTTACACCTGGCATTTATTCTACATTAAACTTAAATTCTTGTTGTGCTATTACCCACCTTCTAATCCTAGCTGATATGATCTCTTTTTTCTTAGAAAACTCAACAATTGGTTTAGGATCTGTGCAAACCCCAAAGTCTGTGACCCAAACAAAATTTCAGACTCTTTAACTGCCCATAAAATCACAAGTGTCTCACTTTCAATAACCAAATTGTTTTTCTCAGAGACACTCAATGATCTAGAGGCACATGCAATCATCCCTTTCTAACCTTTGATCTATTGAATCAGCACAGCCTCTAACCCTTTGGCACTGGCATCTGTGACAATGTATGTTTTGCCAGCTAGAATAAAAGCGTGTAGCCAGGGAGTAGACTTTAAGTCATCTTTTGGGGAGGCAAATTCCCTCTGGCATGATTCATCCCACTCAAATTATTTCCCTTTCTTCAACAAAGTTTCAAAATGTAAAGATTTACAAGCCAAATTCTTAATATATCTACCATAATATTCAAACATTCCTAGGAGTGAACTGATCCCTTCCTTAGACCTAGGTGCTTTCAATGTACTTATGGTATTAACTAGCTCTTGCTTAGATCTAAAACCCTCTCCAGATACCCAATCTCCTAAATAACCAACTTCAAGCATACCAAACTGACATTTTCCCTTTTTCAATGTTCGACCTGCTTCCATTAGTCTTGCCAGAACTTCACGGACCCTGGTGATATGTTCTTCAATAATGCTACCAAGTACCAGAACATTGTCTTGGTAACACTTCACTCCTTCCATGTCCTTTTTCACTCTGCTCGTTATGTGTTGAAAAACAGAGGCCACTGACACCAGCCCAAATGGCATTCTTTTGAACTAAAGAAGTTCTATGTTACCCTGGACCAAGCAACAATCCCTGGATCAAGTTTGTAAAAGAGACCCTCAAAACAATGGGGATGTGAGGCTGTAGTCTGCCCCATGGATGCCTCCACAATTACCAAACTAGCCAACAAGAGCAACTAATGGCAACATAAAAAGAGAACACTGCAGGAACAGTCTACACTGGGCTCATTAATCAATACCTTTATTATAATGAAGAACACACTTAAAGTGGAGTAGTACCTAGATGAGATTGAACCTGTAGCACCTAGGAAGCTCTTTCTCCATTTCTGATATGTGACTCTCCCACTTCAATCATTTACTGCTAAATGGGCATGCAATTTATGGACAGCAAATCGTTGAGCATGTCCTTTTCCCAGCATATCTGAATAGTAGGAAGAAATGGTTCGTACCAGTGTGCCGAAACCTAGGTGTTAGGAAACATAAGGAGGTGATACAAATCCTGAAATCTGATACTACGCAATGCATAGTTTTAGCTTTTTCACAGTATTTGCTATTGATGTTGGGTATGATGCAAAAGTTGAGCTCCCAGCAAGCTGACCCTGGCACTACTGAGGTATTTTGTGTCCACTAAATATTACTCTCTTTAAAGATTACAGCACTTTACTTAAATTATGAGAATAATATTTAGCAATAAGATTTTAGTGTTTTACGGTGAGGTCTGCACCAATTGCTTGCTGTCACATTGAAATGAAATTTGTAAATTACATTTTTATACAGTGTTTAGGCTGGAAATATTTATTGTGTATTATTTTATGCTAGATTTTACCATGGTTGCGTTTTTAACTTGAACTTTTATGGCAATATGCCATAAAAGATTTGATGATGATGATGATGAACTATATTTTTTAGCAATCACGAATTGGGGACAACCATTCAGTGGCTTCTATGACCCCCTCCACCTCCAATCTTTTTAGCTCACAACTCACTTGATCTTGTAAGCCCAAAGGGATCGGCCTAACCTCTGCCACACTGGGAATTGTGTCCTTCTTTAATCTGATGTGGTGTTTAAATTGTCTTAAACACCATGTTTCCCTGAAAAAAATCAGGAAATTCTGAAACAAAATCATACTTCCTAGATTCAACTTCAAACTTCCTTGGCTCTACTTCCAGTATTTGAACCTGTGGGTTTGCATTCAGATTCAGCACCACTCCCAGCAGTCTTTGATGTGGCCAGCTCAATAGATTATCCCCTTTATCTGATACATAGATCTTTCCCAAAACATATCTTCCACCAATTCCAGACATGCCTCAAAATATCCCAACAGTTTTATAGATTGCCACTATAACCTCCTAGAACCACATTCATGACATTATTGTTTCTTTCATTTTTTTTGTATGTATCTTTCAAAATAATCGTCAAATGTGAAGAGGAGTCCAATCTCATCAAAACATTCACCCCATTTGTCATCACCATTTCGCTGGGATGTTCTTCATGTTCCTTCGATTTTCCCACTTAAAACAGTATTTCTTGTGAGACCTCTTTCACCTCTTTTTTCACATTCTTTCTTTGGATCTGTTTCTACACCATTTTAAAAAATTACCCTCTATACCACAACCATTGCAATATACACATAATGCTGGCTATTTGTTGGCATTAGCCTTGTGTCCATTTCTTTCACTCCTAGAGCATTCACCCGTAAACTTCATTTTTGTATCTTTGTCACTTTCTTTTTGTTCCACTTCACATACCACTTCTTCAACTTTTCCTGAAACAGTATCATTTTTTCATTTTGTGGAACTTAGCTCTGAAATGCATTTAAGCACATGATCTACTTTTTTAGCCACCAAAATAACTTCTTTGAAAGGTGTCTCATATTTTAACCATAACTCTTCTTGATTTTTATCATTCACGGTTCATAGGACAAATTGATCATGAATTCTCTCTTCTACCACAACACCAAACTTACAAGTTGCGGCCAATTTCCTGAGACTCGTGATGTATTCTTCAACTGACTCATCTTTACACTGTTCTCTCTTTCCAAAATAATATCTCTCCATTATTATGCTCCTCTTGGGAAGAAAATGCTGGTCCGTTTTCAATAAACAAACTGCACATTTATTTAAGTTTCTCTGCTCTTTTACACTTAACTCAGGCACATTTTCTAAAATTTCTTGCCCTTCACCTCTTAAACAATGCATCAATAGTGCATGTTTTCTTTCAGCACTCAATGTAGGTCCATACACTCTCACATAATGGCTAAACAATGTTTTCCATTTGTTCACCTTACTGGTGGTGCCCCTGGACTGCTTAGAAAGAACGATGGTGGCGTTACATTCTACATTTTCCTTGAAAAACAAAACCCTTCAATTACTCCAAATATAATAAATACTCTAAAATCAAACTACAGATTGTAATAAAAAATAACTATAACCTACTAAAGTTTTAAATTTTAAACACATAAACATATATATATATTTATGTATTTTTCTTTAAATGTAAGGTATGTGACTAAAATGTCTTAATGTAAGTGCATGTCAATGATAGCAGGCTGACAGGCTTTCCGATTATCCCACAATCACTATTTGTTAGAAATGGGGTCTTTGGTTGGCAGTCAGGTTACCCCCCCCCGTCCACGCAAAGACCCTCACTCTAGTCAGGGTAAAAGAGAATCACCCTCAGTTAACCCCGCTCATCCCCTTGGTAGTTTGGCACGAGCAGCAGGCTTAACTTCAGAGTGCTAGGTGTAAAGTATTTGTACCAACACACAGAGTAACTTAATGAAAACATTACAAAATGACACAACACAGGTTTAGAAAAATAGAACATATTTATCTAAACAAAACAAGACCAAAACAACAAAAATCCACCATACACAAGTCAAGTTATCACTATAAATGAAAAAAGAGTCTTCATGTAATTTTAAACACAACGCTAACACTGTTAGCGTGAAAATGTACCTTGGGTGCATCAGAAATAACCCTGCACGGGCGAGTGTGCGTCAAAAAGGGCTTGCAATGCGTCGATTTCACTCACAAGCGAGACCCTGTGTCATTTCTTCTTTAGTCGGGTCAGCGTGCATCATTTCTTCTCTCTGCAGGAGAGCGATGCGTCGATCCGGTCAGCACTCTCGGGTCCGGGCAGGCCTTGCGTCATTTTTACACACCCACTGGTGTTTGCGTCAGAAATTCAGCTGCACGATGGTCCGAAAACCATGCAGCGCGGGTTGCGATCTCACCAGCCTCAGTCAGCGATGCTGCGCGCCATTTCTCCAGCTGCGGGTGTTGATATTCCGGTCGCGTTTGCAGGCGAGCGTCGATTTTCAGCCTGTCCAGAGGCTCCAGGTGCTGGCAGAGAGAAGTCTTTGCTGTCCCTGAGACTTCAAACAACAGGAGGCAAGCTCTAAATCAAGCCCTTGTAGATCTTCACAAAGTCCAGTCTTTGTCCTCTAGCAAAGGCAGAAGCAGCAACTGCAGGATAGCTCCACAAAGCACAGTCACAGGCAGGGCAGCTCTTCCTCAGCTCTTCAGCTCTTCTCCAGGCAGAGGTTCCTCTTGGTTTCCAGAAGTGTACTGAAGTCTGTGGTTTTGGGTGCCCTTCTTATACCCATTTTGCCCTTTGAAGTAGGTTTATTTCAAAGGAAAGTCTCTCTTGATTGTGAAATCCTGCCTTGCCCAGGCCAGGCCCCAGAAACACACCAAGGGGTTGGAGACTGCACTGTGTGAGAGCAGGCACAGCCCTTTCAGGTGTGAGTGACCATTCCTCCCCTCCCACCTAGCACAGATGGCTCACAGGAAATGCAGACTGCACCCTATCTCCCTTTGTGTCACTGTCTAGTGAGAGGTGCAACCAGCCCAACTGTCAAACTGACCCAGACAGGGAATCCACAAACAGGCAGAGTCACAGAAATGGTTTAAGCAAGAAAAAGCTCACTTCCTAAAAGTGGCATTTTCAAACACACAATCTCACAATCAATTTTACTAAAAGATGTATTTTTAAATTGTGAGCTCTGAGACCCCCAACTCCATATGTCTATCCACTCCCAAAGGGAATCTACACTTTAATCATATTTAAAGGTAGTCCCCATGTTAACCTATGAGAGGGACAGGCCTTGCAACAGTGAAAAACGCATTTAGCAGTATTTCACTGCCAGGACATATAAAACACATTACTATATGTCCTACCTTAACCATACACTGCACCCTGCCTTTGGGGCTACCTAGGGCCTACCTTAGGGGTGTCTTACATGTGAGAAAAGGGAAGGTTTAGGCCTGGCAAGTGGGTACACTTGCCAAGTCGAATTTGCAGTTAAAAACTGCACACACAGACACTGCGGTGGCCGGTCTGAGACATCATTACAGAGCTACTTAGGTGGGTGGCACAACCAGTGCTGCAGGCCCACTACTAGCATTTGATTTACAGGCCCTGGACACCTCTAGTGCACTGTACTAGGGACCTACTAGTAAATCAAATATGCCCATCATGGATGAACCAATTACATCCACATTTTGTATAGGAGCACTTGCAGTTTAGCACTGGGTAGCAGTGGTAAAGTGCCCAGAGTAACAAAAACAGAGTCCAGCACACATCAACAACCTGGGAAACAGAGGCAAAAAGTTAAGGGAGACCATGCCAAGGATGGAAAGTCTACAACTAGTGTACCTATCACTGATGACTGTAGGATTAAATATGTTCATGCAAGTGTACCTGTCACTGCTTGTTATCTCCTTCAAACAATTACTCCAAAATCTGTTGTACGGTTTAAGTAGGCACTTACATGTGTGCCTGTCACCACTTGTGGACTCAGATAATTAATGTTTAAGCACCTAAGAGGTCGCTGTTGCACCTTAAAAAATATCCTCTTTCTAGAACAGTGGTTCCCAACCTGTGGTCCAGGGACCCCTAGGGGTCTGCGAAGCCTCTTTAGGGGGTCTGCGACTGCTCAGAAAATTAAATAATATTGACAGATTAGGCACTCAGCTTTCAGTAATGACTCAGTGGGGGGGAGGGGGCCGGATTCCAATAATGATTCAGTGGGGGTCCCTAGCTTCCAGTAATGCTAAAGTGGGGGTCCACAGAAGTCAAAAGATTGGGAACCACTGTTCTAGACTTTTTCCATAAATCAATACTCTTAAGATGGCCACCCGCAACAGAGTCAGCATCTGTTTTTTACAACCGATCAGCCTTGGTATGCTTTATCAAATGTAAAAGGGCAGTGGAGCTTGTTTTAACCACCCGCTTCTCTGTTTCTAAGGGTGGTTAGCTTGAACTTTAACTCAGCACTGCCTCCTCTTGTTTCCACAGCAGACCAAGCTTGTTTGACTCAGAAAAATGAAACACATATGCATTTCAACAGGAAACACCAGGCCTCACTGGATCACTGCCTCCTGACACATTCTGTTTCACTTCTGGCCACTACTGTGTGGCACCCTCATGCTCACTGCAGCGTGCTCTGCTCACTGCTTCGGGGGTGAGTGCTGCTTATAATATTGCATCTGCTCCCTTGTAATTAATTTTCTTTATCACAAGAGATCCAATTCTCATCTCCATGTTGAGGTGTTCTAAGTGGCCCGTTGTTGCCAGTACAAAATTGTAAAATAGAACACCTCACCCATAAACTGTCCAGAGCAACTGACCCTTGAACGAGTCAGGACAACTGACATAGAACGCATTACATCACAGCATTCTACATTCTTCTACCATGCATGCGATTCCAAGAAGGAACTCATATGCTGAATACATCAAATTGTCCAACATTTGAGTCCTGTGCTTTGCTATTACTATGATAACTATTAATTTGTAGAGCATCTTTCAAGTTAGAATCACCCTCATTTATATCAGCTTTCCCACTTACATTTAGCATTATCAGTCGTATTCGTTGTGAATTAATAGCACTATCAGCTAGTAAGTGGCCAGTGGTTCGGCAAGGACATTGTTTTTCTTGTTCAAAGGTGGGACTTTGAGATTGACAAGATTAAAGGTTAGCTCAGGATGGGCCTCTTCACCAATTATTTCTACTTAAATATATTTTGTTCTGTATAATTGACTGCCTTCTGATGACTACTTATCCACACTGTGAAGACAAGAGCACTTTTTGTTATAATTATTTTTTATTATTGTCTCCAACTGGTCAATTTTTCAACAAAAACTTGAACTGTTGCTTTGCCTGGAGCAATAAAAGAAACTATACTTGGTGTAGCTGGGCTACACTTGCCAACTTACAGTGGTAATTGCAGGGGTCACTCATGTTACTATTATAGAAGGGCAGGGACAGATCATGTATCTGTGCTGCTCCAATGTGCGGGTGTAACCCCACTAAAGGCAAGGGGCTGGCCAGTGCAGAAGAGTCTACAGAGCTGAGAGCACCTACACTTAGACGATGAGAGCCAGCATGGACCCCGAAAGGGAAGCCTAGCCCATTGTCAGAAGCTTCAACTGCAACTGAGACGCAGACCCAGATTTACTAATTTGTGCCATTGGAAAGTGGTGAACAGCAATGTCAACTTGCAGAAAATAACACATTGGTATTTCTTTCCAGCCCAATAGGAATTTTGCACTGGAAAGGTACTCTTTTTTAGCATATAGAGCATTTACGCTAATTAGCATCACTTTGTGTCAAGGGAGCATTACTGGGGCATTACAGAACACCCAAAGGGGCAAATTTAAGAGCCTCTAGTGTCTCATTGCGCCACACTGGTGTAATATTTTTCCACTAGTGTGGCCCAACGAGCCAAAAATCACTGCATCAAATTTACAAAGTAGCACAATGCGCTACTTTGTAACCCTTTGCGCTACATTATGCCTGAGCCAGGCCTGAGCCAGGCATAATGAATGTAAAGGGGGCATTCCCCCTTGTCGGGGGCCCAAAAAAATGGCACAATGAAATCTCATTCTTTTGGCATTTTTAACACCTCCTCAGAGCGGGCTTTAAAAGGAGGCACACCATTGTTTACAATGGGCATCGATGTGCTTTGCAGGATTAGCATCAAAATTGTTGACACTAATCCTCCAAAGCTCCGAACTAGTGCCAAAAAAGTTGGCGCTAGTTCCCCTAACTACTGCCATGGTGCGCCGCATCTTAGGTACGGCGCACACATGGTGGCGTGAGGGGTACACTAAGGGCCGCAAGAAAAGTGGCACTACCCTGGGTGCAGCACCACTTTTCTGAAATCAGGTCCATAGTTTTTAATGTAAACTCTGATTTCCTAACATAGCCAGGCTGTACTTTTTGTTAAAAAAGCACATCTTTGAAGCAGGCTCTAGCAAAGAAAAATGTTTCCATTTATCGAAAAACCCATGCAGTACGTGTGTTGATGCTCACAACACAGATACTGCCGTGGCATTGTTGTTTGTCCATAAGGTTTTGCACTGGATGGGTTTGAGTCCAGTACCTGTCTTATGCAAGACAGAACACACTTCTCTCTGTGTCACGCAAAGCAGCCATTTTGATCACTAGCACAGGAAATATTCACAGCAGCAGGGTAATCTATAGGTATCTGTGCTGTGCTGTGTTTTTACTGCACCAAATGGTAACTGTCTTTTTTATTACTAAACCAGTAGGGGGTCTTTTTTCTTTGTTGAAGTAGGACTGGTAGCACATTTTCTACCACACTTAAACGTCATTACAAAAGATAAAAGTTGCACAAAGAGTCAATGTAAATTTGGAACAAAAACAACTCCATATGGCCAGTTTTAAGCCAAGACTTTCTCGTGCAAATGTATTTCTTGGCACTGATTTTTTTCTTAATGCATCCTCTGGCTCATTAGGAAAATCTATTTCTCACCACACAATGCACCACTCTAGCTGGCAATGTTCTCCACAATGATCTGTAGGCTTTGCTCAACCATGACAGCCCAGCAAGCCTAGTATAGTAACATCAAAAAATCAGAGAACTCAAAGCAAAAAATACTGTGCTAATTCACAAAATAATGGCTCAGGTGTAGGATGACCAGATTCTAAAAAAAAAAAAAACGAGACAGGTCACGGACATAGAAGTAGGACTACAGTTTGCAACAACCATCGACATAAAAGTAGGACTACTTCACGGGTGTCATAGACATAGAAAGGGGACTATCACAACCTCTTCCACACATATGAAGAATTACAGATGACAAATCAGAGGTCTTTTATTGGCAGTAAACTTAGTTCCATTTTAACAGACTTTTCCTCAACATTTACTATAGTTGATTACTACCCTTGCCTTGAAACTCCAAGTATGTGTTCTTATTAAATAAGGCAATATACATATGCACTAGTCGTCGAAATTGGGTACTGATGTTTGCACAATACTGTTCCCATAAAGCACTCCCCTACATTCAGGACAGTTGACTGAAATATAAATAATTATTCTAATGTTGCAATAAAGGTTCATTTGAATAGAAATCATTTTTTATAATTAAAGAAAACCCTGCACCCTGGTGTTACATTTTAAATTCTGAGCTTTTGCTTTTGCACAATAAGCACTCAAACCATACTGCTTCCCAGTATGGATGACACGTGACTCTCGCACCTTGTAGTCCTCTGGCTTATGTAACATTTCTTATACACTGATTTACACATGTATGGTTGCTTGTCAGTGTAATGTGTGTGCAATGTAAAGTGCTCTGACACCCTGCACTAGTGTGAGTGGCGCTATAAAGCTCACTAAACTAATCTGAGAGAGAGGGATTGGGGAGACTTGAGGGGTATTGGTCTGTATTTAAAGGGTGGTAGTGAGGGAATTTGCGATGAGGTGGTCAGGGGGGACAACAAACACTGCTGTATTAGGTGCCACCAGCGCTAAGGATGGCCCTTCTCGCACCTCTGGCTTGTGCCTATTAAACTTTAAACAAATTGTCATTATTTTTTTTAGGAGGGGTGTCCAAACACAAGCCAAAGATAACACAAATCACAAAGAGAAAATGCTGCATTGGCATCGGAATACTCCTGTTGCGGGTCTTTTGCAGTCTTGCAGCTTCGAGGGTTGTGGCTGCTGAAGGATCTGATTCCTGGCTCGAGCAGCTCTGATGCAGATGCTGGGTCCTGGCTTGCTGATGTTGCTGGGTCCTGGTGTTGTTAGGGCTGGTAAGGATCACGCAAGATGGTTCCACTCCAGCCATGCCCCTATGCCTTTGGCAGATGCTTGACATTGAGTTCTGTAAATAGGCAGAGCAGGGTCACACAGGTGGCTGGCTGGATCTTCCTGCAGGCGGTAATCTCTGACTCCTGTTAGCAGAGCAGATTTGTGCTGGTCACTGGTGGTACCGATGAGCTCTTTCCTGATGACTGGCACAACTATGTTGCCGCTGCATTGTAGAACGTGTCTCTGTTTAAAGGGTTTCACTTCCCGCTACAACAATCACCTAAGTGACGTCATGACGCAGCTTTTGCAGTGATGGAAAGTGAGCATGCGCACATCTCTTGTACACCAGTGTGCATGCTCACCCACAATGCATCTTAAAACCAGGAGATTTATTAAAATATCCAGGAAATTACTCGAAAAATGGGACGTTACAGTAGTTTTGAGAAAAGTGTCAGGACACTTCTCTAAAATCCAGGACTGTCCTGGGAAATCTGGACCGTCTGGTCACCCTACCTAGGTGATCAATCAAGGAAGCAGACATTTGGGGTTGTGAGCTTGCCAGGACTCTACCTAGGGCCCTGATAATTAACAATACACTATTGGAATTGAGGTTGAGGTATTTCCCTGCAGGTGATAACATGTAAACTGTTACTGGTGTATCAAGACCCCGAGATAATTAATGTTGTCAAGAAACAACAGAACCAATAATATGCTTACTGCAGAGATCAGAAGCATGTTGAAATTCATAGGTTAAATTCCGACAGAGGCAACTCAGTTCATCGTTTTTAATCAGGGCAGGACTGGCCGTACCAAGCATGGGCATTTCCCTGGTGGGCTGGAGGCCAAGGGGTTGATTTTCAACTACAGGGGCTGCTCCCACTAAAGGCTTGGATGGGACACAGTAAACTTAGCAGCCAAGCCTTGGCACAGCCAAATGAAGCTGCCTGAGACTGACTGCACTGGACAACTGGGCAGCTAATCAGGGCAGCGCCCAGCTAATAAGAGGTTCTGAGGCCTGGTGCGTGGCATTGCCGCCTAGCTTCAATTCGAGGTCACTTTTCATGTCTTCACCAAGGAAAATGCTGCTTTTGTAACATGCAGGTGAAAAGACTGTCCTGCATGATTTTTCATTAAAAAAAAATATCAGTTTGAAATGTGAAGCCCTGCATTCACTGCATTGTGCGTGAGAACTATGCTCTCCACGTGAGCCAAGATGTCACAAGAGAAAGCACCACTCCTCTCACACAGGCAAATCATGTGCCCTATGGGGACGTGCCTTCTGGTGACGGCGGTAGGGGCGGGACGAGCCCCCTTTCAAAACTTTTGCGTGCCCGCTTCCTGGCGGGACGCGCCTTCTGGTGACGGCGGTAGGGGCGGGACGAGCCCCCTTTCAAAACTTTTGCGCGCCCGCTTCCTGGCGGGACGCGCCTTCTGGTGACGGCGGTAGGGGCGGGACGAGCCCCCTTTCAAAACCTTTGCGCGCCTGCTTCCTGGCGGGACGTGCCTTCTAGTGACGGCGGTAGGGGCAGGACGAGCCCCTTTCAAAACTTTTGCGCGCCCGCTTCCTGGCGGGACGCGTCTTCTGGTGACGGCGGTAGGGGCGGGACGAGCCCCCTTTAAAAACTTTTGTGCGCCCGCTTCCTGGCGGGACGCGCCTTCTGGTGATGGCGGTCCTGCGCCCGTCGGCGACCGGAGGAGGCTGGGCCACACTACTTTCCTCTTGGCACTGGGGTCGGTGGCAAGCGGTTCAACCCACCGTTGTCGTGAGGATAACACTCCGCTATAGGTGAGCAGTATTTGCACCTTTCTGACGTTCTAGTCTTTCCTACAAGGCCCCAGTGGGGTGGAAACAGGGTGGGAACAGAGGAGGCAAAGTGCCTATAGCAATAGGCTGACCAAAATACCTGCTGGACAAAAAGAGTCCAAATAGCCACGATGGGCAGACGGAAGGGGGGGTGCCCCTGGAAAAGGCTGGTAACAACAAGACCCTAGATGGATTTCTCCAAAAAGCGGTTGGAGCATTAGAAAAGGAAATTGAAATGGTGGAGCGCCATCTAACTGCCCCCCCACTGACGGGAGCTAATTGCCAATCCCTATCCCCACCGCAAACTCCAACACAATTCCTCCATCCACCCGATTTACAGCCTGCCCCGACAGCCTGCCCCGGCTATCTCACCCCTAATCACCCAAGAGTCTATTGAGGAGACCCAGGAAAATGCCACACAGCCATCAGGACTTATGCAGTCACTTCTAGATAGCTCTGCACCCAAGCCAGAGCATAACACAAAGGGTAAAAGAAAACGAGGTGAGGTAAATCTAAGGAACAAACGGGCCCGCATCTTGAGCTCCCCCAATCATGGCGCACCGATTCGGAACAAGGACTATATATTAGCTCATGCATCCATCGATGAACGTCCAGCAATTGATTATATAATCAAACACATAAAAGATGAGCTTTCCAAAAGGCTACACCCTATAACAACCCGTTTACAAGCCATCGAGGAGAAACTAGAAGGTTTTATCAAGTCCAAGCAGACGACCACCCCTCCCTCACCGGACTTGCAGTATTCTCGCCGAATTCCCCCCTCGACCCTACCAGGCAATAGCGCCAGTAGCCTCCCCCTACCATTGGGTATGAACCACAACTCTTCAATGAACTGCCCTGATCCTTTGTATCAACCAGTGAGGGCTCCAACTGTCAGGCTGGCTAACATCTCAAAAGTCAAGTGTTCTAAGACTGCCACTCCCTTTCCGAGGGGGAATGGAGGAGCTGCTTCTTCCAATAATATGGGAACTAAATCCTACAAAGATACTCCTGATCAGAACTATTCACCAACAGATCGGATGTATAGGGACCAAGGAACCAATCCAAGAACTTTAAATCTACCACGGAAGCCTGCCCATACGTTCTTGTTATCACAAGTGTCCCCAAACTCAAAACCAATTTTTCCAAATCATTCACAGAACTGAAAAATAAGGTCATTCATTGGTTGCATAGTAACGCCAGATTTGCATTCCATATGGTACCCTCAATATTAATGGTGAGGATGGTGGGTTGGGTGGGTCCACTTAAGAACTCCGGCACGGGGATTGTATTGTTGTCAATTTTGATTCACCCACCCTTGTTCAACAGCTCTCTTTGAATGTGTGCAAACCTAATCCTCTAGGGGGAGAAGTATCTCTGTGTAGACTCCAGGCTTTCTACCCTCATAAAGTTTCACCAGCTACCAAGGGGGCGCTAATGCCACCTAGAGGTTCTACTAGTTCCCAGATGCAGCTTGTCTCCCAATCAGGACGTAGCTCCCTTTCACCATCTCTATCTGAAATCGATTGACTAAAAATCAGCCCCGCGCATGGCCCACCCAAGCCTCAAGGAACTAGAAATTGGGACAAAGATTATCCTATAGCCGGAACTACTGAAACACAAGAAATAGGATTAGGCAGTCCTGAGGCTGATCAGATTTTTACCATAGACATCAGAGGCTCCACACTAATCCTCTCACCAGCCCAGATAGAACTCTCTAGGATGAATAACAGTCCCCCTCTTTCCCTCTGTGATCAGAGCATGGAGATCTGTACTTGGGGAGCAAGTAAGAAGGGTAAGGCGCATGAGATCAACCCAGCCCCGGATTTAACAGGTCCCAGTAACCGCGGGTCCACTCTACCTGTTTGGGCATTCGAACTGACTATTCCAGGCCCAACCCAAATGGGGCGAGTAACACCGTGGGTGATAAAGCAGTGGAAAATCTAACTGAGGCTAGTTTAGCTATGATTGAAAGGGGTATCAAACCTCCCCATGGCATTTAATTAGCAAGAGGGGACCCTACGGCCAAAGTCTCCCAAGATAAAATAGACGGCTTAGACACAGTTCTTAGTTGGAACATTGCAGGGATGGAGAATAAAATGAGTATCCCTGAATGGGGCAAATTTATAGATGAACACAAAATAAGCCTTTTTCAAGAAACGTGGGCATTGGAGCCCAAACATAGAATTGGCTTCAAAAGCTATTGGATTCCAGCAAGTAAGGCGAACTCCGGGAGGCCCTCAGGCGGGCTGCTCATATGGCTTAGCTGCTCCCTCAAATGCCGGGTTCAAACACTAGATATGGGCTGTCCCGATCTGATGGGTTTATCAATACCATCCCTTAAGGAGAAACCGCTTCTAATAATTAACATCTATAACAGGAGCCTGGGTAGCAAATATGAGTCAGACGCTTTGACTATTTTGGATAGTTTTCTTTCCTGTAAAACCTTCTCCCATTTTATTCTTATCGCAGGGGATTTTAATGTTACCTTCGAGCCCTATTTGTTGGTCCAGGAACTATATAAAGAAGAGGATGCTTATTGGGGTATCCCCCAACTGGTGTCAAGCAAAAGACCGAGAATGAACAGATTAACACATCAAGTTGTGGACATCACACTGGCACATGGTCTTCGGGCCTTTAACCTTCGTTCCCGCTCGGACTTTGACCTTCATCCTACTTTTAGGCGTGGAACCCAGAAGAGCCAGATAGATTATATTTTGCTTGATATTCGGTTGTGGGGTCACATGGCTGACATGAAGATTGTAGAACATGAGGAAAGTGATCATGAGCCACTGATTTTATCGGTTAGGAGTTTATTCCCTCTACTTGAAGCCCCTTGCCCCAAGATTCATGAGCAGCAGCTCGCACTGACAAACAATAGACGAAATGTCAAATGGGAATTTGTGAGCACTGACACAGGTACTATGATATCCGTGTATAGCCAGTTGGCTGACCATATGGAGCGTATGCCCCTGCTTTTAGAAGATGGCGAAGGGCTCATAGCAGCCCATACACAACTATTTAATTCTTTAAAATATCTTTTCACCAAAGAGATTGCCAGCAAAGAAAAAAAGAAGTGTAATGCAAGGTGGTTTAGTGCTGCATGCAGGGAAGCACAGCACAAACTATTGAGAGCTCTAGGAGGGGGGCCAGACAGATCATATAAGGCAAGCAAGGAAAGACTACAAACAGGAACTAAGTAGAGCCCGCAGGAGATGGGATGAACTCAGATGGGCTTCTCTTCTGGAGTCTGCAAAAGCTAATGATACCTCGAAATTCTGGAAACTGGTGGCAGATGCCAGTGAAGAACCTAATCGTTTGCCTGGTGCCTCAATACTCCCTGTAGAGTGGACAGATCACTTTGGTCGATTATATTCAGGGAATACAGGTGTTACTGCCAGGGAATTGAACCATATTATGACCTCTGAGACCTTCCCAATCAAATTCACCCTGGCAGAAACCAAGGCTGCGATTGCCTCACTGAAATGGGGAAAGGCCCCCGGCCTTGATAAAATCCCAGGTGACCTGTACAAGACAAGTCCAGATATATGGGCCCCATACCTGAACTTGGTCTCTAATGCAGTAGATGCAGGAGCGCCTGTCCCGAGCTCCTGGAAGGGAGCGGAGATAGTTCCCATCTTCAAGAAAGACAGCCCCTCTGACCCTGCCAACTACCGTCCTATCTCCTTACTTGATAATTTTCAAAAAGTTTTTGCAAAGCAAGTCTTGTTTCATCTTGAAGAATGGATTCTAGAAACCAATGCCATTTCCAATTTGCAAGCAGGGTTTAGGCCAGCAGTCAGTACCATAGATCAAGTCTTAAGATTCCTAACAATCAAATGGAAGACTGTGGAAGCAGGAGGGGGTAACCTGTTTGTGGTCTTCATTGACCTTAGAGCCGCATTTGATCTGGTCCCCAGGAACCAGCTATGGTTGACATTAGCCAACATGGGTATCCCAAATGGTCTCTTGAAACTTATGGCCCGACTACACGAGAACACTTATGCATGAATTAGGAGTGGTAAGGATGGTGATTTAACAGATCCAGTTGCCATTTAAAGAGGAGTCAGACAGGGCTGTGTCCTAGCCCCTACCCTTTTCCTCCTATATATAAACAATTGCATTAACTATTTAGCAAACTGCACCAATGACTCCCCTAAATTGGCCGGGAATAAAGTGCCATGCCTGCTTTATGCGGATGACACTATCTTGCTGGCCAAAACACCCATGGGAATCCAAAATCTGGTTAATCAGTTCTGTGTATTTTGCAGAGATTACGGGCTGGATATCAATGCTAAGAAAACAAAACTTATGATATATAGTGCCCCGAAAAAGAAGTTAAAAACAAATATAATGATGGATTCAGTCCTTTTGGAAAGGGTAACGGAGTACGATTACCTGGGCATTAGATTATCAGATAAGGGCAGCCTGGATGCAGCCATAAGGAAAGGGGCACTCATTATCAGCCAAAGAAGTGGAGTGCTAGAACGAAAGTCTAATACTGCAGTAAGCCCCCCTCTGATCCCTATTTCCGAAATCTACAAAGTCCAAATCTGTGCTGCCGCCCTATACGGAGCGGAACTCTGGGGTTCATAAAGACAACTGGACACCCTCCAAACTAAAGAAAACAATTTCTTCAGACACATATCAAGGCTAGGGAATGGGAAGGGCACGCCGATGCTTCCCCTAAGGTTAGACCTGGGTATAAATAGCATCAAAGATACAGCACGCTTAAGGCCACTTCTATTCTGGGTTCGACTATGGAAAACGGAAGAACTCGAGCCCTTTAGGACAGCAATCAAAGACCTTATACCACCTTTTCAGGGATGGGAAAAAGTTTGCTGGTTGAGGGAGATGAAATCAGCCTGGGTTAAGCTGGGCTTTCCCCACTATTGGGAAAATACTGACATGATTCCTGCTAACGCCAGATTGCTGATTAAAGAACGATACTAGGGGAAAATCTACGAGGAGTCCTTTCATTGTAATGGGCCAGGTCGGCTGACAGCAGAGTTTCTGCTGGTCAAGCACGAACCCCAGTCCGAAAACTTCCTGGACCTCCCCATACCAGCACGTGTCCGAGCCTTATTCCTTCAGTTCAGATACGGAACATTAGCAGTTAACAGCTTTACGGCCCGTTGGCCGACCAATAGTCCTAGGTCTGATAAATGCATAAACTGTCATTCTTGCAAGGAAACTCCGGAGCATGTCCTATTTTTTTGCCCCTTGTATAAATGCCCTAGAGTAAAGTGGATTATTCCCTTGTGCAAGGTATTGGTATTACAAAACCGAATCAGTGCCTACAGACTATGTAAATACGATACTTCCACGTTGATAGTAAGCTCTGTTTCTAAATTTCTGTCAGCAGCATGGACAATTCGTAGCAGGACTATTTTAGACCCTAGTCTACTGGCTGAAGAGAGGTCCAGCAGTTAGTGGACGAGGATTTTCTGACAGCTAGGGATTTTTACTATAATTATCTGTGTTGATTTATTTATGATATTAGATTTTATCCTTGTCTGTGTTTTTTACTGGGTTTTCTTATTTAAATCGAATCATAGTATCTTAGCACATAGCACCTTGCAAATGGTAAGATTTAATTCCCCCGAACAATTTACTCAAGACATGAGGCTAACTTTATGGTACCCTTTTAACTGTTTGGATTCAAATTTTCACAAGCACAAAGTATTTTACGAAGTTTTATGATCCATTTTCATGTATAACTTGCTCTAGAATAGTTTTTATAGGTATCATTAGAAAATATTTGGTATACTATCTGTTTTAAATCGATTCACAGTATCTTAGCACATAGCACTTTGCAAATGGTAAGATCTAATTCCCCTGAACAATTTACTTAATACATGAGGTTAACTCTATGGCACCATTTTAAATGTCTGGTTTTTAATTACTGTAAACACGAAGTATTCTACGAAGTATTATGAACCATTTTTTAAGTATAACTTGCTCCAGAATAGTTTTACAGGTAACACCAGAAAAGATTTGGTATGCTATCTGTTCCTCTTTTAAACTGCCTTGGTAAAATGGCATCCAACAAGCTAGTAGGTACCAATTGAGGAGTTTTATTTAACATTTGGTCCGTTGGACAAGCAGTGTAATAACTGTTATTGTTTCCCTCTTTTCGTGATGCTTATGATCTTTATTTTTTCTCTGTATGTATGGTTCATTTTTACGTTTTTAATGGTCTAATTTCGGACCGAATAAACTATATATATATATATGTGCCCTATGTACGACGTGATTTTGCAGTCGTAAATGGCGATTTTGGCCTTTTTCAACTGCAAAATGGCCTTTCCTAATGTACCATCCCTATTTTGAGAGCCTGCATGCAAATACTGACTCACAAAATAGGGATTGTGACTCGCAATTAAGAAGGGTCATTTCAAGGGCACCCCTTGCTAATTGCGAGTCGCAGTGGCATGTCTGATTGTTTTGTGATCGCAACTGCAGTCGCCAAACAATAGCAGTTAACACCAATTTCAAACTGGCGTTAACCCATTTGCAAACGGGAAGGGATCCCCATGGGACACCTTCCCCTTTGTAAATGGAAGCGAAAATATTTTTTCAGAGCAGGCAGTGGTCCGTCCCACATACCACTGCCTACTCTGAAAAAATGAAAAGAAAACTGTTCATGTTTTTGTCTGAAATGCATCCCATTTTTCTCTAAGGAAAACGGCCTGCATTTAAAAAAAAATCTGCTTTATTTAGAAAACAGTCACAGACATGGTGGTCTGCTGTCCCCAACAGGTCACCATCCCTGTGAGTGTGTCCATTCCCAATGGGGTCGCAAATTATGACCTACCTCATGAATATTGATGAGGCTAGGTAACTTGCGACCCCATTGGGAATCGCAAACAGTGTACTTGCCATTTGCAACTCCCAAACAGTTGGCAAATTGTGAGTCGCAAAATAAAAGACCATACATCTAGCCCAATGTTATAGATTACAGAACGTGAGGAATTGAGAGAAAGAATCAGTGGGCAGAGTGAAATAAAAAATAGTAGTATATAAGAAATAATGTGTTCCAAAATGTACACTTTTCCCCAATTATAAATAAAAAAAGGGGTGAAAAACCACTCAAAGCGGCCATGCAGTCGCAGAGGTCTCATGCTTCCCTTCGCTCCATGTCTATTCAGTAAAGGGGTTGGTCCAAACAAATTTGCCAGGGATGCTTTTGGCTATCAGTCTGGCCCAGAATCTCATTAGGTTTTTAAAAACAAGTACATCAAGTTGGGTAAAAGCAACACCTAAAATGTATAGCACATTGAGTAGTGGCTCACTATAAATACACTTCTAAGTACTCCGCAACTCGTATGCATTTACATCATGATCTGGATTAAAGATTGAAAGGTATGTTTTTTTACTTCATATGTTTCCTGAAATTAGCGCTAACGGATGTTGCACATTTACAAATTAGATTGATTAATTCAGTAAATACTTCATGTGTTATCTCTCTTTCATTCAGGTGTGATTAGGAGCTGCGGCTACGTATGCATGGTGTAATAGAAATGTGTGCAGTATTACCTTGTGTATTGTCTTGCTCCTGATGTCAATAAGGTCCAGCCTGATGGAAATGTAATCAGTGTCAGGTGAGGGAGGGTCAAGGTGCTCATATCGGAATCCGTTGAGCAGAAACTCTTCACAGCTGACCTTAAGAGAAGTCTGGATCTTCCTCAGACCGGTGGAACAATATCCTTTTTTGCACTTTCCATTGGTCCTGTGCTCTGCAATTCAACAGACATGTTCACACTGAAAACAACAATAAACTAATACGAGTTAAGCAAGCACATCTCAGACTCACTACTCTCAAAGAGTTCCATTCAGAATACAAATTACTTTCATGTACAGAAGTTTATCCACATTAAATGTACGTTTTGTTAATCAGAGAAAAAGTTAAAAAATTGCCAATTCCATCTAAATGCACATCTGTAACCAAAAGACGCCATCTAGATTAAAAGCTTTGAATGACACTATTGATGTACTGTGTGGGATTAATGCCAAAACTGCCCCCATTGCAAACATTATGCCTAGTTCAGGCATGATGTAGCGCATGGGGTTACAAAGTGACATAATGCGCCACTTTGTAAATCTGGCGTGATGATCTTAGCCTCCTTGGGCCACATTAGAGTGAAAAAAATGACGCTAATGATGCACAAGTAGGCATTAGGTCCTCTTAAATCTGGGTCTATGTTTCTCGAGGGGAAATAGGTGTTTTCTTCAAGATGTGCTCCTCGTCTATGAGAAGAATGATAAAGATGACCATGTGGTAAAACCCCAAACCTTTTTAGTAATTTAGAAATGTTAGGGTGCAACCTGTAAAAGGTTTGCAATCTGGAACAAACATGTACAAGGCCAACGGATCTGGGCTTAATTTGACAAAGCATGCAAACATATGCACACAAAATTTATTTTTCCATGCAACAGAATATTAAAGTCTTATCACCTGGCTTTATCAATGTTAGGTACTAAGGGTGGTGGTATTTGTGGTGGTAGTGGTGTTGATTGTATGATATCAGTGGTGATAATGGTGGTCGAATTTGCATTGTGGTGGTGATCGTGGTATTGCTGGTATTCGTAGGGGTGGCAGCATGGTGTTGCTAGTAGTGGTATTTGTGATGGTGGTATTGAAGCTACTGGTACTGTTGGTATAAATACTGGTGATATTATTTTGATTGTGTTTTTGTGGTGGTACTAGTGGTACTGGTGGTGGCTTTGTTGCTGATGGAATTGGTAGCGTGGTGCTGGTGATAGTAGTATTTCTGAGGCATTAGAAATAGTGGTGTTTGTGAAGGTACTGGTTTTGGGATTCGTTGGATTATTGATAATACTAGTGTTATTACTGGTGGTACTGATGGTGCGCAGCAATGGTGGCACAGATGATATTGGTAGTGGTTGTGATAATGGTGATGTGTGGTATTGTTGGTAGTTATGGTGGTGGTTTTGGTGGTGATATTGGTGGTGGCTTTATTGATGACAGTAGTGGTGGCACTGGTGCTGACAGCATTGGGGTGCTGGTACATGCGTTGACATCTGTGCTGGTAACAGTACTGGTGGTAGTATGATATTGGTGGTACTGCTATTGTGGTGGTATTGGTAGTGTGCTAATGTATTAGTGGTGTTTGTTGCATTGTTGTTGGTGGTGGTGTTATTGGGGTAATATTGTTGGTAAAGATACTAGTGGTGGTGATGGTGGTGTTGGTTATGATATTGGTGGTGTTATGGCATTGGTTGTAGTTATGGTACTATTGTACTGGAGGGGGTGTGGTACTTCTGTTATTAGCAGTTGTTGTAATGATGGTTTTGATCAACTGCCCACATATTAACATGTGTAAGTCTTGTATACACATTCCAGCTTGCTTCTTGCTTATCACACTGGGATGGTGTGACCTTAAGACTTCCCTTCATCGTGATAATCAAAAAGCTATTATCAGGTCGTGATAGTGTCAGGATGGCACCATGTCCATGACAAAAGCAGATAAATGGCAGCTGCAGTAGAAAAAGATAGGTTTCTGTATATAATACATGAATTATACAAATAATTGAATGTGACAAAAGAGTGATTGTTGTTTGTTTTTATTAGATCTAAAATAGTCCCCTATGCATTGCAAAGCAAGCACTTTATCGGGCATGGGGGCAGATTTACAAGCCCCTTGCGCCACCTTGCATATCCCTACCGCCATTTTGTTTGAAGCTAAGGTGACCTTCTCCCTGCTCCAGATTTACAAAGTAGTGCAAAGCTTGCATTGCACCACTTTGTGACCCCTTGTGCCACATTATGCCTGCATCAGGCATAATGTATGCAAGGGGGGCGTTCTGATGCAGGGAGGTCTGAAAAAAAGGCACAGTGAAATTTACAAGATTTCACTGCACCATTTTTTCCATCATTTTTAACGCCTGCCCAAGGCAGGTGTTAAAATGAGGCACCCATAGTTAACTATGGGCCTCCCTGTGCGTTGCTGCACTAGTGCCAACATTTTGACGCAAGTTCAGCAAAGAGCCACAATAGCGTAAAAAATTTTGACGATATTATGCTAACAACCATCATGGTGTGCCTTATTATGAATACACCGCAACTATGGTGTCACTAGGTGGCGATAGGGGTTGCAAGGAATGTGGTGCATCGGCATCGATCTGCCCCATGGAATGATACACCAAGCATCCAGACCATCAGAGAGTAATAATCCTCTAAGCTTACCTATGAAGTGACTGACAATGCCCCATGCAACGGATGAAAAGACTGATCTAAATAAGCCTAAAATTGAAGGGCGCTGACCTAAATCCAACCCTACATATATTGTAAGCAAGAGATATTGCAAATAGCTGCATTGTGAACCCAGACCTAAAATCCAGGGTCGGCACCGTCATAAGGCAAGGAAACAATGCATCCTCTCTGAGAAGTGCAAAATCACAAGAAAAGGCCGAAATCAAATTCAGTATTGAACTCCAAAGGGACAATACTTTTTTGGCTTGAGTCCTGAATATCCTTGCACCATCCCTGGGACAAATTAAATTCCATGCATACATGTATGTATGTACATAGTATTTCTGTAGCACAAACCTATCCAAAAGGCACTGGAGTGTTGTACATGGTCAAATGCATGCTTAAAGTCAGCTGGTAATAAGAGGGGAAGCTGAGTTGTGGCCGGTTAAAGCATTGTGATGTAGAGCTCTTTAATGAGGCGGGTCTTCAACTCTTTCCTAAATCAGCCCTGATGGAAACTGGGAAGTTGTTCCAGATCCTGGGTGCATAGATGGAAAAGGCCTGTTATCTTATTTTTTTTATTTTTTATACTTCTTTGTCTGCAGTCTGATGGTGTCCTGGCTGTGGGTGTACCAAAAACCACCATAGATGATAAGCTTGCCTGTAAGATAAATGCAGCTACTAGTTGTGATGGCTTTATAAATTATGCGGCTAGTTTTAAAGATGGTGTGGACTGGCAGGTGAAGCCAACAGTTTTCCATCAGGGTGGGGGTGATGTGATCATATTTCTTCATGCTCTTAATGAGAAGAGCTGTGGCATGTAGGATGCCTCTAAGAGGTGCCAGTATGGAGTCTGGGAGGCCATGGAGTAGGGAGACATTTGAGTTCATGAGCTTGAACAGCAGTTCGGAAGTTGCTTTCTAGAAGAAAGGGTTTTATGTTCATATGAAAAGAGTTGTTACTTGAGAGAGAGCCTGCTGTCCAGGGTGAATCCAAGTGATTTTGTATTAGTTGACAGTTGGGGTTCGAAGCCAAAGTTCATGTCATTGAGCCAGGTTTGTGCTGCATTGTCTGTTGCACTTGGTAAGTAGCAGGAATTATGTCTTGGTTGGGGTTGAGCATCAGGCAGGCGCTGGACATCCAGGTCTGGATGATGTTCAAGCAGTGTTTGAGACATTGGATGTGTGAAGCGGAGGAGACTTTCCAATAGCGTTGTGCATCATTGACATATTGGTGAATCTTGATGCTGTTATCTGTGAGCAAAGCACCAAGTAGCTAAAGGCTGAATATGGCAGGAGACAGTATGGAATCCTGGGGGACTTCTCATGTATTAGGGATCTTTTGTGACCTGGAGGTGTCCATTTAAACAAATCAATGTTGATCGGTATGGTACGAGGAAACCCAGTCAAGGACTTTGCTGGTCATTTACAACTCAAGGGTGCATATGAGTTTAGGATGGTCAACAATGTTGAAGGTAACGGAAAGCTCCAGCGATTTCAGGAGGCAGGGGTCATAGTCATCTGTGGTCAAGAGAGTATGGTATACAATGTGTAATGTCTCTGTGAAGCAGCATGATCGGAAGCCAGACTGAGAGCTGTGCAGAAGATGGTCAGCATTGATGTCAAACTTGGACTGCTTTTTTGATGAACTTGCCAATTAATAGAGGGTGGGAAATGGGATGGTAGTTGGCGACATCTGCAGGGTTTAGTGTAGGTTTCTTTAGTAGTAGGGGGATGTAGCACAAATCCCTACAAAAAGACCTGTAAAGGAGACTTGCACTGTTGTGATGCTTAGTTAAGTGTTGGATTATTTAAGAAAGGAGCTGTGTGATACGGTAGGAGAAAGGCTAATGTCTCTCTTAGATCAAGATGGCAATAAGCTTTTGATTGTCAATGTATACCTCCCCAATTAGAACTCCAGATCCACACTTAATGAAATGTATGTGGTGGGACTGGAACTACAACTTTCTGTTATGTCTAGTCTCAGCCTAAGGAAGCAGTGCCTGAAAGTAACACACGCTGAGTGCCCTTCAGGGAAGGAAAGGCTGGTACCATTAAAGAGTGCAGGTGTTGATTGGATTCAGGATGCAAGTGCATAGAGAAAGCATTGCATGGCAGAGCACTGTCAGTGAACTATGTTTCCCAGTGTGCTACAAACTCTCTCATTTTTTTTATATTGATGAGAAATATCATTGATCATAAGCTACAACTTTCCTCGTGGTAGACAGCATAATTGCTAGGCCGTCAAGTTACAATGTTGATGAAGCCAAGACCTCACTATTTGAATGTTAGATTTCAGGTGGCAAGATCTCTTGCTTTTGAGAGGATTGTACTAAGTACATTTTGGGTTACAAAGAAGTATCCTTAAGTCATGTGTGATTAAACACGAATTTTGAATATTTCTTCCATGTTTATTTTGAACATTAAAGTCTGGGTGAAATCTCTGTACACTTAAATACTGGGATTATATGTTCATCAAAGAGGAATGGGACTGATTCTGAAAAGGACATTACAAATGTATGTATAATAATAATACACACTGAATGCAAGGTATCAGATTTCAGTTAGTGTGAATATGTTGCTAAGAGTAGGGAACAAAAGTATGTTAATGGTGCTCTTTATGTATCAGTTCTACAGAAGTCTAATAAAAACTATTCTCATCTTTCACAAAAAGACGTATAGGGACACAGCTCACTAGATTTTCTAAAGATAGAGAGATGCGCGCTTGTAGGTGTATTTTGCAAGATATTTATGTTCTGTTGTGTTTGGTTTTCAGGAATTCCTGTTTACCTATCAAAACACAGATAGTTGGTTTTACAAGATGTTGCTAAGGTATATCTACCCTCAATAATAGTTACATTTTGTATTCCAGTGAGAAGTCACTTAAGATATTATTTTGTTTTGTAGAAGACCATTCCAACCTACAGCACTCCTTGGCCACAGAAGTAAAGAGGCCAAGGGTGGAGTCGTGTGTCTCTGTTTTCTCTCTTATCCCATTTCCCTTTCCATGTTTCCACCACTGGCTTTCATATTCAGGCATGTGTCATTCTGGACAGTTGGGAAAGAACATTGCATCTGTAAGATCTTGTGCAGCGCATAAGGTTATTGCAAACCTGTTGTCAATATACTGATCTGATGGTAGAAGAAAACTTTAACCTAATGTAAAGAAAGGAGCTGGAGATCCTACTTTAATCAAGGAGAAGTCTGACTGTGCAACAAATAGCAAGAGGACTAGTAATTAACTGCTAAACAAGCTGCACCTGATAGAAGCACATACATGTTTTTCTGAATAAAAGGCAGTCAGCCCACACAGCAAGGGTGAGACATTAGAAGTGTACTAGAGATTCTTACTGAGCACTCCAACAGTAAAAAAGAAGGCATCTAAGGGAAATACCGAAATTGGAGCCACAGCACTGTGGCAAATGTGGGGAAATAAAGCAGACACAGGGCCAAGGTGACAATGAGACTTGTCCACAGGAGTACAGTAACTTGTCATTTCTGCTAGGCTTCCACCAAAAAAAACCACTTAGCTACTAAGGGATCCAGGAAGGGAGCTGACCCCAACTTAGGCGCTCCTCTAAATGTACGATAATAATATCCTCCAGAGTGTGGAATGAGAGAGAAGGCGGATCCCTACCTATACCCAGATTATATGTGGATCTATATGTAGAGTAGAGTTTACACTAGAACAAGGTTGGAGCAGCTTTATGACTCTTATCATAGATGCAAAGTCCTTTCTGTAATAAAGGTTTAAAACAATTAATTATGTTATCTGCTTTTTAAATTCCTGAATAAATCCTCGCTGAGATAACTGTGTGTGGTGTCTGTCGCTGAACAGGCCACCAATGTGCCTGTCACTGTATCCAACTTCAACACAGTTAAAACACATCTGTGAATTATGGAGTATCACTTCCAAGAATAGTCTATCTTCACAGAAAACTAATGTGAATAACCAAAAATGCCCAACCCCATCTCAAACTTGAGATCACTAAATGACATAGGTAATCTTGACTGCGCCCTTGTATACGGTGTCTTTCATCCTATCAGTTATTCCTACTCATTTCATGGTGTTTTTAGTCTTCAAAGCCTACTCATCTTCTTAGAAATGTTTCCCAGGATATATGCTTTGGCTGCATATATGTCACTTCACACCACTTCCCCTAGTGACATTATCTCTCCATTTGGCTTCTCCTGCCACCTATTTAACAAATAACTTATTTTTTTATTTTTCTCTCGTCCTCTCCTTTCAGTCAAAAATCAATTGGTGATTCTCAACCCAGCCCCCATAATGGCCATACACTGTCTAATAATCCCTCTTCGGGAAAACAGAAATAATAAATATCACCTGCATTACTGCATTTATATTGTGCGCAACAGCATTGCATTTGACACAACCACAACCATTCAGTCAGCTATTCA
The DNA here is from genome assembly GCF_031143425.1 of Pleurodeles waltl. Taxonomy (NCBI): domain Eukaryota; kingdom Metazoa; phylum Chordata; class Amphibia; order Caudata; family Salamandridae; genus Pleurodeles; species Pleurodeles waltl. The sequence goes on along the minus strand of NC_090437.1, from coordinate 318,059,052 downwards.
GTCAACCTGTAATGGACTAGTCCACTTTGTCAGTCAAATTAATGTCCTCGTACATCATCATGATGGCCACTGAGTGTTGTTGCAGCATATGCAAAATATGAAAGCTTCACACCCATTTACAAGCTTACAGGTGCAAATTGTTGATCAATGCCATAGTCACACCAAACTTGAGAATTTTAAAAAAAATTATCAATAATTTTCAAAACAAAGGAAAAAAGATACATCATAAGGTAAAAGAATCAATGAGTTAAAATAGGCATAGTCATACCATAACAAGGCAATGATAACAGAGGAAAAAGTAGCAGAGAAAACTCACAAGAGCAAACAGCACCTGAAGAAATAGTGTGTATGCTTCATGTCTCAGTATGGATTTCCTCTGGTTTTCAAAAAGATGTTATTTCCACATTCTTTAATTGCTGCCCTCCGATCGTGGCTGGTGCAATGATTCTTGATGCCCAAGGCAGTAACATCATATTGACCTGCTTTTGGGTTCTGAGGCCTCATTATATGCCTCCAAATGCAAACTGACACTACTTTGTTGGTGGTGATTGCTTAGCATTGCCTTAATGTAGCACATGTCCTGCCTCTAAATCGAAGCTCTCTACTGCTTCACAACTTCCAAGACCTGTCTGCACCATGTAGGATCCAAGCCTTTATTCTGTTGCTACCACTCCACTTGAATATCATGCGCTCAGCCTGATACCCTCTATATAACTTCCCTATTTGTCTGCAATAGGCGTCAAATAGGGGCCTTCACGGGTCACAACCAATTGCAACCCCTGCCACTTAGCTTGCGACTCTTGTCCCGGCTCATTGATCCCAGTCATATCTGTCAGGAAAGGGCACAGTATATTCAGGTTAGAATTAAAATAATATCTCTAGCTTAAAAGCAATGGTGCACTGGTGGTGAAAGGGCTACATTATGCAGGTCATGTGCACTAGCAGCAGCCACTTGTGCACATTTATGGGTGGGGCAGGCCAGGAGGGGCCTTGTTGGGTGAAGGATAAAGCTGCTCATCAGTGACTGCCCTGCCATTTTGCATAGGCCTGCCAAGCAGTTGAAAGAAAATGTGTCCTTTCTGCGGTGGGGTCTGAAGCCAGCCCCGTGGTTGAAACTGCATTTCTTAGCTAATGCCCAACTAGGCTGTGGGGCTGGGCCAATAAATTCAGGTTGGGGCTGGAGCAATAGATTCAGGTTAGGGCTGGGCGCTGTGTGCATTAAATAAGCAAGAATGAATGGGGCGGTGGAGATTTGGAGAGAGGGTGAGATCTGACAAGGAGGGTGACCCTCCCTGCACCAGTGGCGAGCCTGATTGTTGAGGGCAGCTGAAGCAGGGTGACGGTGGGCTAACTTATGTGGAGTGGAGACCTCACCCTTACCCCCGTGACGACAGCAGTGGTGAGAGGCCAGGGGACCTGCATGATGCTATGCGCTCATCTGGAGAGAACGTGGGGGCTGCCTCTGATCCTTTCTTGGAGCGGGAGACAGATTTCAGCTGCCCGCTCCTGCCATGCAAAGCTGAGACAGCCTTCCATCTGGGCTTCTGCCCCGGGGCTACTGCCTCAAGGCAACTGCGTAGGAGTTTGTGGCCAGGGACGCCACTCCCCCCGAGGGACTGATAAAGACTACAGTGGAGGCCACGATTGAAGCGTGGCGAGCGGAGCCGGGATTTAAGAATCAGACCCTGCGTCAGGAAGCTGAATTGCTTGAGACCCCTCACAGCCCTGGGGTAGAGTGCAGAGGCCGCTCCTTGTACCAGAGCAGGGACTGGCGGTAACTGTGCTGTGCTCCTCTGACCTCCGGCCTGCGTGAAAAGGTTCATCCTCCCCCCCCCCCCAACTCCCATATGAACTTCGCTGCTCGATCTGCAGAGGAGGCCAGGTACGGGGGAACTGTAGACACAATGCCCTAAGGGGATTACTGCCACACACTGGCTGTGGATGCTGCAGCCAGCCCAAATTTGACAGCTACTCTCCACCCCTCCTGTAGTCATGCTTCGTGCCTGTGAGGACAATCACTGGTGGATCACAGAGTGGCCCTACATTTGACAAAGTGAGTAGCACAGTGGGCAATGACGAGATGGGGGTGGACAGACCAGAGAGAGAGGTGCAAAAAACCAAGACTGAACAACTTGCGACCTCCAAGGCCGGTGCGCAAAGGTAACCCCCCAGGAGAATCCCACCGAGGACGGAGAGGAGCTGCGGGGTCATACAGGTGCTCAAATCCTGGCCGCAATTGAAGCATCCAGTGCTGCAGTACAGGCAAAGAAAGACACTGTATCCTTGGACAATGGCCTGTTGCGTGAGGACCAGTGCACAGTGGCCAAGAAGTCATTAGCTATGGAGCAAGATGTGGCCAATTTCAGGAGGAGGTGGCCACTCTGAAGACTACCCTGACTGATCTTTCAGCTAAGTCAGCTGACCTGGAGCACAGGGCTGAAGGCGCAGAGGGTCACTCCTGGCACTGCAACCTTAGATTTGTTCACTTTCAGGAGGGGGTGAAGGGGCAGGCCCCAGAAAGTTTTCTGGAACACTGGATTATGGAGATCTTCCCTTCTGCCAAGCTGTCCCCCTTGTACGTGATTGCGCAAGCCCTTTGTGCCTTGACCCTGCAGCCCGGCGGGAGTGCTACTATGCACATTGATTGCAAGGATACTCAATTTCAGGGATAGATATACCATTCTGCTGGCAATCCGGCAATCTGAGCACCATACCCTTCCCACTTAGGGTGACAAAAGCAAAAGAAAAAGTCAGATGCTGAACAATGCAAACATTCACCTGGACTCAAGGTAGGTGAGGTGATTTAGGTCAGGATGAAGACACACGTTAAATTAGTGTTGTGGAATGTCTGCCGCCTCAACTCATGCATGAAGCACTATGGGGTGCAGACATATTAGCGCAGAGAAGGAGTACACATTGAATTACTTCAGGAGATGCACCTGATGGTGGGGAGACCCTGCGGGGTCATGATGTAGGTGGCACCACAAATTGCTTTTCAGGTTTGGGGATTTATGGCAGACACTGAGGGGAAATACTTCTTGTACTATGGCCTACTGGATGTAGTTGAGGTGTGTCTATTGAATGTCTATGGCCCGATTGTCGATGATGGCGACTCCTTCATGGGGCTGAAAAGGGAGCTGTTCATTATGTCAGGATCCCCTTGCTCTCTGGACTTCAATTGATTTTTAGATGACCAGCTGAACCGACATCCACTTTGTCTCCACACAAAACCGCACATGACCACTGCGCTGTGGGGCATGATGGAGCAGCTGCTTTGCATGGATATTTGGCATGCTACCCACCCTGACCTGAGGGAATACACTTGCCACGCACTCACTCATGACACATATAGCTGTCAGGATAGGTTTTTGGTGACGGAGACCCTGGTGACTGCTATACAGAATGTACACATACTGTGTTGGTTCCTCTTGGACCATGTTCCACTGCAGTGGAGACTGAGTGAAGCTCAGCAAAGGGTCCCCCTGTGGTGCCTCCTAACAGAGGCGCTGGGAGATGTGATTTATATAAGGAGCTTCATGAGGTGACTGCTAACTATTTTGAGAGTAATTGGTTGTCAGCGACACAGAGAGGGCTGGAATAGGAGACCCTGAAGATGATGACACATGGGGAATGCGTGTCCTGCATTAACAGAGCGTGATGCCATTTGGAGACTGAGCAGACAGCAGAGGAGAGAGTGCTGGCGGGCCTCCAGAGGCACATGCACATGGGTGGTGAGAACCGGGAGGTCTTCTTGAGAACACAGAGGCACATTGGGGAAATCTGGGACAGACTGGACTGTTTGATCCACCAAGATTATTGACAGTGCCTGCATAGTGAGGGCGACAAATTCAAGAGAATGCTGGCATGAGTCCTGAAAAGAGAGCACCCACCTCCGCTGATTCTCTCAGTGAAGCAAGATGATGGTTCACTGACCAACACACAAGCGGGCATCAACTCGCTCCTGTGCGACGACCTGGTGACTGTTTACTGGGCTGGCAGTTGGGGTGACGTGGAGGATTCTTAGTGGTTCCTGGAGCTCCATCTCCTCATGGAGGTTCAGCTGCAGGGCCTAGAAGAAGAGGTCTGGGTAGAGGAGCTACAGGAGGTGGTTCACTCCCTGGCGAGATGTAAGGCCCTAGGGCCAGACTGACCACCGATGGAGTACTACCAGACTTTTGTTGGACTTTTGGGACCCCGCCTGCTAGAAGTCCTTTAAGAATCCAAATGCAGTGGCTTATTGCCTCCATCTATGCATGAGACCCAGATTATCATTTTCCCTAACCTAGCAGTGACCCAACAGACCTGGGCTCGCATCGGCTCCTCCCTATGCTAGCAGTTGACACCAAGATCCTAGCCAAAGCCTTGGCAGTGTGGCTGGGTGGGGATGTGACTCACCTGGTGCATGCAGACCAATGAAGATTCATGCCAGGTAGAGGAACAGAGATGAACCTTCGGATGACCCTGCGTAGACTGTCCCACGTGCTGCACTTGGTGGCTCACTCCGACATTCTGGCCGCCGCTGTAACTTTGTATATGCAAAAGGCCTTTGCTACACTCAGCTGGGAGTATCTGTGGGAAGTACTAAGGAGGATGGGGCTAGGACCAGAGTTCTTGTCGTGGGTGAAATTACTATACAATCAGCCAGTGGTGCACGTGAGGAGTGGGAGTGTGATCTCTGAAAAATTCCCCTTTGAGCAAGGCAAGCGGCAGGGGTGCCCATTATCACTGCAATGGAGCCATTGGCAGTTCAATTACATTACAACATAGTTGGTTGTACACACCTCACCTCCCTGTATGCAGATGATGTGCTTGTTTATGTCACCCACCCGGGGAGCTCAGTACAGGTAATGTTTGACATCATGACTGAATTTGGAATGTTGTCCGGACTGCGAGTCAATAGGTAGAAGATGGTGCTCTTCTCTCTGGTGGACTGGTGCGCTCTGACTGGGTCGTCCCTCCCTGCGATGGGACTCCACTGGCAGTACAATCACTTCCGTTAAATGAGTATTCAGGTGGCCCATACTCTAGAGGCCAAATATCAACTAAACATGGGGAAGATGCTCAGAAACCTGGAGTCATCTATTTAATTTTGGAACCACCTGCCTCTGTCTGGAATAGACCAGGTGGCTTTGTGTCAGATGGAGCTACTGCTGCGCTGCCTCCTTGTTCTGCAGAACTCACTCTGTTGTATGCCAAAGTCCACTTTTACTAAGCTAAACAGCCTGTCATTGGTATGGGCCAGTAAGAGGATGAGGATGAGGCTGGAGATCCTGAAATTAGACACTGAACATGGAGGACTGGGTGTTTCAGATTTCCAGATGTACTACTTTGCCGGACTATTGCAATACACGGTACAATGGTGCACGGACAGCCAGAATGGGGAGAAAGCACTGTTGGTGGAGTGGGATGCTGGCACGGACCTTCCTAGGTATCTTATCTGTAGATCCAGGGTCCCAGATGGATGCCTTGCATTGTTCTCCAAGTGCCAGAGGGCTGGGAGCAGAGGGTCCGTATGTGCTGCGTAGGGCGCCATATGGCAGGTTACTGCCCCTCAGGTGGCTACCGTGCTTTCATCAGATCTAATTGGTGATGGACCTGACATAGTGGTATGGGGGGACTGTACTCAATGGTACCTCAATGGTGTCTTCCTTGTGTTTGCAGAAGCACAGGGCCTCTTCCAGTTAGGGCCTGGCCAAGTGATACAGTGTGTCAAATTCTCTCACACAGCGGGTGAGGCCTAGGTCAGATTCCCATGGAGCCTGGGGAATCACGAACACTGGAGTTGCTGCTGGACCCGGGTTCCTCAGACGGCATGATATCCCACTTGTGTAAAGCCCTGTCAGGTGTCCATGACAGATGGACGATAGATTTGCCTGAGCCTCATATGCAGGGGGAATGGCAATGAGCCTGTGCTCAGATCCAGGAGGTGGCCCTCAATGCGTGATAGAAACATACTCAATTTTACTACTTACACCACATGTTTTTAACAACACAGCGGCTACACAGGTATGATGCAACGCTATCTGATGCATGTCCCAGATGTGGTTTGGAGCCAGCAACATTCTTACACATGACGTGGGAGTGTTTCAGACTGCAGAGATACTGGGGGGAAATATTGCAGATACTACAGGAGACCACTCAGATCCGAATGGAAGCCTCAATTAAGCACTGTCTACTTGGTGTGCTCTAGACCTCCAAATAGAGAACCAAGATGAACCATAGGTGTGCCCCGCTGGGGTTAGTGCTAGCCAGGTGGTGCACTGCTATGCACTGAACCTGTCCCACCCCCCTGAGGAATAGAGGTGGCTGGCAGATATGCACAAATGGGGAGTAGTAGAGGGGCAGAGGTTGTGATAGTGCGCACTGTTGGGTATGCCTAGAAAGATTTGTAAAAATGGGGCACCATACTGGAGTGATTAGGTGCTGGGGTGCCCTCAACCCTGTGTGAGTCCCCTAAGGACCTGCAAGACCTGGTCCTGGAGGTGTCTGCCACAGTGGTGGAGTCGACACTCCCAAAGCCCCCACTCGAGGGAAGCAACACTACTTGGTTGAGATGCAGGCACCACGGCTGGTGACTAACCACACCCTGCAGGCATTAGTTCCAGCCCAAGGTGGGTGCGCTGCCCCCGCTCTCGTTGCCATCTTCCCACACTTTCTCTCTCCCGCTCCCCCATGTATGCCGGTTGTGGGTGTAGGGGGTGACTATGACTATGAAATCACACTGCTGCTGCTGTCACATGTTGATTCTTCTGTTCTTTTCTTCTTTTTTTATTTCCTATTATGGTTACTGTTTAATTCTTCGTTTTGCCTTTGTGAGATATTATCCTGGACTGATTTACCGCTAGCGAAATGCAGATGTGGGAAAGTGCAATTGTGAGTCAAACATGGTGGGTTTACTGCGCTATCCAGCTACTTATATTCAGCAATTCACATTATCCCCTAACCTGCCTGTATATGATATGTTATGTTAAGCTGCATTACCATTGATGATGCAAACAAATGTGGTATCCTGTTCATACTCATTAAAGACATGTAAAAAAAAAAGCAAAAAGAAGGTTCTGTAAACGTTGAATACAAATGTTAAAGCCCCCATGTGGGAGCTATAAGTATCATGGTGAGTGAGGTTTGCTTCATCTTTTTGATCAGAAATTAAATTAGTGGGAGGGGTGTAAAGGCATTAACAAATATCCCTGACCAATTGATCCATAGAGCATTGCCCTAGCCTACAGCTACACATGCCATCGAACGAAAAATGCTACCTACACAGTAAACATCTGTTCGTGGCATGTAGTGCTGTAGATTCACATTCGCCCTCCCTCCTCCCCAGAAGCCTGTGGCCGTTGTAGTGTTATATATTGTAAATATGTATATACATTGCATGGACATCTCTTCTTTTTACTATATTTATACATATACACTGGTACACTCTTCACTTTACCCTCCTGCGGGAAAACAATCTAACAAAGAACTCGATGACCATGCGCACTATAACCGAGAGGAGGAGTCACTCAATCTTGTGACTCGAAAATCTTCTTTGAAGAATAACAACTTGTAACACTACGAGCCCAACACTAGATGGAGGACTTATGCAAAGCAAAGCATGTGTATTTTCAGCTACATATGCCACTGAACATATATATATATATATATAAATATATGTATATATACATGTACATGTACACACACACACATATATAAAATAAATACAGCCCTACAACACATCTGAACAGAAGCTGTATCCGTGCTGAAATGATAATTCCCCACACCAGGGCACAATGTTCAATTTAAAGTCCCTGACCATGGTCCCAGGTCCTGTGTCAGCATCCATACAAGTGGTCCTAGCACAGCATTTCTATTGAAATCCAATATACATTTGTTCTGTGTTTTTTTTGTTTTAGCAGAAGAAGCAGTGACTCCGATTTTGTGTTAATTGAACATATCTGCCTTCAGTGGCAGACAGGGAATCTTTAAAAAAGTTTTATTCCCATGGTCAGCGAGGGCCTCAGTCGTTTCTGCACGCCCGGATCTTGCCCCTTGTTATACAATACAATATCGGTGTCTCTTTAAGACACAGAGTAGAACTTGTATTTAGAACCTTATTCTTGCTGCATTCTTTATGTGTATGGTTGGCTGGAGCAGGATTCTACACTTGTCAGTTTGTTCCTGGCTGGGAGGAGGGAATAACTCTCCAGCAGCTTGCATTTAAATAAAGGAATCGTTATACCACCCTGTAGTCTCTGGAGTCGTAACTACATTTTGGTGATGAGGATGGGATTAAAACCCATTGCTTTGGATAGACAGGACTTTGGGCCGGAAAGGAAGATTTTTGATTAAAGAAGGGCATGAGATTTTAAATGTTCTTCCTGAGGCGCATGACATGAACGCAGATTTGCCAAAGAGGAGAATATTGTTATGTCTAGGTACAAATTCTCTACACACCCACAAGAATTAGGTGAGCCAATATATGAAGACACAAGAACGGTTACAGGTAGGAAGAAACCCTTCTTTGAAGGATGCACTCAGCATACCCACAGTAGCCACGGTATTGGGATTGCGTATGAAGGAAATGTGTAAAAAAGACTTGGTGACTGGGAGAGATGAAGTATCTAGAGTAGATAAGAAGAAAGATCTTTAGGAGACCACTGCCGCCATTAGCTCTCACAGCAAACCGGTCGACAAATTTCATAAAGGGGGAAGTAATAACTCCAGATCTTCAAAAGTATGTTAAAAATGTGGCAGTGCTTTTCGCGCTGAAGACTTCAAGTCATGTTATGCGGTCAATAAGGAGGGTAGGAGGAGTGGTTGCAAGGGACTCATGTGCAAGGAAACCAACAAGTCCTTCGTAGCTGTCATGGAAGAACCAAAAGAAGACAGACTGGAAGATCGAGTGTTAAGTTTGTATCCAGGAGGAAACAATAAAGGATGAAGAATTAGGCCCAAAGGCAACTTTGCAGTCAACGGTGGAGAGGTTGAATGGATGATTGATTCAGGGTCTTTGTATACCATCATCCCTAAAAGTATGTATGCGAAGGAATAGTCACATGTGGGAATGATTGCCAACGATATTGAACTGAGGGGCTGTCAAGGAGAAATTATTGATATCTTGGTATATTTTCAAGTGCCAATTAAATACTTGTCAAGAGAGGTTGAAGGGAAGTTGCATATTGCAGAAGATGTGCCACCAATATTAGGTTGGGTGCACCAATTGTTATCATTCTGCATGCTCCCAGCCAGGTTATGAGTGTAGATGATATTTGTACTGATGCTGTGGTTGGTGAAGCGAGAGAGGTTTTTACAGAGAAACTGGGTCAACTGAAGGGATATGTTCACAAAATCATTGTGAAAGAAGGAGCCGTTCCTGTGAAGCATGGTTTCAAAAGGGTGCCTATGGTGGTTAGGAGTGAAGTAAAAAAAAAGTTAGAAGAAATTAGGATGGAGGGCATTATTGAGCCTCTGGCAGCATCAAACGGGATCTCACCAGTAATGATAAGAAAAGCTGATGGTCGGTTGACATTTTGTGTGTATTTGAGGAGTCTCAATCAAAACAAAGTTACGGATACCTTCCCTCTACCTAATATCAATGAATTGATCATGTTGCTTAAAGGAGGGAAGTTTTTGTTAAAAAATGGATCGGAAAAATGCTTGCCACAAGATCTGTTTACACAAGGAATCAAAAAATCTAACAGCGTTAGTCACTGTGGAGAAAACTTTTCAGTTTACTAGGATGCCCTTCGTGTTATCTGCAGCTGCAAGTATCTTTCAGTGAATGATGGCTAAGGTATTTAAAGGGCTCAGAAATGTCATCTTTTTTCAAAATGAAATACTGGTATTTAGTGAGACTGTGCAAGATCATAATTGTGCCTTGAAATCTGTGTTTTGAACAGGTTCCGCGATGCAATGCTCACCTTGGGAAAGGATAAGCGGAAATTCTTTGTGAAAGACTTTGAATACTTGGAACACACCATTTCGAGCGAGGGAGCTAAACCCAAGGAGGATTTACTTAGAGTCTTTGGATTGTCTGCCATACCTCAAGATAAAGACCAGTAATGATCTTTCATAGGTCTCATCGAGTACTTCTCTAAGTTTGTGGAAAAATTGGGGGGATGGCCAGCAGGATGGCCGACCAGCAGCTTCAGTCGAGAGTTCTCGGCCTGGCAGCTTAATCCTTCAAAATTCTACCACAAATACTGTTGCAAACCTGCTGTTGTGTGGTGTTGCAACTTACAGTGGCCAACAGGGACCGCCTGGGCTTCTTTGGGGGATCCCTGGCACTGCTGGGACCGTGTGTGCTGTGTAGGTCTAGGGCGAGGTGGGCCGCAGTGGAGGTGCACTGACAGTGCTGACTGCAAAATACGTGAGCCTGTGGTTGTGTCCAGAGGCCTAACGGAGAACTCACCAAGTGGGGTGCTGCTTCCTCATACCCAGCAGGTAGTGGACTAAGAGGCAGTTGGATCCAGGGACTGGGAAACACTTCTCATGATGGAGATCCCAGGAACTCTCAGCCCGCTGACGAGAGCTGCGGTGTGGCAAGGAGGCCACAGACAGATTGGGGTGGCTGTCGGCTGCTGTGCATCCTGATGGTGGCGACTTTGGCAATGGCCAGATTGAGTGACCATGGGGTGCTCGCTGCATTCGAGGATACCGGTGTCTCCTGGCCAGACCCACTGAAGGGAGCTGCAATGCAGCGTTAACGCCACATGCAGAAGGAGGATGCTGTTGGCTGCTCAGATGAACTGCTGCAGTGGGTCGCATATCCTGGCCACATCCTCCACCCTTGCCCACGAGGTCAAGTGGTGCATACCTGATTGGGAGGAGCGGCTTTTCTGATGGGGAGGCATGCGTGGTGGCAGGCAAATGTTGGAGGTCTGTCCTGGTGAGATCGGTGACTGGAACAGGGGACTGGGTGCATGTGGGTGCCCTGCCCAGCCTCTTGTGGACTCTCAAGGTACACAGCGGATGTAGCGAGTGAAGCGTGGTAATGGCGGCTGCTGAGGCTACCCTCAGAGGTTGTTGCAAAATCTGCCCTTACTCCCCCCCACCCCTGAGGTGGTGGCTTTGCTGCTAGGGGCTGCAGGGTGCAGCCGGATATCACTGGACGCACTCCTCGGGCTGTAGGGTGCTGGGCCTGACCTGGTGCACTGTTGAGCATGTGGAGCAGACTGCACTGGTGGTCTGTCCAAGTAATCAACTGGGTACACCTTTCCCTGGGAAGGACCCCCGGTACTGTTTTCTGTTGTGCCAGACCACAGCTGGATGGATACAGGGGTCTACACCTGAAATGCCTGGGGCTAGTCTGTGCTCTGCTGACCTGATCATTCCGCTATTTCTTTAGGCTACAGCAATTGTCACGAAGCCCACTTCCCTAGCAATGCACTTTTAGTCCCCACTGTTGGGGACAGGGCTGTGACCCCTCGCGGCCCCACAGGGCAGATGTGAGTGGAGTGATTATGCTGTACTCGACTTCTGGTATTCTTAGTGGTCCTTGAATTCCCCCTGGTTGAAGCTGCACTAAGCATCTAGCTGGAGATTGGAAGGCAGCGACAAACGAATAGCATCTGTCAAGTGGGTAGGTGGGTGACCCTGAAGGAGCACTTCATTGTGTGGGTACATTGCAGACCCCTATCTGACTTGGCGATGGGTAAAGACAGATTGCTGCGGATGGATGAACAGACAAAAATTTATAAATGTACAGCCACAGGTGCAGGAAGAGGCCCGTCAGTGGTGGTTAGTAGGGGTCTGGATGACCCACAGGGCCCAAATTTTAGCAGTGATCAAAGCCACTAGTGCCAATCTGCAGGCCAAAATAGACTCAGTATCTATAGATGTAAATTTGTTGCATGTTGACCTGCATAAGGTGGCCGAGAGATCGCTGGAGACAGAACAACATATTACAAAACTTCAGGGGGAAATAAAAACCCTCAAGTCCAGAGTTTCTCCCCTGATGACCCAAATGCAGTGACTCAAGTTGCAAGAGGAGGATGCGGAGGGCTGCCCCTGATTCTGTAATTTGCAATTTGTGGGGTTTCCCAAGGGAGTGGAAGAAACGTCTCCTGAACTTTTTATCAAACAATGACTCCGGAAAATACTCTCAGATATCAGCTTTGTATCTGTCTTTGTGGTGACAAGTGCTCACAGGGTCCTTGTGCCTTCACCGCCTCGGGGGGGGGTGGACACTGAGAACAATAATCGTCAAGATCCTTAATTACAGGGACCGGTTCACCAGCGGGGGGATCCCTCATTCAAGGACCACATCATTCGGATTTTCCCAGATTATACCCAACATGTGCAACAAATGCGAAAAACATTTGGGGGAGTGAAATAAAAACTGAGAGCCAGAGGGTTAAACTACATGCTGTTATTCCCCACAAAATTAAAGGTCATCCATGAGGGATGGTCTCACTTCTTTGTGACACCAGAGGAAGTGTAGGACTGGATGGACATTTGGGGAGATGGCAGAATCCTGGTGCTTCAGAGGCCGCTGGCAGGTTGACTACATCTTATTAGAGAGGAGCGGCAGGGAGACAACACACCGGCTATAAGAGAGAAACATGCTCAAACACCCAAGTACTGGTCAGACAGAACGGCACACTGGAAATGGAACAACAACAGTTGAAAAAGGAGGAAGCGGACAGTGGCTAAGAGGTGGTTGAGAAAACTCCAGACCTGTGTGACCAATAGCTCCTGGGACTGGGTGGAGGTAAAGTCAGGGTGAGGTTCAAATATGGGTGGGGAGACACGGTTTGACATTATTAGTAAGGATATCTAGCGGGAACTCCATCCATGGGTGGAGGAGCTCTTCTGTTTCACCCCTGCTCATGGTCCGTACAGCCATCTGGACAGATTTTTGGTGTTGAGAAATTGCGCTGTTAATGTGTTGGGAGCCTGGTACTTGCACCATTATTGCCGGAATAAGGGGTGGGGAGCCCCCCCCCCCCACCACCCCATGAGACACTGGGAGATCCAAACTACAGAGAGGAGATCCAGTTGGTCCTGCAGGGGTATTTTGGAACCAACTGGAATTGTATCCAACTGAGAGGAACAGAGTGGGATGCCTTGAAAGTGGTTGTAAGGGATGAAATCCTTTCCTGGTTATGTGACACCTGGCGGAGGCTGGAAAGGGATCTCCTGCAGATGGAGGGGAACCTGACCAGCCTACAGCAGCAGGCTGGGAGACAGAGAACAGCGGGTGGTGTACTGATAGCAGCTCAGTGCACCATGGAGAATATATGAGACCAGTTAGAACATCATACCATGAAGAAATACTGACAACACTCTCCACTACCTGTGCAAGCCAAGGGATTCAATTCTGGTATTTCTGGTTGTGTTGGATGACTTTGGGAGGGCAATAGGCACAAGACAGTGCTCTTCCCATTGGTGGAGCTGGTGGGGCATTTGAGTGAGGAGCTTCCTGAGGTAGGTCTGCCCCAGGAGACAGAGACATTTTGAAACCTGGCTGTGCAGATTGTCCATGGCTCAAGGCCCCATTATAACCTGAATATGGGGAATGTAATCAATGATGTACGGGGAGGAAAATGGGGTATTAATTTATGCTGCTGGGGCTGGTGTTGGGCCAGAGATGCACAGTGATAAATTCAATAACCCCAACAACCCCACCGTGACACAAATGGTTGTCGGATCTGAGTGAGAGGTCATTTGCTGAGGAATGTCATTTGAGGTGAGTACAGACAGACAGAAATGAGTAACAGGACCTGGAACTTTGGGGAGAGATGGTGGAGCCCATGAGTGAGGTGCCTGAGATGAACAACGGTTCCCTGGGGTCTCCCGCTTTGCTGTCACGTGTGCCTCCTTAGACATTGGTCAATGTGACCAACAAGTGCGGTGCTTGCTCTTGTAGGGGGAGGACTGGTAATCTTGACGGGAGTTAGACTTGTAAGTCCAGACAGGAACTACTGGTATTTGAACTGTGTGATCATTATTGTTGATACTGGGGCGATAGCCCCTACCCAGTGGGGGCTACACAAGACATTGTGGTTCTGAATATGTCTTTGTATCTGTTGTTGCTACAATGTTTTTTGTATTGGTGTTTTTTGTATTTTCTATAGAAAATGCTAAATAAAACAAGCTATAATAAAGTCAGCAGAGAAATTTGTTGAGAAGACTAAAAAATTGAGGTGCTTATTGAGAAAGGTGAGTGTGTCTGTATGGGGTAAAGCTCAACAAGAAGCATTTGATGGCATATGGAAGGATGTGTGTGAAGCAGGGATTTTGGTGCCATTTGATATCAGTTTGACCACCATCTTGACAGTAGATGTGAGTGCTTGTGATGTTGGGGCTGTTTTGTCCCAGTAACACCGAGGAATTGAGAAGCCTGTAGCATTTGCATCACCCTCCTTGACTTATAGTGAGTGCAACTACTCGATCATAGAGTGAGAGGCGTTAGTCATGACATGGAGTGTTGTGTACTTCAGGACGTATTTGAGGGCACTGAGTTCCTGTGTCCGTACAGACCACAAGCCTTTAATTAAGCCACTGACACCAGTGGGAGCTGGATAAGGCTCAGTTAGACTGGCGAGATTAGTGTCTAGATTAGAAGAGTATAGGTACAGGGTCAAGTACATTTCTGGTTTGTCGGAATGTTCAGGCGTCTATCCTTCATGTTTGTCACTAGATTGGTCTGCTATTGATAAAGAAGTTGCGTTAGCAAAAGAACAAGAAGGCGCTGTAGCATGGAGGATGGAGGTTGAGGCGCGTGGGTGTGGAGCTTTTACCTCCGAAGAATGGGGTGAAAGTATGGAAACTGATTAAGTCTTAAAAGCCATTAAACGGGAGATTGTTGAGGGCAGGAGGAGGGAGAGTTTAGTTTCTCCTTTTGTGACGCCTTATGTGAAAAGTCTGGATGAGTTGGCTTTGTGTGGCTAGAATGATGCTATCCATAATGATAAGTTTGTTCCCCCGAAGGGTCTGAAGGGAAAAATCATTGGTATTGCACACAAGGGGCCTTTGGGACAGACACTGACCAAAAGGAGAGTAAAGGAAAATTTCTGATGCCCAGGGATGGATGATCAAGTCACTCTGTGGGTGGAAAACTGTGGAACTTGTAGGGCAAGTGAGGAAGGGATTAAAACTGGTGTACCGACAGCTCTGGGTCATATCAATGATCTGGGTAAACTGTAGAGTATGGTGTGTCTGGAATTTATTGGGCCAGTGTCAGATGTAAGAGGGGAAGTCGGGAATGCCTTAGTTTTGTTTGATGCACACTTGAAATGGCTAGTAATCTAATTCATAAGGGATGTCAGCAACAAAAGTACTATTTCTATTCTGGAGAAAGTGTTCATGGAAGAGGGTTTTCATAGGTTGATCATGTAACCTAACTCACTTCACAAGAAATTAAGGCCCAAATTTGTACTTTTTGCCACAAAATGGCGCTAATGCAGTTTTGCGGCAAAAAGTTTAGCGCAGGCTTTCATCACTTTGCAATGCCAGCCGTGCACTGTATTTATTGAATGGCGCATGCCAGTGCTAAACTTGGGCTAGCTTCTTTAAAAAGACGCTAGCCGGGTGGGGGTGGTGGTAGGGAAGGAGGGGGTTATGCATCAGAAAATGACACTAGCCTGGTTAGAGGCAAAAACAAAATGCCTCTAACCAGACTGGCGCCATTTCCTGTCGCACAACCACCAAAAACATGACTCCTGTCAGAAAAGACAAGAGTCATGCTCACTACCCCAATGGCCAGCGCAGGGGACAAGTGTCCCTTGGGCATGGTCACTGCACCCTGTGCCATGCAGGGGGTCCCAAGTTAGGGCCCCCAGTGGCAAAAATATATAGAAAAACAATACTTACCTGGGATGGGGTCCCCCATCCTCCGGTGTCCATCTGGTGGGGGTGGGGGTGTTCCTGGGGCTTGGGGAGGGCACCAGTGGACCCATTCCATGGTGTTCAACCATGGAAATGGGTCCACAGGTCCCCTAACGCCTAATCTGACCCAGGCGTTAAATAATGGTGCTAAGCAAGCTTGGCACCAATATCTAGCCCCTCCTCCCACCTGTGCGTCATTTTAGCACGGGGGATATTTATGGGGCTACCATCATTTTTTGGATGGGAACGCCTATCTTGCACCTCATTGACGCAAGGTAGGTTCACTCATCCAAAAAATGGTGCAAACTCCTATATTTTGACGTTAGACGTGCCTAATGTCAAAATATAAATATGAAGTTAGGTTTGCGCCGAATTTGCGTCAAAAAATTAGGCAAACATGGCGCAAAAAAAAGTATAAATATGGGCCTAAGTCCGTTTTGAATGCTGTGAGATTAAACATTACTGCATAGAGCTATACAACCCCAAGCTAATGGTATAGTGAAAAAGTCTAACCGTCTGGTCAAAGGCATGATGTTGATGGTGATGCAAGGTGGATGCAATGTTGAAAAGATGGTGAACAACATGGTGTGGACTCATCGCACTACAGAGAATGGAATGACTAAGGCATTATCTTTAGAAAGCATGAGGGAGAGAAAACCTGGCAAAAAATAGCTTCCTGCATGGTTGTTAAATTGGGATGGCAGTGGGAAGGAGACCAAGCCTGGGGTGATGACCAAAGGTGTCATTGATGTGGGAGATTTGGTTAGGGTGAGTCATGGAAGGGTGAGTGCGGAATTATCCAAATTTTGGGGGCCATTTAAGGTGAAGAAGGTGTGTGAGGGATATGTAGAGTTGGACGATGGTGACAAATGGAGCCGTCACAAGGTTTTTTATATCAAAAAATGGTGGAAGCAAAAAAAATATTGCGAACCTCAAATGCTGATGGAGGATACAGAGTTCGCCGAAAGCCCAGGTAGGAGCATGTTGGGAGGAGAAAGTGGTGGTGGAGATGTGAGGAGCAGTGAAGGCGGGTGGAGTCTGCCTCAAGATGGTGATGGCAAAACACAAATCCAGATACGTCCGTAGACCGGCTCGCTATTTGGAAGACTACAATGAAGAACAGCGATTGTCGGGCATTGTGCCTATTCATTTGATGTTTTCTTATCCTGGTTCATAGATGTGATAATCATTTTTTCTCTTTTTTGTTTTATTTTTGTCTATGCTTAGTTTGTAGTTTTTGGAACAAAAGGGAGGGATGTGTTGTAAAGTACTGTCTCGGTGTCTCTTTAAGATACAGAGCAGAATTGTTATTTACAACCTATATTGGTTGCATTCTTTATGTGTGTGGTTGTCTGGAGCAGGATTCTACAGTTGTCAGTTTGTTTCCGGATGGCAGGAGGGAATCATGCTCTAGCAGGCTGCGTTTAAATAAAGGAATCGTTATACTTCCCTGTAGTCTCCGGAGTCTTCTACATCCCTCTTAGACGTTCCTGCACGCCGTCGCCACACCTCTTCTCCAGGGAGTACGAGCTATCAGTCGCTGTACAGACTGGAAATTTCACTACTACAAGACAACTTTCGGTTTAATGGTAATTGGAGGTGTAAAGCACTGTGTTATCTGTGTAATCTTAAAAGAGGATGAGTCTCTCTACAGTACAGACAGGGCCACAGTGGCTTTTTGTAGGGGCCGGAGACGGGTGAGAGCATGATAAAAAGAAAAGATGTAATAATCACCGAAACACACCGAGGGCCATCTATGAGAAAGGAAGGGTGAAATGAACAGGCCACAGGGGGAGAGAGTTGGCCTTAATACCTGGGACGACAGTGGTTGGCCTCAGTATCTAGCAGCTGGAAAGCAAGCTGGCTCCTTTCCACCATCTGATAGGAAAATGTATCTAAGTGTGCATTTAGAAGAAAGCACACAACCTGGAAAGCTAGAACTGTTGCCAAAGTTTATCAAACACGCCCATTTTTCAAGATCTGAGCTCTGGTCTACGTGGTTTCAAGGCGCTTAAAATACTCTAAGTGTAACTTGCAAAGGAGGCTTCATTGAGTATGAGGCACTCGTTTTCACACTATAATGCTGCATTTTGGTCAGGCAGCAGGGCATTTGTTTTTACAATTAATAAACCAGCGAATATAACGCAGGACGGCGCGGAATCCGTCGATGCATCTGTCACAGCTGCGCTTTGAAGCACATGGTATATTCAGAATGATTAGGTCCCTGGTTCAAAAAATGACACGTGATGCTTCTTTAACTCATTCTTCAGTGCAGGGCCTTAATGGTTTGTGCTACATGCATCCTCTACAGGTTAACTGCCAAAAAAGGAAAGGGTATATGAATCAGCTTTATATAATTAATTAGTTAATAATGAATCACTGTAGTATCCCTTTAACCTAGGTGGTTTCATTGGTAACGTTCATTAAATATGTAAAACACGAAAAGGGAATCAATATCTGCTGCAGACAGGCTTTTTTTTGGCCGTTACTTTAAATTACTTGGAACATTAGTTCTTGCGCTTCACTTTTGCTATGAGGTGTGCTATGTACAGGCGGGGAGAATACATTGTTCCTGCACCAGACAAGAGGCTGTTGGATATTGAAAGATGAAAAAATGCTGCCTGATATATGTGCACTTTCCATTTTCACAGAATGCACAAACGCCAACTCTCTGAAATGTTGCCGTGTTCAGCTACTATATGTGAAAATCACAATTACATTGTCCTATTCTACAGCCCCCAGAAGGGTAGTGAGTACAGGATTTAGGCTGCCTACGCATACGTTATTTATAAGTTCACTATTTCCAATCAAATTGCTTATTTTGTGGCTTGCTGTTTCTTCGAGGTTGGTCACATTTTTTCAGTTCTATGTGCTTTAAGTGGCACCATTTAACTTTGTGGATGTGGCTGGTGGATTGCATGTGCTTACCTTTTGGGCAGTCTTTGAACATTTCCTGAAAAATCACCATTTTAAAATGATTCAATGCTTTTCCTGATCAGGTTCTATTGATGTTGAGGTACATCAGCACTCCTTGCCACAGGGTCGGATTGGGAAGGTGGGCAGTCGGGCATTGGTCGATGGGCAGGTGCCTAAGAGTCCCCTAGTGACCGGTTTTTTTTAAACCCTCTGTCACCCGGCCCACAGAACCTTAATATCTTCGCCAGCCCCACACCAGGCCACTGTAATGGGAGGCAGTCTGACTGCCAGGGCAGGGACTTGCATCACTAGCCCTGCTGTCGCAGACTTCAGCTTGACCCCTGTAGGGCTGAACAGACCACCAAAAGCAGTGTTCCATCTCCCCAGAGGTGGGGATGGGAAGAATAAATCAGCCTCTGCTGGGGGGAAGGGGGTGAAGGGCGGTGAATGGGCAGGGCTCGGCAGTGTCAGGTGATACGATGGCCTTGGGCCTTCTTCACTTCAGCCCTCATTGCGTCCCCTCCCCTGAGGCCGTCCCAGAAGCTTTGTACTTTCTTTCTCATTCAGGCCATAGCCCTGAGGCTACAGTGGGCTTGAGAGGGGTGAGTGAGAAGCAGCCTCCCTAGGGCCAGTGTGTTTGCATAGGCCTAGCTGTAAGCACTCCTTGACTAGAGTTGCCAACTTTCGAACCTGGGAACTACATTGGAAACCCGCATTAGCTCAACATTCTGTGATTGTGGGCATACATTATGCCTGGCGCTACTATAATGTGGTGCAAGGTTTTACAAAGTTGTGCAATTCTTGCATTGCGCAACTTTGTAAATATGGCGTGTAGGAAATTCCACCTTAACGCCACATTTGTGTAAAAAAATGATGCAAATTTGGCGAAAGGTGGAGCTAGGGGATCATAAATATGCCCCGAAGTATTTTAGGCAGGTTTCTTCCTCAGTACTTGAAAATATACCTTTCGTAATCTACGTTTGGCATTGGATTGAATTTAAGACTCAAGGCTTTTTTGATTTGACATTATGTAACTTTGTCAGCTTGCGTCATTCTTTTTATGACTTCTTTTACACCCTTACCAGCAAGATTCTTAAGGTATTTCATAGTCTTCTTGTTATGTGTGTAGGAAAGTACCCTCTTTTTGGCATGGTTACCCCCACTTTTTGCCTGCTGTCAGTGCGTTTTGACTGTGTTCCCCGGGATCCCGCTAACCAGGACGCCAGTGACTGTTCTCTTTCCCCTTAAATTTGGTTGCTTAGGACTTTGTACACCCCACAATTGGCATACTGGTGTCCCCATGTTAAGTCCCTAGCATATGGTACCTTGGGACCCAGGGCATTGAGGCATCAAGGGTTCCCCATGGACTGCAACATGTATTGTGCCACCCATGGGAGTCCATGCAAAATATGTCTGCAGGCCTGCCATTACAGCCTGCATGAAAAGGTGCATGCACCCTTTCTCTACGGGTCACTGCAACAGGTCACTGTAACTTATCCCTATGGTAGGCCCTCCTAGCCCAGAGGGTAGAGTGCAGGTACCTGTGTGTGAGGGCACCCCTGCATGAGCAGAGGTGCCCCTGCAAACTCCAGCTCCATTACACTGGACTTCGTAAGTGCGGGGAAGCCATTTTATCCATGTACTGGACACAGGTCACTGTCCAGCTACATAATGGTAACTCCGAACCTGGGAATGTTTGGTATCAAACATGTCAGAATCATACACCAATACTGTAGGAAGTTGGCTCTGTATGCACTATTTCAAAGTAAGGAATAGTATGCACAGAGTCCAAGGGTTCCCCTTAGAGGTAAGATAGTGGCAAAAAGAGATAATACTAATGCTCTATTTTGTGGTAGTGTGGTCGAGCAGTAGGCTTATCAAAGGAGTAGTGTTAAGCATTTGTTGTACATACACACAGGCAATAAATGAGGAACACACACTCAGAGACAATTCCAGGCCAATAAGTTTTTGTATAGAAAAATATATTTTCTTAGTTTATTTTAAGAACCACAGGTTCAAATTCTACATGTAATATCTCATTTGAAAGGTATTGCAGGTAAGTACTTTAGGAACTTTGAATAATCACAATAGCATATATACTTTTTACATAAAACACATATAGCTATTTTAAAAGTGGACACAGTGCAATTTTCACAGTTCCTAGGGGAGGTAAGTTATTTTTAGTTCTTGCAGGTAAGTAAACCACCTACAGGGTTCAAATTGCGGTCCAAGGTAGCCCACCGTTGGGGGTTCAGAGCAACCCCAAAGTTACCACACCAGCAGCTCAGGGCCGGTCAGGTGCAGAGTTCAAAGTGGTGCCCAAAACACATAGGCTTCAATGGAGAAGGGGGTGCCCCGGTTCCAGTCTGCCAGCAGGTAAGTACCCGCGTCTTCGGAGGGCAGACCAGGGGGGTTTTGTAGGGCACCGGGTACACCCTCAGCAGCGCGGGGGCGGCCGGGTGCAGTGTGCAAACAAGCGTCGGGTTTGTAATAGGAATCAATGGGAGACCAAGGGGTCTCTTCAGCGGTGCAGGCAGGCAAGGGGGGGCTCCTCGCGGTAGCCACCACCTGGGCAAGGGAGAGGGCCTCCTGGGGGTCACTCCTGCACTGGAGTTCCGATCCTTCAGGTCCTGGGGGCTGCGGGTGCAGGCTCTTTTCCAGGCATCGGGATCTTAGAGTCAGGCAGTCGCGGTCAGGGGGAGCCTCGGGATTCCCTCTGCAGGCGTCGCTGTGGGGGATCAGGGGGGCCAACTTTGGTTACTCACAGTCTTGGAGTCGCCTGGGGGTCCTCCCTGTAGCGTTGTTTCTTCACCAGTCGAGTCGGGGTCGCCGGGTGCAGTGTTGCAAGTCTCACGCTTCTGGCGGGAAATGCAGGGGTTTTTAAAGTTGCTCCTCTGGAAACAAAGTTGCAGTCTTTGTTGAACAGGGCCGCTGTTCTCTGGAGTTTCTTGGTCCTTTTAGAGCAGGGCAGTCCTCTGAGGATTCAGAGGTCGCTGGTCCTGGGGAAAGCGTCGCTGGAGCAGTTTTCTTCAGAAGGGGGGAGACCGGCCGGTAGAGCTGGGGCCAAGGCAGTTGGTGTCTCCGTCTTCTCTGCAGGGTTTTTCAGCTCAGCAGTCCTCTTCTTCTTAGGTTGCAGGAATCTGAGTTCCTAAGTTCAGGGGAGCCCTTAAATACTAAATTTAAGGGCGTGTTTAGGTCTGGGGGGTTAGTAGCCAATGGCTACTAGCCCTGAGGGCGGGTACACCCTCTTTGTGCGTCCTCCCAAGGGGAGGAGGTCACATTCATATCCCTATTGTGGGAATCCTCCATCTGCAAGATGGAGGATTTCTAAAAGTTAGAGTCACTTCCGCTCAGGACACCTTAGGGGCTGTCCTGACTGGCCAGTGACTCCTCCTTGTTATTCTCATTATTTCCTCCGGCCTTGCCGCCAAAAGTGGGGCCGTGGCCGGAGGGGGCGGGCAACTCCACCAGCTGGAGTGCCCTGTGGTGCTGGAACAAAGGGGGTGAGCCTTTGAGGCTCACCGCCAGGTGTTACAGCTCCTGCCTGGGGGAGGTGATAGCATCTCCACCCAGTGCAGGCTTTGTTACTAGCCACAGAGTGACAAAGGCACTCTCCCCATGTGGCCAGCAACATGTCTCGAGTGTGGCAGGCTGCTAAAACCAGTCAGCCTACACGGGTAGTTGGTTAAGGTTTCAGGGGGCACCTCTAAGGTGTCCTCTGGGGTGTATTTTACAATAAAATGTATACTGGCATCAGTGTGCATTTATTGTGCTGAGAAGTTTGATACCAAACTTCCCAGTTTTCAGTGTAGCCATTATGGTGCTGTGGAGTTCGTGTTTCACAGACTCCCAGACCATATACTCTTATGGCTACCCTGCACTTACAATGTCGAAGGTTTGGCTTAGACACTGTAGGGGCACAGTGCTCATGCACTGGTGCCCTCACCCATGGTATAGTGCACCCTGCCTTAGGGCTGTAAGGCCTGCTAGAGGGGTGAATTATCTATACTGCATAGGCAGTGTGAAGCTGGCATGGCACCCTGAGGGGAGTGCCATGTCGACTTACTCGTTTTGTCCTCACCAGCACACACAAGCTGGCAAGCAGTGTGTCTGTGCTGAGTGAGGGGTCCCCAGGGTGGCATAAGATAAGCTGCAGCCCTTAGAGACCTTCCCTGGCATCAGGGCCCTTGGTACCAGGGGTACCAGTTACAAGGGACTTACCTGGATGCCAGGGTGTGCCAATTGTGAAAACAAAAGTACAGGTTAGGGAAAGAACACTGGTGCTGGGGCCTGGTAAGCAGGCCTCAGCACACTTTCAATTCAAAACATAGCATCAGCAAAGGCAAAAAGTCAGGGGGTAACCATGCCAAGGAGGCATTTCCTTACAAATACTGTTGCCAGTTTTGGTTATAGGATTACATGCACTCTGGGGGCTCCTCAGAGGACCCCCAGCATTGCTCTCACTAGTAATCTGGGGTTTTCCAGGCAGCCCGCGCTGCTGCCACCCCTAAGACAGGTTTCTGCCCTCCTGCTGCTTGACCAGCTCAGGCAGAGGAAGGCAGAACAAAGGATTTCCTGTGGGAGAGGAAGGTAACACCCTCTCCCTTGGAAATAGGTGTTACATGGCTTGGGAGGGGTAGCCTCCCTAAGCCACCTCTATGCTTTGAAGGGCACATTTGGTGCCCCCTTGCATAAACCGGTTCGCACCAGTCCAGAGACCCCCAGTCACCTGCTCTGGCACAAAACTGGACAATGGAAAGGGGAGTGACCACTCCCCTGTCCATCACCACCCCAGGGGTGGTGCCCAGAGTTCCTCCAGGTGGTCACTTTATTCTGCCATCTTGAATCCAAGGTGGGCTGAAGCCCCTGGGAGCATCTGAGTGGCCAGGTCATGTAGGTGACGTCACAGCCCCCTCCTGATAGGTGGTCAGCCTTCTAGGTGACCAATCCCCCTTATTGGGCAATTTAGGGTATCCCCCTCTTGGGAGGGTCAACAGATTCGACATGCAAAATTCCAGCAGGACTCCTCTGCATTGTTTACTTCACCTTCTGGCCATTGCGGCTGCAACTGGACCCTCCAGGAACTGACAATATGCAACTTCAACATTGTTTCGCCAGCTCTTTCCAGCAACTGCAAACATTTTCTGGCTGTGCATCTTCTGAAGGGAGGAGTATTCAGCCTGCACAAGAAGTAAGAAGGAATCTCCCTTGGAGTGAAGGAGTCACTCCCCCGCATCCACAGGCACCAACTGCAATGACGACCAGCTGCGTGGAGCTTCTCTCCTCTGGAGCTGCCTGGATCCTGCATCACAGGTGGCTATCTGGAGTGGTCCCCTTGGTCCTCTGCACCAGCTGTCTAATTTGGAGACAGTAAGCCCTTGCCTCTCCTTGTAGGGCAGTACCCCTGTGCACCGCAACTCTTGCAGCTACCAAGTGTTGTTTCTTCCTCCTCCATGTAATCTTCAGGCTCCGTGTAGCCCCGGCCCACAGCACTTCTCCTTGTGATGCACAGTCTCCTGCCTGCTGCTCAGCAACATGGGACACTCCTCCAGGTGTGCTGAGTGGGCCTCACTGCGACTCCTGTGCCTGCTGCCAGTGGGTTGCTTGCGGGGGCTGCCTCCTCTTCTTGTGACTCTCCAAGCTGCTGAGGTCACCCCAGACTATTCTCCTTGCTGGTGCTCTTCAGCCTTGCAAAACCTTTTCTCTAATTCTTGCATTTGCCAAGGCTTGTTGGTGGTACTCCAACACCACTGATCGAGTGCATTATGACTGCCGATGTGGGACATCACTTGCATTATTCCTGGAACTCTTGTTCTGCTCATGTGCTGCACTGCTTACCTTCTTCGTCCACCGTCGACCTGGTCCTGCATCCACAGAACAGTAGGTAGTGGCTCCTGCCACAATAGGACACTCCATCATGAACTGGACTTGGTCCTCTTCTTTTGCAGTTCCTCTTCTGTCAGGATCCACCTTTGGGTGCTTCCAGTCTTGTCTTAGTCTTGCACAATCCATTTCCAAAGTCCTCCTGTTGGTTTTGGGGGCAACAAGGTAGATACCTCTGCTCTCCTGATCGCTGGGGGTCACTCTGGTACTCACCTCTTGGGGTTCCTAGTTCCTCCAGCTTGCCTCTACAGATTCCACTTGCTTGAGTGGGGGGCTGCCTTTCACATTTCCCTTTTTAGGGTCGAGACTGCATTGCATGCGTTTGCGCCTGTGTTTCGCTTGCGAGACGCTTTAGTAGTTAGAAAAGGGCTCGGAGCCCCGTCCATGTCACGCCAGTGTTTTTCATTGGTTCGTAGGCTTGCCTGTTAATATCTGCTTGCTTTCATTAGTGGAAGGCATGCATACGTCATGCCTTTTCCGATGGTTAGCCCTCCTCGAGCGCAGCGACCAAGTACTGAAAACGTGCGAGGCTCGCTGTTTTCCGTCCGGTTTGTGGACTACTTTTTTATCTTTTTTCGCAGTGCGCTTTCCATGACATCGACCCTGCTACATAGTTAATTGCACTTTTGACGGTTATGTAGATAATTGCACTTTTGCCAATAGGTTTCACTACGAGTGAACTGTAGCAGCGTGATCGTGCTCTTTTTTTTCCATTTAATGGGGCAAGAAAAGTCCGGTTGAGATTTTCTAACTGCTAATAGCTCTAACTCGTAGAAATGCGAGACCCGTTGCATTGCAAACGCTTGTTTAGTATATGATTTGGCCCTCCCCTAGGGCCCTCACTATTTGCTATTGCTTTTATCAATGCCTATTGCTTTCTATCCTAATTACGGATTTCTAATGTGTATGTAATAGAGTGTATACTTACCTCCAGTTGGGATATTGCCTCTAAAGTATTTTAGTATTTGTGTTACTATAACGAAGTACCTTTATTTTTGTAACACTATGTTGTTCTTTCATGTGTGTAAGTACTGTGTGACTATTATGGTACTGCATAAGCTTTGCAGGTCTCCTAGATAAGTTTTGGCTGCTCATCCACAGCTGCCTCTAGAGAGCCCTGGCTTCCCAGACAATGCCTAAACTTCACTAATAGGGGATACCTGGTATAAGGTGATAACACCATAGGTGCTCACCACGCACCAGGCCAGCTTCCGACAATGTGTTTCATCTAGCGCATCAATGAAATCATCCAATGTCTCTATCCAAGAAGTCCATCTGTTGGCAATATTCCGATTTTTGGCTGTATCGAATGGTGGTGATGGTTTCAGGAAGGAGGCATTATAACAATTTACGGGATTGGTTAACACTGAGAATGAAGTTCTTTCCAATACTGTCTGCTGTCCAGTAAGACCCAGTTAATTCATGCCAGCTCTAAAGCTCTGTGATGTGCTGGCCTCTAAGTCTTCTTGGGCAGTCTGTGGAACTGTGACCCCTTACTTGATCTCCACTGAAGCCCTTGACTTTTCCAGAGACCTCTACAGTTGTTCTGAGTCACCTCCCTGCAGCTTTGGTAGTATGCTGCTACAGCTATGGACGACTCTGTAAGCACAACCGCACGCACTGCTTTTTGGGCCATTTCACCCAAAACTGTGGTATGATGACTCTCTTTAATTGGTTCTGGATCACTTTGCTGTTAGGCATTTCTTTGTACTGTATGACACCTAGTTGATCACTTCCTCGCAGCGCTTCTAATCGCAGAGTTATCTGGCATTTTTCTGTAACTATTTGTTGTGATTTCAAAACCTTCTTGTATCTGCCTTTAGCATTATCACTCCATATGATGTATTGCTTTAGATAGGGGTAGTAGCGTAGTACCCCTCTTTACGAATCTACCAGCAGGGTTTTGGCCAACGATATGTAGACTTCTCAGTGAAGCTTTCTTTATCTTCAAATGGTTCTGGCTGTCTGGAGTTGCGCTTTGACTCCACATACGCCAAATGTTGATTCTGTACTTCAACAGAGGCACAGGTGGCACGCTCAAGCAATTTGTTTGGACAACGGCAAACTCACTGGGAGAGCACTGTTGATCTTCGTTTACTTATCCCCTATTTTGTCACCAGTTGTAGTTTCTTCCCTAGTCTGGGTACCCACTAATGACTACACCACACAGAGCTGTGAATAACACATCTTTATTTGTCTGCGTGTAACCGCAAACTCAACATTCTAAACCTGCATTCACTTCACTACACTCTAACACTTACGTAACAGTTCTACATAGTCCATCGAGTCAAAAGGTTTCCGTCATTGCAAACTCACACAGCACTGCAGTATTGATCATTTGCATAGCAGTATTTTCAATGGGATTGAGTAGCAAATGTTTGTTTATAGAGTATTTCACTTATATCTGCTAGAGAAATTGCCACCATTTTGCTTGAGGTAACAAGCCACATGTCAAATGCGCCTGTTCCTGTGAAGGCACCAGGCCAAATGTCTTATGATGTCACTACCTGTGACATCATCTGAGGACAAAGGGCAGGTGATATCACATCCGCTTCCCTTGGTATTTTGGTCAATTGACGTCCATGCTGTCCTCTACCTCACTTCAATAGAGGCTCCTTTTGACATTGATCTAAAAATAATCTCCAACAGACAGAAGTGGCCCTCAGCCTCCCGTCCTTCCAAGGCCCTCAAGATTCTGTCATTTTCCCAGTGTTAAACATGCCCCAACAAATGTTATGAAATTTTGTGCGTCTGTGGTTTGCTCCCATTGAGTTACATTGGCCAGTAGTTGTAATCATGTCACCCTTAGCTATGCATATGTGCTGTGAAAACTATGTACAGTATGATTTAGTCATGATTCACAAATAGCTAAACAAATTGCAGAATACAAAACTCATAACTTGTCACAATAGTGACATTTCAAAAAAGTTTCCTCTGTACTTTAAACACTTCATTTGTTTTATGGAATAATATATGTGTTTATCTCTTGGAGTAGCCATATCATAGGTGAAAAGTGCACTAAGTATAGCAGGGACAATGTATAATCAAGGTGCACTGAACTGTATATACATTGACTAACAAACTTCTTTAGAGTATCTTCATAGATATTGTTCCTTGTCATACTATGTACCAGAATATCAGTTAACCTTGTCATACATACACATAACTAAAACGTGTTTACACTGCATTACATTCATGTTCAGTTGGATTTCCAGACATCCTTCTAATACTCATAACTGAAGTAAAACATGTCTTACTGGATCTGGGAAAAAAACTGTGAGGTTGATCACCACGTGGTTCATCTTTTTCAGGCTCTCCAATGACAACCTGCCCATGAGCTGGCACAAATGTTTCCAAGGAGGTTAGTCTGATGGCACATTCCAGAGTTTGTGTCTTGTCGTACTGGATACGCAGCACATTTTTATCAATCTCGTTAGAAAGGCCATAGAATTCATGGACTTCCAGAGGCTTTGAGCCCGGTGTTATAATATTGCAGTCAGGTTCAAGTAGCTTCACTCTCAGAGGAAAGGTTTCTGTGAATGTCTCTGTCTCTGTAAACCTGGAACCACAAAATAGATGCACTTGATTAAATGTTATAAAAAAATATATTGCTTAAGTAGTATCACACTTTCAAATATTATTTGCAACAATATCTATTGAAACTACTAGAATTACATTATTTAGGTGTTTGGCCATTAAGATACTCAGATGCCAATCCAGTCAACCTTTTCTTTGCAAGGTATCTTAATTATTAACAGATAGTCATACAAGTAAAATTCTTCTCTTCTCTTCACAGTGACCTGCACATTCAAGTAAATTATCACATTATAATTGCTATGCGATTTTGGGAAATTGCTAAGTCTTGTCAATGTCTTGTTGTAAATCAGCT
This sequence comes from Pleurodeles waltl, assembly GCF_031143425.1. Classification (NCBI taxonomy): domain Eukaryota; kingdom Metazoa; phylum Chordata; class Amphibia; order Caudata; family Salamandridae; genus Pleurodeles; species Pleurodeles waltl. The sequence goes on along the minus strand of NC_090437.1, from coordinate 318,030,548 downwards.
GTTGAGTAACAAAATCCTACAGTATGAAGAACTCCTAACCAGACAGTTCATATCAGGGAGAATCGTAGCTATAATCTGAGACAAATGCAAAAACAACAAGTGGATGAATGGTATTGAATTTATCCCAACTACCAGCAATCGCTCAGTCGCATCCCAACCTATCGTTTTTCGCCCACCATACCTCCTCAGTTTGGACCCAGCCATATGCAAATCAGTCTTGGCTCTGTTCCTCATGGGAACAGTCCTCCCCAAACTGACATGCCTGGTCCTCCCTAAACTGGAACACAAGCAACCCAGGACTGGTGTTGCACTTGCTATAGGCTCTTCAGCCGGGTATAGGTTGGTTCCAGTGGTACAGTGAGCCCAGGACCCACATCTGGGCATATCATGCGCACTTAGGGCATTAAATACAAAAACAACAATGTGATGTATGTAATGCTTGAATTAATCTCAACCACTGGCAATCAGTCGGGCAGCATCCCAATCCATTGTTTTACACCCACCATGCCACCTCAGTTTAGACCCAGCCATATGAAGATCAGTCTTGACTTTGTTCTTCTTAGGTACAGTCCAGCTCAAACTACCAGGTCCTCCCAGAACCAGAACACAAGCAATCCAGGACTGGTTTCACCCTTGTTATGGGCTTGGTTCCAGTAGCACAGTGAGCCGGAACCCAAGTTCCTCTGACCTTTTCGCTTGAAACTAACACATAATAAGAGTGACAACCTTAATAAGAGCACATGTCCGTTCCTCACAAACAGTAGCACATACTTTATGGCCCAAATGACAGAAAGGGGCTATCGCATCCAAAGCACTGTCATGTAGTTGTGAGCTAGCCATCCTTAAATGTCTCTTTAGCACTATATAAATGCAACTACGGTGTAATATAATACAGTACAATGCAGTCTCTACCCTTGACAGGTGTACATTAGAAGGCATTTTTAAGATTTGAAAGAATCTGCAAGAGGTACATAAATACCCAATGCCCACAAACTTGCTAGTAGGGGGTTTCACCTACCTTTACAGGTATGACCACCTACATTTTAGAATGTGGTAATTCCACCACAGAGGTGGGATACCATGTTTGCAACTATCATTTGTTTGGGAAAATGTTTGCCAATCCTAAACCTTACGACTCACAACTGTGACTTTGTCTTCACAATACATATACTTGCACTCCTACTGAACTTATGTGTGAAAATAGCTTAGTAAAGTGGGCACTATAATGTCATATTTATTTTAATGCCCACTATTAAGGAGACGTCAGATGAACCACAGTCCGCCACTCACACATCAGTGGAATTAGTGTGCTCTGTGGTCTCAGATATTGCATTTATTCTTCATATTATGTATTTGGACATGATTCACCCAGTGCTTAATTTGTAAATAAAAACGTCCCAATGCCCAAAGCCCTCCTCTGAAACACACAGCAGCTACAATTACGGGGCATATTTAAGAGCCCCTAGCACCACCGGAGCGTCACTTTTAGTGATGCTCCGGTGGCGCTATGTACTGCACCGTATTTTCAAGGTGGCATTGAGCCACTTTTGTGGCTTAATGCCACCTTGTAAATACGGCCCTTTAACACGCAGCACTTTGAGCGGAAGGGGCGTGCAATGGGTGTTGCTGTGGGCATGCCACAGCAACACCCATTGCATTTTGACACTACCCCAGATTTATGAGTTTTCATAAACCTGAGGCAGCTCCAAAATCTAAAGCCAGCCCAGGGGTGGCGTTAGAGTGGCAGAACAAGGGAAATGCTATGTGCTGCATTTTTCAGCACACATAGAAAGAGCAATCACCATTGAAGATTGTGTTTGTGGAGGAAGATGTCCCTTCCTGCACAAAAACAATCTCCCCCTCAATGCAGCCATCCTTGCACTATGGTGCAAGTGTGGTTGCGTTGTCACGCGGCAGCAAATTTTGCACCGGTGCAAGGGGAAACACAGGGGTGCACCGTATTATTGTAAATACGCCACATCCCTGCGTTTTGAAAATGACGGTGCTCGATGCCCGCAAATTTGGTGTAGCAATGCGCACCGTCATTTTCATCTAAATCTGGCCCTGAATGTGTGAACACAGAATACTGAGACAGCGTACTCCAAAAGCCATCTCGGGCCTCTGCCTGCGCCTTCAGCTCAGTCTTGCTGCTTTCTGCTTTCTCCCTTTATGACGCTTTTTCGTTTTTCGCTTTCTCCTTTCTTTCCCATATGTGTCTTTTGCTTGCAGTAAATAATTGAGGCAGAAAAATAAAAGCCGGTCCTCAAAAATAAGTGCAAGTGCCTTGCACCGGAAACCATTGGCTCAAATTAAGCACTGGACTCACCTCATCTGTCGGATTTACAAAACTATTTGCACAAATGTAGCAGCAATTATGAGTGCAAAATTACGTTGATCATTCACAAAATATGAATTTGCACTCGAAAACAGGTTTACTCACATGAGAAATTACAGAAATACAGTGACATTTTACGTGAGTAAGGGGGTCATTCCGACCCTGGCGGTCATAGACCGCCAGGGCCGGGGACCGCGGATGCACCGCCAACAGGCTGGCGGTGCACCCAGGCCAATTCTGACCGCAGCGGTAAAGCCACGGTCAGAAAAGGGAAACCGGCGGTTTCCTGCTGGTTTTCCCCTGGCCTGAGGAATCCTCCATGGCGGCGCTGCAGGCAGCGCCGCCATGGGGATTCCGACCCCCTTCCTGCCAGCCTGGTTCTGGCGGTTTTGACCGCCAGAACCTTGCTGGCGGGAACGGGTGTCGTGGGGCCCCTGGGGGCCCCTGCAGTGCCCATGCCAATGGCATGGGCACTGCAGGGGGCCCGTAACAGGGCCCCACAAAGATTTTCAGTGTCTGCATAGCAGACACTGAAAATCGCGACGGGTGCAACTGCACCCGTCGCACCCTTTCCACTCCGCCGGCTCCATTCGGAGCCGGCATCCTCGTGGAAGGGGGTTTCCCGCTGGGCGGGCGAGCGGTCTTCTGGCGGTTGCCCGCCGGCCCAGCGGGAAACTCAGAATTACCGCAGCGGTCTTTTGACCGCGCTGCGGTATTCTGTCGGGGGAACTTTGGCGGGCGGCCTCCGCCGCCCACCGAAGTCAGAATGACCCCCTAAATCTCCCAGGAGGAGGTTGCCTGTGTTCCACGATGGGGACTGCTGGTAAAGTTGGTGAACACCCACAAGGCATGGGGAACCCAAAAAGCTTTGCAGCTAGTTTCTCAGCAGGGAAAAAGTACCCCCAACATTGAAGAGGGTATAAACGAAGAGGTTTTTTTCTATTCGGAAAACTGCACTTACTACATTTCTCAATGTGTAAATATTTGTAAAAGTGAGTACTTCTGGAAGCCCATGGCACTTGCAGCTCCCCAAGAGAGCTTCTGAATTTACTTGTGAATTCCATGAAAGCTGTAAATTATCCTAGAGAAGCAACTTTCATTGTGAATTGAGAGACCACAAATCAGGAAGTATTATATGTTTGTTTTAGGCTAGGCTAATGGAAATATTTGTCTTTTATATTTCCAATGTTTTTTCTTTTTCTTGTCTGTTAAAATATTTGTTCCTGACGTGCTCCTTCAACTTACACGCATTCCTTTCTTTGAAATCTGATGTCATTGGTGACCTGTCACACACACAGCAGTAGTACTCGTCGATCATTAAGATGTAGCTTGTATGTGCTGTAGAGTGGGAAATGCGTTTACATTTGCACTTGTTTGTTAATATCTACTAAGTTACATCTAAATGTATTTTCATCAAGAATTGACACACACTCATGTACACCCCCACATCCCCACCCATCCACACACACGCATTTCAGTACATTATGCACTCATATTTCATAGACTTATGGCTGTTCCTACACCTTGGTAAACAAAGTGTAAATTATGCTGGCATAAGTAATACCTATTGCAGGTACGGAATTATCACCTATCCATTGAAAAATCCTTCCTAAATCAAACCGAGGGGCATATTTATGAAAACTGGTTCTGCAGCTAGTGCAGCACCACTTTCCTTGCGCCTCTCTACCGCCCCCATGTGTGTGCCGTACCTAAAATATGGCGCACCATGGCGCAGGATAGGGGCAATAGCGTCATTTTTATTGACGCTATTAATGAACTCTGCAGGAGTAGTGCCAAAATATTGTCGCTACTCCTGCAGAGTACATAGGGGTACATTATAAATAATGGAAGGACCCTTTTAATGCCTACTCTGAGTAGGCATAAAAAGTGCCGTAAAAAATTACGCAACGAAATCAGTTAGATTTCCTTGCGCCATTTTTTGGGCCCCACCCCCTAACGGGGGAACGCCCTCTTTGCGTACATTATGCCTGGAGCAGGCATAATGTAGCGCAAAGAGTTACAAAATGGCGCAATGAATGCAATGCACCACTTTGTAAATATGGCGCAAGGATTTTGGCCTCGTTGGGCCACATTATCGTCAAACAAATAATGCTAATGTGACGCAAGGTGGCGCTAGGGACTTAAAAATATGCCCCCTAGGTGCATATTTATAGTTTTTTACACAAAACTGCTCTAACACAGTTTTGCGTCAATATCCTTAGTGCCTGCTAGCACCATTCCATAGCGGCAGCTGGGCCCCATATCTATGGCCATTCCATAGCGGCAGCTGGGCCCCATATCTATGGAATGGCGCATGCAGGGGCTAAGCAATGGCTAGCGTCTAAGAAAAATATGCTAGCTGGGGGTGATGGCAGTAGAGAAAAAGGCACTAGCGGGACAGAAATTACGCTAGCGGTTAGCCGCAAAAAATATGCAGCTAACCAGCCTAGCGTCATTTTCTGAGGCACTAGCACCCAAATATGACTTCTTTCTTAGTAAAGACAGGAGTCATGCCCACCACTCCAATGGCCAGCACAGGGGGCCAGGGTCCCCTGGGCAAGGCCATACGACGCAGTGCCAGGCAGTGGACCCCATGTCAGGGGCCCCCAATGGCACACCCTAAAAAAAAAATATATACTTACCAATACTTACCCAGGATAGGGTTTCCCATCCTGTGGTGTCCCTCTGGTGTGGGTGTGGGTGTTCCTGGGGCTTGGGGTGGGCTTTTGGGGGCCTATTCCATGGTGTTTGGCCATGGAAATGGGTCCACAGGTACCCTAACGCCTGGTCTGACCCAGGCATTAAATAATGGCGCTAAGCAGGCATAGCACCATTATTTGTGTCCGCCTACTCCGTGCGCGTCATTTCTGCGCAGGAGTATACATATAGCGGTAGGGGGTTAGCGTCATATAGTGGATGGGAAAGCCTACCTGCATCTAATTAGTGTAAGGTAGTTTGCCGCATCCACACAATGGTGATGACTCCAATATTTTGACGCTAAGCGGGTCTAGCGTCAAAATATAAATATGGAGTTAGCTCAGCACCGTTTTAGCGTCAATATTTTTGAAGCTAAAATGGCGCAAGCAGAGTATAAATATGCACCCAAGTGCCTCACATTTCAGCTACCCAAACTAGAAGCAACCTCTTTAACCACATAATTAGGGCCACTGGAATCATGCGATTCTGCAACAGCAACGTGTTTCACATAATTGTGAATTTGCTGTATTTGCCACATTATCCATCATCTGCTGCATAATGTGCATATTTTAACACAAAAGGTGTTCCTATCTCAAACGGGTCAAAAGTTTCTAAGAATCTGGTGATTTTTGTTGCTGTGCAGCTAAAGGCACTTTGCAAAAGTTGAGTGATCACCTGTCAGTTACACAATGCTGTATTTGGGAGTCAAACTAGCATTAATAAGGTGAATACTTGGTTCGGACAGTGTTAACGTGTGAAAATGACAGCATAATGAACTGATACTTATACAAAATGTGCTGCATTATGCCACATAATTCAAATCATTCCAACATGCAGCAGCATGTGTTTAAGGCAGATTTTTGTAGGGAGGTGTTGAACGTCCAAGGTAGCAGAACGGAAAACGCTACTCAAAACAGTGCTGCTGAACATTGAAAGTCGTTGTGGTAAATATCAATTGCACTTGAGTGACAAGACATAGTAAGAGATTTTAACTTTCACCTAAGGTGCTTGGGGGGCGTTGTCTATGCAGAAAAAGTGGTTTATATGGGAATGAAAACGTGTATTTTTTAGCAAGATTTTTATGCAAATTGGCTAAAAAGCCAGAGATTCTGAAGGCACACTCATGAACTAGCCAAATGCATTCCTGGCGTTTTAGACAATCTTGATCCTGCACATTCATTTTGGGATTTTCTCAGTAAAACGTAAAAAATTGTGTCAAATGGTGTTTTTTAGCACATTTTGCTACATTTTCTTAAAAGCCATACGTATTAAAGCCAATCAAAAAATATGGATATACCTTTATACTGGCCTATCACTTCACCACTTCTAGCACCTACTTCCTCTCATTACTCCGGCGTCAGATTTAAAGATCTTTATCAATATGATGATTAAAAATGTCTCTGCTAATCACGAAATAGCACATTAGCGATATATTTTTTAATTGTTTTATTTTACCTTTATTCTTTTACAGTCTGGTGACAGATGGCATGTAATACATTTGGTTCTCACTGTGCTAAGTTAGTTCGTCTTCAGGTGGTAACCATACAAATGAAATACAAATGTTAACATGGTCTTATTTTGTGCAATCAGTATACAAGTTACTTGTCTCTTAGATTTCACAATTCAGAGACAGCACATGCGAGTAATAGGCATAGAACATCATAAAACAAAATAACCATGCTTAACTTGCGTTGCAGGGGGAAAAGGGGTCAAAGACTGGTATTATGCAGAAGGCTGGTCGAAATTGTACAGGGGGCAGAAGATGGCGGTTGTGCATTGTAATATGAGCAAGAATGGTGCAGATGGTTGATAATGTGGGTGGTATAACCGAGAGAAGGGCTTCGCTTACGACCGGTGGCGAGTCCCTTGATGTTGTCTGCACCTGTTTGAGGAGTCTGGACAGGTACTGGTAAGAGGAGGTTGTGTCTGAGTGTGGACCCCAGCTGAGTGTGGAATGTCTCAGCTTAAGTCGAGACCCACTCTGACACTTCTACGGGGACAGGGCATAGTGTTTGGGTTGGACCTGAAAGGTTGTAATTAGCTGACTCCATTCTAGTGGCAAGGAGCACTTATTGAGTGCCCTAGTATTTTCAGTTTTACTTCTGCAGTACACAGCATTTCTGCAAATTCTGCAGCTTCGTGACAAGTAGTGCTTTTCTCCTTCCGTGGCTTTCATGTTCGCATTTTGAAAAAAAAAATTCAAGCTTCACCTTCAGGGGACTTGTCATTGTTGTTAGTCTAAAAAAACATAAAAACCCTTGTGTCGCCAACTCGAAAGGAGGTCCCAAAGAGGGCAAGTGACCTTCCTGGTATTCATTTAATTCCCTGTGGAATGGGTGACAATTCCTAACCCAATCAAATCCCCACGGTAATTAGGCCCATTCAGACTAGCGAGATCCTGACCACTCTTAAGTATACTATCTACTACTCATGGACATTGCCAGCATCCTACACGTCAACATCGTCCCAGAGGTGGACATCCTCATCAACATTATAACACTCTCTCTGACCTTCCAGGCACTAAGATATACGAATGGTGTTACCATAATTTTGGTTAGGAACAGTGCACTGTGCTTGAGCATTTTTAGGTCTCACCTGGACAGTGAATGCGCTGTCCCCGCGAGTCTATTGTTCTTAAAAGAAAAATAAATCTTAAAAGGAGCATAGAGCCCGCCATTACTTACCATTAGTTAGCTTCAGCATCACTCTCATTTCCATGCTTCTCTTTGGTCAGCGGTCACCTGGGTTTACTTCTTCTTCATATGTATGTTCTTTGGATGGAGCATGGGCCAAGTACTGATAGATTTCTTTATGTGTCCTTTCATTGCTCATGCTTGGTTTGAGCCACTTTTGATTGCTTTCCCTCGTAGCCGTTTCCTGGTTGTCATTGCTTGCCCTTATCGTTTCCACCCCTATGGCTGCCGTTGTTGTTGTTTGCCTCACTCCACCCTCCCATCGTAGTCAAAATAACTTGAATATTTATTTTAATTTTGTAAAATGCACTTTACCACTTCAATTAAAAAAGCAACAGACCTGGAGAATAAATAATTAATATTAGAATAGGGTAAGGGATTAAGTGCCAAGGTTTCCATGTTTTTGTACTAAGAAGGCGAGACGAGAACAATAAATACACAAACAACTTTGCAGTTCTTGTCCACCTTTTGCCTTAATCACCATCTCAGACTCTGCTAGATTGTGTCATCAGTGAGCTGAGCGCAGAGGCCTCCTTCTCCCACTCCAAGACCATGTGCTCCTGTGACAGGCATTACTTGTAGGCTGTGTTGAGCTTTTTTTAAATGACTTTCCTACCTGCTGTACAGCAGCTTTGCTGCTGTACAACATGGCTAAAACAGATTGACAAAGCCAATATTTCTCACATAGGCATTACCTATTGGCTTAGCCAATGCTTGTTGTTAGACTGACCTCACTATAAATGCACACTATAAACATCTGGGGATAGGCATCTCAGAAACACTTATTAGTTTCGGGTCAAATTTATGCTTACAGAATAAAGTTATAGTGTACTCAGTGGTAAAACACTTTTTCTGATAATTTCAGATAATATACTTCATAAAATGAATAAGGATTATTGTTACTATAAGGGAAAAGTAAGCACTTGTACTATAATAATTATAATTATTAACGTTAAAGGGTTAGCATTAATTGTGGGTTTGGAAACATTAAAATCAATTTAAATTAGATAAAACTACTTTAGAATTTGGGCTAGTGTTAGGGTTATGGTTAATGAAGAAACAAAAATAAAATAATTGTAGGGTTAATGGTAATATATTAAATAATATTATTAAATGGGTAGGGTAAACATAACTAAATAAATAAAATAGACGCAATTTAAAAAAGGTAAATGCTAGGGCAAGGATTAAATATAAATAACTTTTAAGACAAAAACAAAGGACTGGGCTACATTCATGCTAGAGAAGAGCACGAGATAGAGCCCTTCATCTAGTGCACACACTATATTGACACAACCCTTATCCTCACAATATCCTCACAATAACGTAATAACTGCAACTTGGTGCCATTGCAAATGTTCTTACATCCGTCCTTCCTTCCCACACTACTTGCACAAAACATGCCACACATTTGTAGATGTTCCCATCACACAGCAGAGGAATAGGCTGATAACTTGAAAATGTGAAATGCCTGTAAGAGGTTATATGCTTTTTATAACAAATATGGCAGCTTGAATGTGCAGTTTTTGGCCACTGAGCCCCCTAGCTCCCGCCTCCCAACATCCCTGCTTAACATATAGACGAATTCACCATCTCTGATGGCTTTCATTACACCTGCAGCCAGGCCATCATCAGGCTGAAAATTAAGGTCCTGATTAAGAGTTAGTCGGTATATTCTGACCTGTGCATAAAAAGCACGCAGGTCGGAATTACAAGTTGGTGGGTATTAAGTGCGTCTGATAATGATGAATTAATTAAATACCTCAAACTTTGTTAAATGTTGCCATGTCAAACCTGCCAAAATTTAAAGGGAGAAAAGCATACTGTATTTATGTAATGTGAATTTTGGTGTGTTAAACAACAAAAACTGCATGTTATTCCCCACCAACTCATAACAGATGCGATTTATCCCACCCAATAAATAAGGTCCCCTGTGGTATTGATATTTATCAGGTGCAATAAATAGCACCTAAACTCACAATCAGGGCCTGAGAAGTGTAAAAAATTAAACAAAAAAATATAGTAGCACTTTTCCATCTATGCACCAAGGATCTGAAACAACATCTTCTAATCCCTGCTTCCCAACACAACCGCTCAACTTGTAGGCAAGCTCGCCATTCCTGATCGCTTTCACCAAGGAGCGAACAACATATTCATATTCACAGAGCTGGTCCAATTTTGAACAGAAGTAAAGACCCATTTCATTAAAGACCACTACATTAAAATGCACAATACAACACAATAAGCAGCTACATCTCCTATTATTTTCACCCAGTACAGCGTCCGGGAGCCTTCGCTGCTAGATTTGTGCTATAAAAATACCACATACATACCTACTTACCCAGCAACAATGGAAAATCTCTCAGCCTTTGCTTCTTGAAACAAAAAACCTCAAAGTATTCAGAGACTTGAGACTTTTGTGAGTGTAAAATATTACTAACAAATATGATCGCTACACATGTATGTGCCAAACACCACTGAATTTGGAATAAATGGCAAATTAGTGTTTTCCTACATCCCTATATGTCTCCCTTTAAAAATGATGGTGATAATAATACCAAATGGCAGAAAAATTATTCTCCACCAAGTGCGAGAAATACTATTTACTGGTAATTTTGTAACCAGTATTTGTTTATTTTTTTTTATTAACCTATGCACCATTATGTCAGTTCATAAAAACAGAATCAGATTGAGTCAGAATCCGACCAGCCTAATTAATATTCATTAGGTAAATCGTAAAATGCAGCTTATTCCTATTGGCCACAATCACAGGGATGGTGGCCCTCAAGTCAAGTCAAGACAATGTCCATGATTGATTTTCAATAAACATTTTCTTAAACTTCAAGTCCCATGGACCACTACTTCCCCCCTAAATGTTTTGTTAACAATCACAAAGAGGAATGGATCCCAAGGGTACTCTTTCCTTTTCTGAATGGATTACAATTTGTCGGTTTGTAACATTTTAGTGTTGTGGGTGTGCTACAGCAGTAAACAATCCATTTTGTCAGTGGGTGCTGATGTGTTCACTTTAGTGTGAGATAGAATTATATCAGAGCAACCTACTGAAAAGTGACTATTACATGCTTTTCAATGTTATTCAAAGTGCATCTTTTTGTATTTATATTCAAACAAATCCTTGGAGTGGCAAATTCCACTGGTTTCCTTAACTTGCATGCTGTTCTCACTTGCATGAGTTGTCGTCTGCCTTTGCCGTAGGTACCATCGGATGTAGTTTACATAAACCCTTCCTTGACACACAGAAAAATTAAAGGGAACATATGATCTCAATATTTATGGTCTCTTCCTCACCCATGGTTTTCAAATCCATTTACCCCACTAATTAAAAGCTTGTGGAAACAGAAATAATTTAAATTTGTAACCACAATTGGAAAATATATCAAATAATAGTGAACAAAATATATTGTTCTTCCATTCAATGTGTAAATCATTCTCCAGTTCTTTGGTTTACGCCATTTTAGAAAAGTACATAAGCGCAACTTTCTAGCACAGCACCTTCATGTCATGTTTGGGCTAAAAAATGTAATATTTCACATATTTTCTTTTATTACAACAAAAAAATATAAGTATCTTCACAATATAAGGTCATATGGAAAAGGGTTACTTTCGACCTGAATATCATTGTAGACATTTTTATTATGGATTAAGACCCAAGTTTATGCATTAGTGTGCTCACGCAATTTAGCACTGCACAAGGGGGTACCTACTTTTGCTTCACGCTTACAAAAAACGTTAACAAGTTGGGGCCGATTCAGAAAGGCACTTAGGAATACTTAAAGTAGTACTTCTGTAGTACTTGAAGTTGTACTCCATCAGTACTATTCAAGCACTCAAATATACTTTTGCTAACACCCCTCCCCATATAGTTTGCAACAGTGTATCACTTTTGTAAGCAAAAACAAGGACACATGCTTATGAATTTTATGGCAAGACCGGAGGCTGTATTATGCGTTCTTTTCTCACTTTAATTTCAATATCAGCAGTCAAGAAACTACAACTCCCAAGAGGATTAGCTGTTGGCTAACCAATGGGAGTAAAACAGGAACTAGAAGTGAACCAATCGGAAGAGGACATAAACCATAGAGAGTACCCTTGACTGCAAGCAGCCCTCTTTTCTTGCTGCTCGCAGTCAAGATAAGTACTCTTCTTTGCCTTTCTAAGCATTTACTGTTTCATTTCATGTTTAATTACGGTTTATTTATATGCTAGCTTAGTTTTAACTGTTATTTGATTGCCTCTAATGCTATTCTGCTGTTGCCGCACCGCGGTTTAATTATTCTGGCCCCCCTGCCCCCTCATTTTCGTTCGGCCGCCATTTGCAGCTCGCGCTCCTCTGAGCGTTCCACTGCGCACTTCTTTTTCCCTGTTCGTCAGCGCGCGCTGCATGTTATACGCGTCTGACGGGGAATACTTACCGGCCTTCCAGACGGCTTCGTTTCTCTTCTTGAAGGCCTGACGGCCCTCTGTATTCTCACGGAGGACAGCGCTCGTGTTGCTGCCTCCGCCTACGCCTTCTCGGCCGAACTGTCTCCTAGACCCCGCCTCAGGGAGGAGCTTGGTTACCATTTCGGGAGCGTTTTGCTCCAGTTAACCCTTAGCACTCCACATTCGAATTTCCTGGCTACAGCTCATTCCCAGTGACTATTTTTTCTGACTTTCGTCTCTCCTTAAGATACTTTATCATTATGGAACTGGGAAGTTCTCCCTCAAGATCTGCCTCTGAAGAGGAAGATGAAATTTTCAGACAAGATTTAAATAAATTTATCCAGTCCTCAGTGAAACATGCTATGAAAGCATCAATGGACAAAATGTCAAAAAATATTGAGAATTCAGTTATGTCCATGGTGTCCAAGTCTATGGCCCATTCTGAGGGGGAAAGCAGAAAACGGAAATTATTTTCCTCTAAGACACGTCAAGGCGCTCAAGCAGAAAGTGAGCTTGCCTCACGCCAGACCGAGGACTTGGTTCCTCCCAGGCCTCCTTCTAAGGAGGGGATTTGCACCAAGAATACGACATCCCAATCAAAATGTAAATCAAAATTGAAACATTTAAATGCGCCAAAAAAGATTGTAATTTCAAAAATATTGGACACAGATGATGAGGACATGGACGATTTATCTCAATCTGACAATCCTGACGATACGTTTTCCCCATCTTCTCCTAAACGTGTTAAACTGGCGTCAGGTGGCCCCTCTACCAGTGTGGTTGATTCTGAGGGGGTTCCAATGTTTGACCCATCCCTAATCCATCATCCTAACTCAACAGAGTGGCTTCCTCTGGAGCACGTAGGCGATTATATCGCTTCCCGCTTACGTCTTCCTTTAGACAAACAGACGAGATCCAAATTAAAATCGGAATGTCCCAGGCCGTCGTTGGACTCCAATATTACAGTTACGCCAACCATTGATGACTCACTAATCACTTTCTTTACCAATTTTGGTAAGGATCCCCGTAAGGGAGTTGACAAAGCCTGGACTACGTGCCAGGACAAACTCCTAGACGTGGTAGGTCCTCTGGCTAGAATTTTTGATTGATCCCCTGGATCTTTCCCTTTGGACCCAGAGAGCCTTTTGCCTATTGGGCAACGCGAACTCTGCCATTATACATGAGAGACGCAAGGGCCTTCTACTCAGAATGGACCCTAAGTTGGCTAACTTGGCCACTCGGGACCCCGGCATCCACGCCGATGGCAAACTTTTTGGCGATAATTTCATCAAAGATCTTAGTCGATTTGTCTCAACCTTTTCTTCTTTGGATAAGGCACAACAAAACCTGAAAAAAGTATTCAACCAACGTGTTTTTTCCAGGGCCGGTAGAGGTAGGAGCCGCTTTACCGGCCGCACATACAGAAATCAAGGCTCAAGAGGTTATGCCAACTCCTTCAATGCCTATTCCCAGGAATTCAAACCCCACTTCTATCCACAAAGAGCAAGGGGTTTCCGCAACCGTGGCCAGCATTTCTCCAGACCGCCAAATAATCAAGGTAAGCCAACTTTCTGGCCCTCCCGTGGGAGGTCGCCTTTGTTTCTTTCTACAAAAGTGGAAGTCAATCTCAACAGACCCTTGGGTCCTTTCCACTGTTCAGGGATATCGTATCGAACTTCTTGCTGCTCCCCACCAATACTGTCTTCCTCCTCTTCCAAAATTTTCTCTCGAAATGTCCTCTCTAATCTCCTTAGAGGTTCAATCCCTTTTAGAAAAGAATGCCATCCATCTTTGCTCTCCAGGCCCTTCCGGATTCATCAGCTCTATCTTCCTCGTCCACAAAAAGAACAAAAAGCTGAGACCGGTAATCAACCTGAAATCCTTCAACCAATTTGTCATCTATCGCCATTTCAAGATGGAAACCATCATCCATCTCAGGGATATTTTGCTCCAATTCGATTGGCTAGTCAGACTAGACTTACAGGACGCATACCTGACCATTCCTATTCATCAGTCTCACAGAAAGTTTTTACAATTCCATTGGGATTCAAAAACTTATCATTTTTCCTCCCTTCCTTTCGGCTTATCCTCCGCACCCTGGTGCTTCACAAAACTTTTGAAACCAGTCGTCACCTACCTTCGATCCTTGGGCATCAGGCTAATAATTTATCTCGACGACATTCTGATCATGCACCAGAACAAAACCTCCTTACTGACGCATCTCCAAATAACATCCTCTCTCCTCTCAGATCTCGGCTTCCTGATAAACCACGAAAAGTTTGCTCTTTTGCCCTCTCAACAAGTAGAATTTCTAGGTTTCCAAATAGATTCCGTTTCGGCCGCTTTATTTCTCCCTCGTTCCAAGGTTTCTGCAATCAAAAAAGAACTTATCCATACTCTTCAAAAAGACACTATATCTCTCAGAACGCTCGCAAGGGTGGTCGGCCTTCTCTCCTCCTCTATCCAGGCCATCTTCCCAGGACCCCTTCACTACCGCGCCCTCCAGCGTCTCAAGATCCTTCATCTTCGCCGGGGCTTAGCCTTTTCCGACCTCGTCTCCTTGGACTAGGAATCCGTAATGGAAATCCAATGGTGGATATCCCATTTAGAGGCCTGAAACGGCAGATCCATCTTCCCCTCTGTGCCCGATCTTGTGTTAGAATCAGATGCAAGTCTCACAGGCTGGGGCGCACGCTGTGGTTCGATATCGACTGGCGGTACATGGTCCACAGAGGAGTCCCGATTGCACATAAATTGTTTAGAGCTTCTTGCAGGCTCCTTTGCGATCAGAAGCTTCACAAAAAACAGAGCGAGATGCTCCATTCTGCTTCGTATGGACAATATTTCAGCGGTCCGTTACATCAACCATTTAGGAGGCACCAGATCCAGACCTCTAGCCCTGCTGGCCAAGAGTCTCTGGGACTTTTGCCTATCCCACAATTTCTCCCTCATAGCCGAGTATCTTCCAGGATCGTTGAACTCCAATGCAGACTGGTATTCACGCCACCTCTCGGACTCCAGCGATTGGAAATTACACCAGTCAGTCTTTTGTCGGATAGAACGGAAGTGGGGTCCGTTTCAAATAGACCTTTTTGCATCCAGGCTCAACACCCAGCTTCCCAACTTCTTCAGCTGGCGTCCGGATCCGTTAGCTCTAGCTACGGACGCTTTCCTACAAGACTGGTCCAGATCCCTCAATTACGCCTTCCCTCCCTTTATCCTAATCAACAGGGTCCTAAACCAAGTCAGACGTCAGAAGGCGTCTCTTGTCCTATTGACTCCCTTCTGGCAATCTCAAGTTTGGTTACCACCCCTCCTCGAACTAGCAGTGGATTTCCCTACCTTACTCCCGACCTTTCCATCCCTCATCCTGCATCCCCTGGGTCGCCCCCACAATCTGATTCTCGACCAATCTTTAACCCTCTCAGCCTGGCTCATTTCCGGTCTTCCCAACAGTTCTTCGCTATTTCGTCAGAAGCTTCAGAACTCATTAACAACGCTTGGGCTCCCGGCACAAGGCGAGCCTACAAATCAGCATGGGCTCTTTGGTCAAGCTGGTGTCTGGGAAAATGTTCCAATCCCTTTTCAGCAGATCTAAATTTAATTATTAATTTCCTAGCCGCCCAGGCGGGCTTAGGGAAGTCATACCGCACAATAAATCTTTACAGATCCGCTATATCCATGAATCACTCAAACGTTGATGGCAATCCTATTGGGTCCCATCCCTTGATTTGCCATCTCCTGAAAGGCGTCAAGCTCTCTAGACCCCCTGCCGCCAAATATTCTCATATCTGGGACGTTTCTCTTGTGCTGAATCTTTTCCTTTCCTGGCCAGATAATTCATGTCTTTCCCTCAAAATGCTTTCTGCCAAGCTTTCTATGTTGCTATGTTTAATTTCTATTAAAAGGACTTCGGACATTAAGTCTTTAGATGTTTCTGCACGCCAGTTCTTACCTTCAGGTGTTTTATTCCACATTTCCAAACGCACCAAAACCAATTTACATTCCGTTTTCTACCCTTTCTTTCCTGACAGACCTAAACTATGTGTGGGCCTTTGTTTAAAAGAATACGAAAAAAGAACTGTTAACCTGAGAACGTCCTCTTCCAATCAATTGTTGATCTCCTTCCGCAAACCCCACAAGCCAGTGACTTCAGCAACTTTAGCCCGCTGGATTAAATGGATTATGTCCCTAGCGGGAATAGATACTTCTGTATTTGGAGCGCATTCTTCCAGGGGGGCCATGGCCTCTAAGGCTTTCGCCCTTGGGTCCAGTTTAGAGGACATTCTCAGGTCGGCAGATTGGTCAAACGATAATGTTTTTAAGACATTTTATTGTAAACCTGTTAGAACGGCTTCTTCTCTAGTTATTGACAAGCTTTGAACGCGCATAATAGAGCCTCCGGTCTTGCCATAAAATGTAGATTTTCCTAGTAATTTATGACGGAAAGTCTTAATTTTATTAAAGACACGGAGGCGAATATTATCCCACCTCAGTACCTTTATTAATATGTACTTTCTCTTTCCCTCCCAGCGACTCCAGCACTGCCTCCAGCTTCCGGATAACGCAGTTGGCTCAATCAGTTCCGTCTTCAAGAAGAGTCCTTTGGAAGCGTCATCACAACCCGTTCCGGATCACCTTTCACGGCCATCGCCATCTTGGCTCTTCGCTGTTGTTCAAGAATTGTGTGCCATTTCTTTGTCTTTGGCAATTGTTGGACTTATTTACCCTTTGTTTTATAATTCTATTTGACTGACTCGTTCAAGAAAAGAGGGCTGCTTGCAGTCAAGGGTACTCTCTATGGTTTATGTCCTCTTCCGACTGGTTCACTTCTAGTTCCTATTTTACTCCCATTGGTTAGCCAACAGCTAATCCTCTTGGGAGTTGTAGTTTCTTGACTGCTGCTATTGAAATTAAAGTGAGAAAAGAACGCATAATATTCGCCTCCGTGTCTTTAATAAAATTAAGACTTTCCGTCATAAATTACTAGGAAAATCTACATTATTTTGAAATATGCCTCACAGTTATTATACTGAGGTATTAGCTTGAGAGAAGCAACATTGTACATTATATTGAGTGTAGAAAGTAATTAGCGCTTATGTTTTGGTAAAAGTGAACGTTAGATCCTAAACTCACATGTAAACTTTTATTAGGAAACCCAGGACACGTCTTAGTAAAGCGATATTAGACTTTGGTCTTTAGGCAACTCTCTTAAATAGTTAGTTACTCAGACTTTCAGATCATATTGCAGACTGAAATTAATTTAGAAAGTAATTTAAAAGCAAGATGCAATTGTTGTGCAGGTATGTGATTTTCGGTTGTATATATATATCTCATACAGATTGCACCATGCTAGGCTTGGTATTGACACTTCTCTTCTCACTTTTGTATGTAGTCTCTACCTGCCTCCTTTCTGCTAAATCCCACCATCAGCCACTTTTTATCTTCTCAATGGAAGAGTTCTATGCAGTGTCTTGTAGTTTAACCAAGATACTTCCATGATTTTTCAGAGCTCCATCACAGTATGGCAGGCCGGAAACAAAGTAGTTTCCCAAGTACCCTGAATCTTTGGTTAACTGAACCCCTAGACTGCTCAAATTTGAGAGCAGATGCTTCCATAGTTGAATCACACTTTTCCATGTGTATAATAGTTGTATGAACAAACCAATCTATTCCCGAAAAAATACTGTAGAGTTCCTACAAGGTCTCATTTCCTTTACTACCCCTACTGACAATGATTAGGCTTTGGAAGTCAGAGTCTTGAATAGTTCTGGCTGTTGGTTCAGTTGTTTCCTGGCACCGACTTCAGTTAAATTTCTTAGGCGAGCTAAAGTCCTTTCCAGATGCAAGGCCTTAGCTTCCATTAGTGCAGAAGATGCAGCGGACGTAGGTCCAACAGACTTGAGGGGTCCATTTGCCCCACTTAGTGCTGCATTTCACAGTTCAAACAGCAGCCATTAGATCAATTTCCTTCGCTGCACTACGGCCCATGCCACACTGGCTACTCCACTGTCCAGATGCTCAGTCAGTTGTTGCCCCGATGTGACAAGGAACACAACTTCTTGGGCTGGCTCAGGAAAATAGCCCAATTTGTATAACTGGAAATATTTTTGGACCGAATTCTGTAGGACTTTTATTGCCAATTTGTTATTAAACCCACAGTGAATTGGTTGCTTCATCTGGTACACAGCAAAAAAGACTTATTTGCCTCACATTTTTATTAAATGAAAGTAGAGTCAATGCAGTAAAAATAAAAGAACCTGTGGGTTACCCAAGGAATTGAAACATGCCGTTGCCACTGCTAGCACACAAAAGTCTATCACATCAGGACCCAAACCAAGATGGGCTGATGTAAAGAAGTTGAACATACTACAGAAAACACAGACAGAGAACAAAATAGATATTATAATATGAATGTGACTATACGATGACCACTGAGGTGGTTATACTACAGACTATTTCCTAATGAAGACCCCTCAATTGGTTTCTTTGGGAGTATAAATACATTGAGTCCAATGAGGGGAATTGAAACATATGGGAAAACAACTCCCTTTTTCCAAAAGAAGAATAAAGACACTTCTCGGTCAACTCGTGTCGTTGCCCATAAAGAATCCTTAGAGTACCATAACAGTACCAGTTCAGGAATAGAGACTTGTCTATGTAGACCACATTTGCACTGGTTAAATATACTTTGCAAAGACAAGACTTAGGGGGTCATTCCGACCCTGGCGGTCCATGACCGCCAGGGCCGGGGACCGCGGAAGCACCGCCAACAGGCTGGCGGTGCTTCCAGGGCCATTCTGACCGCGGCGGTAAAGCTGCGGTCAGAAAAGGGCAACCGGCGGTTTTCCCGCCGGTTTACCCCTGGCCCAAGGAATCCGCCATGGCGGCGCTGCTTGCAGCACCGCCATGGGGACATCGACCCCCTTCCCGCCATCCTGGTCCTGGCGGTAAATACCGCCAGGAACAGGATGGCGGGAACGGGTGTCGTGGGGCCCCTGGGGGTCCCTGCACTGCCCATGCCCTGCACTGCCCATGCCACAGGCATGGGCAGTGCAGGGCCCCCCTAACAGGGCCCCATAAAGATTTTCAGTGTCTACTGTGCAGACACTGAAAATCGCGACGGGTGCCACTGCACCCGTCGCACCCCTTCAACTCCGCCGGCTCCATTCGGAGCCGTCTTCATTGTTGAAGGGGCTTTCCCGCTGGGCCGGCGGGCGGCCTTCTGGCGGTCGCCCGCCGGCCCAGCGGGAAAGTCAGAATGACCGCTGCGGTCAATTGACCGCGGTACGGTCTTTTGGCGGTTCCAGCCAGGCGGGCGGCTTCCGCCGCCCGCCGGGGTCAGAATGACCCCCTTAATGAGTATAAATATATTAGTAATTGAAAAATTACTATCTTGAAACCATAGGTTGGGGATATTATTATTCAAACATGTCACTCATTTTGTTGTAAGTTCGAAATAATGTGTGTAAATCTTTTGATGCAAATAATGGAGTGCAGAAGAAAATGAATAACGGTAGAAGATGAACAATGCTACAGATTAATGAACACAGACCCCTGCTCCCACTTTCATACCTGCTGTTCACAGATGAATATTGAGCATACGTAAATAAATGCACTAAGAGAGACACATATAACCTGTTGAGAATGGGCATAATAACTCATATTTACAAACAAAAAAGGTCATTTTGCTTTGTGACAAATATTGACAGTGTGTCTGCGTGGGTGAATAAATGGGTTGGTTGTAAAATACAGGTGCACTAAAATTCCTGAAAAAAACTGAGCATTTTATTGTGCAGAAGCAAAAGCCTCTGCCCATATTTAGACTACAAAAATTATAGGGGGTTAGGGCACAATATCTCAAGCATTTTAATATGGTTAAAGATGACACAAAATGAGGTGGAGGCAAGGGGCAGCCTCATTTCTTTAAATAATGTACACCCACATGCAAAAGAACCCTATCTGTCACTGTGAAGGGAACCAAGTGATGTGTGTTAAGGCCCCACAACACACACTGCACATCGCCTCCTGCCCATGTGTATCAGGCAGCACAGAACAACCTGGCTTTAGTCCAAGTTATCACCCAATCCATCTATACCATTCAATATAAAATGAAGCAAGGCATCTATCTGTATGCCTGTCTCTAGACTTTGCTATCTCTGCTATCTTTAGACTTTGTATGCTCACCAGTCTCCCCGTGTGTCAGCACAGTTGTGAGGCCAACTTCCCGAGGTCTTAGGGAACAAAGAACTTACTTTACGTTCAGTAACGCAGAACATATTTATATATGAAGTAAATGTACAATATTTTGTCCCCAACTCTCTCTAAGAACATCATTGTTAAGGGTCCCTCAAAGGAATTTGTGTACTTCAAACTAATATAATAAATTAACATAACCTGTTTCCTTTTGGAAACACACATTGTGTACAAATATTCAGATTAGATTCTACAACTTTAATTAGAACATTTGCTAATGGCAATCAAAACGTTGTTTTCTTCAGCAGGGCCCGAGGAATAAATGGAAAAATAAACATTCACCTTTCAAGCTTACCTGTACAACCTAAGCATAACTTCATCTTCATCTAAAATGGGGCAGCCATTATGAATATATTTAACTTCATCAGGAAGGAAATGACAATCAAACACCTAAGGGAAAAGAAACAAATGAATAGAGTGAAGTATATGTTTGACATGATTATTCAAGAGGCCACTCAAATACACTCTGCAGTGTTAGAAATATATGTATTCAAATTTTATCCTACACAGAGACGCTAACCTGTTCACTTCATTTATAGTTTATCAAACAATTACATAGGTTCAACTACTAGGTCTCCTTCTACGGTTATGTCACATGAGGTATCCTACTCCTATCATAATCTTTATATGTATCTAGTGTAAACACTGGGGAACCTTGTGTGTATGTGGTGTTTATGGATCATGGCTAGATAATGTTTATCACTTTGAACTTGTGGTGTGTCTATGATTCAGATATTATATTTTTTTCTTTTTCTAATGCTTATGGCTGGTGGGTAATGATACAAAATCTTTCAACTATTTCAATATCCCTAGATTGTACACTGATGTTACACTTGTCATTTTATATTGATTTGACAGGTGTTCGGAAGCCATTCATAAAGGTCTTTTTAAAAAAAAATCTTTTTATTAAACAATAAAACAGCCAATCTACAATAAAGCAAGCAACGATTAGACTGTCCATTGATTGGCCGCCATCCAGAGACCCAATTCTGTAAATAGCAAAATGAAGGGTTCACACAGTGTTCAAGCAACTCCCCAATCTGTTGGTCTAGTGTGGTCAAGGACCCATCCGCCCCCCCCACCCACACCTGGGCAGCTCCAAGTCATTCCATGGTTCTATAGGCCTCCCCACCCATCCCAAATCTTCTCCCATTTCTTGGGGCAGCCCCTGCTCTCATATATTACTTTTTCAGCGCTGCTGCACCAGTTCAGGTCCCTCTCCCAATCTTGTATCATGGGCGGGGACTCTGTACCCCATGTTCGCGCTATGTTTTGTGTGGCTATTATCGCTGCAATGGCTAGCCATAGTGCTTGCTGCCTTGACCAGTGTTCCTTCCCTGTCACATGCCATTCATAAAGGTCAACATTTTGTTCTTTACTATCCCATGTTGAATAGGCCAACCTATTGTCTTTCATTTTCAAGTTTATTAGTTGGTTATGAAGTGATATAATTTCACGCAATCAAACAACTCCATCACAGCCTTCACACAACCCTATGAGGTCCTGACTCACAGAGATGAGAATCATCTATTTCTAAGTTCTTCTCCCTTGTTTGTGACAGATATATTCCTTTGGGAATTTGCTTCACGCTCCCTCATCTATTTACTTGCAGCAGATTCCATAAGTACATCCATTCTAAACTGTGTTAGATACACAGAGGCCCGTTCAAGGTGTGCGATTCTAACTTCCTTAGAGCACTTTGACTAGTGACTCCTCAAGGAACTGCCACTCTGATACTCCTTTTTCAACCAATTGAATGTTCCTGTGAAATAGAAATTTCATTTTTGCTTCTCTCTAGTCGGTGAGTCATATTAGTAATGCATCTAAGAGACACTTTTGTGGATATTCTGTTTATATTTCTTTTAATACATTTGGCTGGTAGATTTTTGCTTAAAAGATCAGGACCATTTATTGGTGGCCCAAAAGCACTGGAACACAACTTCTATGCATGAGTGCTCACTTCTAAGAGAAAAAGTTGGATCTTCACTGCGCTGCAAAGACCCATGGTGTTGGCATCCCAGTGCCAACCACAAATACACTTGCCCACACATGGAGAACATCTTTACGTCTTCTGAACTTTTAATGTTCATTTTGGTGCAAAGACTGGACTTTCTGTTTTTTTAAAACTGTTTTTCTTAAAGTTTATTTGGCATTACATGTAAAAATATAAAGAAAAAAGGTCTTTTAAACCCCGCCCCCCCCCCACAACAAACCATGGAAAAGACCGGCAAACTGAGTCTTAGGCCCATATTTATACTTTTTTAGCGCCGCATTTGCGCCGCTTTGTGACGCAAAAACAGAGCAAACTTACGAAATACAATTGTATTTTGCAAGTTTGCGCTGTTTTTGCGTCAAAAAATGACGCAAACGCAGCGCTAAAAAAGTATAAATATGGACCTTAATGTTCTAGTGTTCAGTCTTTAAATTCTCTTGGGTTCCTTCTCCTGGCCTGGGAGGTGAAAGAACTTTTGCCGTGGCTTCCGGATGGGACTGCATTACATAATGCCTCTTCCACATTTTGGGGGCTAAATCTAATGATCCAGAGATGGGTCACCTAATCCTTGTCCTCCATCAGGCCTTGCCAGGGCCCAATATCTTGGCGAATTTGCCTGGGCATGCTCTGGCCTTATAGATCTGCTACTCAGCCCTCATGCATCAGTCTATGTTGGTCTCCCGCCTGGTCACTGTTGGTGGCTGCTCCCCATAGTTGAACAATGTCCTGCCTAGTGACCATTAAGGCAACGTTGCAAAAGATAAGTGTGTATCTGTCCAATGTTTGCTCCCCCCAACTTCCCAGCAGAACCACCCTGAGGTTGAGGTCTACTGGCTGTTCAAGTGCTTGTGATAGTCTGTTTTAGACTCCCCTTCAAGACTGGACTTTCCGAACTCATTTGGTGTTTTTATACAGAACCACAGCCTCAATAAAATCCATTGATTGATCGGGAATCAATCCAGGACTACCAGCATTACAGGTAGTCCATCTAAATATTGACTTAAAATTATGATCTGATTTTCCAATATGGTGGTCAAAAAATCTGATGGACAAAGATATCACAGATAAATAAATATGTATGTATTGTTTACTATAATATTGAAGTTTAAAATATTGTTCATTTAATTATGTAACTATGTTTTTTTTATTTTGGTGTTTTACTGTATCACATTTGTTTATATGTTATAATACATATTATGGTAATATATATTTTATAGTAATATAGTTTTTACTTGGTTTACTAGGGGGTTGGGTGGGTCGTTTCTTAAATTATATATTATTGCATGTTAAATGATTAATATGTTAATTATTTTATGCATTTAAAATATGCAATAATTTGAAGTTTAAGTGGTAATAATTATTATATCTAATTTGAATTTATTTTGGGTTGTGGGGATAAATGAGGTATTGTGTGGGCAGACAAAGGGTATCCCCCCAATGTACAAGGAAAGCAAGTGCAGCATCACAAAGAAGGGCAACAGATATCAAACAGGGCAAAATGTATACCAATGAAGCTCTCAAAGTAGGCCACATGCTGTAAATGACTGCCCATCAGCAAATAGGAGACAGTGTCCGTTTAAAAAACCCAATTGTTGACTATTGGGGTCCTAATGAGAAAGATTTGTGAGTTTTAGGACTTTGGATTCAGGTGTTCAGGGTTGTTTAGGTCAAATACAAGTTAATGTCAACAACATCCAGTGACAGAGACATACTTGCTAAAGGTGGGCTTCTGGCATCAAAGACATATGTGGATAAAACAAAGTTAATATTAAAGACATCCGGTGACAGAGATATATCTGCTAAAGGTGAGCTACTGACATCAAGGGAAAGTGCTCTTGTAAGTAAAAGCAATCTCCCTTTCGAATGAACCCTGCACAAACATTCTACTTATTGAGCACAACAATGCATGTTCCTTTCAATGTATGAATGGAATAGTGCACATTCATTTATGTTACTGAAAGAAACAGTGTTTATTTCTTTGAATTAGTCAGTAAATAGCGGTCATTTTGAAATAAAAACAGGACAGAAATTTGGGTAGATTCCATTTAATTACTGAATAAAACAATGAGGGTTCCCTTCATTACAAACCTTTTGATAACTGAAAAGTGCAATTAATTGTAAGTGTCCTCCACCGGTAGCACGCCCCTTAGATCAGAGTGTTACCTGACAGCAGGAACATCATCTACTTGGTTATCACAGAATGTCTTACTGGATCAAATACTGGGGAAAGAGGAGGACGTATCTGTTGTCAATTTAGTACTGCACTATTAACTTGTATAGACTAAGGGGGTTATTACAACTTTGGAGGAAGTGTTAATCTGTCCCAAAAGTGACGGTAAAGTGACGGATATACCACCAGCCGTATTACGAGTCCATTATATCCTATGGAACTCGTAATACGGCTGGTGGTATATCCGTCACATTTGGGACGGATTAACACCTCCTCCAAAGTTGTAATAACCCCCTAAGAAGAGCCCCAGTAGGTGTAAAACACCCAGATCCCCTATACTTGTGGCATTATGTAGGCTTGGAACTTCACAAGCGTGAACATTTGAAGAACATGTTGTGTGAAGGCCAATCTTTGTCAAACCTAAAGGACAACTTGGCAGGACAGATGCCCACTTCCAACCAGAATTGGGGCCGTACCCTAATGTTTTAGATGGATTTGGAAAATAACATTTTTAAATATGACCACTGGTCATGTCACTAACAAAAATAGTAGCAGCACCTGGTTACCAAAGATATTCTTCTAGCATGCCATAAAATCCCCTTAGAAGACTGTTGCAAAGACTAAAACACACATTCATACCCTAGTTAGTTTATTCTGGCCTGCAGATGGAAGAGAACTAAATATGTCAAGGCAAACATATGCCTACCATCTGACTAGAAGAACTTAGTGGAAATTCATACCTCCCCCTTTGCCACATACAAGCATGATCTGTTCCTCTTCAACCAAGTTAATATAACCTGGGACCAGTAGAATCAAAATATTTTATATTTATTTATATTATATTATATTAGTATGTAAACCACTAATCAGAGGCCACATTAAATTCCATCATCCCAACATCTGGAGTTGCTGCACTGATACAGACATTTGATTCTGTCATTCTTTCAGCGGAAGTGATGCCAGATCTAGGAAAACGGTTCACAGGTGTTGTTATAAATAACTGCAGGATTTATCACCAACCAGCAGGATCCAACCCTAATATCAACAGCCTTTGTGAATGCTTAAGTGAGACACTGGAAAACACTCTTAGGCCTTTTGATGGGGTAAGTAATAAAAAATAACCTGCACACTTGTTGAACAAATTCGGGAAAGACCCACAGGATGTAACTGGGTCTAGTCTACAAGAACTATTCTGGCCATTATTGTATAAGAGGTTTCTCCAAGTAACTGTAGCTTCTTAGGGTATGCTCATGTTTGTTATCTGAGCACATATAGTGGTCAGTTCGTGGCTTTGGCCATAAAATACCTTCAGGCTTTCAAGAGCAAACAGAAAACGTTGGATAACCACAATTACATCAGTCAGTTTCCGTGCTACGGAACAAGAGGCAAGCTACATGGATTTGTATTCATTAGGTGACCTGCAGTAGTATCAATTAGATGGTGGATAGTACATGTTTACATTTCAAATACATTTAATATTCCTGAGCAAAAAGTCCAGCTCAAAAAAGTCAAGAATTTTAATAATGACATTACAATACAAGTTAGGTCTGTCTATTCATTCATTATAACACTATTCCATATAGGTTTAAGATACAAATGTAAGATTTAAAAACTCATACATAATTACTGCATTTATTTGAACAGACGTGCAAGCTGTATGTAAAACGTAGTTTTTCTTTTAGTTTTACGTGTTTAGTAGTTAGAAGGGAATGTACAGATTAGTTGTGAAAAAGTTGCGCATTTCATTTTGAACATTTAAACAACAATCTTTGCCTTGTTTTAGGTTCGGAGATTTTACTGTAGTCACAGTATCTTTAAATTTGCAATCAGGGCCCGGGTGCACTTTACGTAGAAGTTCAAAATGGACAGCAAATCTGCTCCCAAAACCAGTTTAGGTTAGGAGGCTTAAAATTAGTAAGCCTAAAGCAGGAGGCAAAGGGCTTAAAACTGCAAAGCTTTGAAAAGTGTACATTTTTGAGTGCAGCTCTGAAATTATGAGTACTCAAAAGTTAGCATAAATATACGGTAAATGTGGACATAAGCCTACTTCCTCAAAACAATTTGTAAATCTTCATATGGGTGAATATTTACAAATCAGTTAAGTTCATAGATGTTCTAAAGGATGGGAGACAATATTGAACCTTGGGGGACTCCTGGCACATAGATGATTTGTCAGAGAAACTGTTGCTAATCTTGATTGTTGAGTCTGGTTTTCCTGGAAAGACTTGAACCATTTGAGTACTACTCCATTAATGTTCCCCCTTTCTGTGTGGATAACCAAAAGGGAGTCATGATTGACTGTGTTAAAAACAGTCATCATATCTAGAAGGATGAAGAGACAAGATCCAGTTTTGTCCATGATCTTGAGAATGTTGTTGATTATCTTCACAGTGGCTGTTTCTGTGCTGTACCGAGTTCGGAGGCCTGACTGGAGTTCATCTGGTAGTGTTTCAACACAGCATTCTAACAAATTGGCAAAGACAATTAGGACTTTGTTTAGGCATTAGAGGGAAAAAGTCCTGTCATTTTATTAATGGAGT
The DNA here is from genome assembly GCF_031143425.1 of Pleurodeles waltl. Taxonomy (NCBI): domain Eukaryota; kingdom Metazoa; phylum Chordata; class Amphibia; order Caudata; family Salamandridae; genus Pleurodeles; species Pleurodeles waltl. The sequence goes on along the minus strand of NC_090437.1, from coordinate 318,003,424 downwards.
GATATGAGCACTTTGAGCGAGTCAGGGACAGTCCCTTGGGATAAAGAAGAATTGATAATGTTCAGCCAGGAAGAGGCTATTAACACTTTGATTTCTATCTGAAGGGTGTAGGGAATAGGCTCCCATGGGTAAAAGGACAGTGGCAATGATGTTTATAAGGGCATGTAAATCCACTTCTTGAAATGTATTCCTCCAATTTTTTATGCTATGTAATTGTGTCAAATATGGACATAATCCACCACCCATTAATATATAGCACTCCGTTTCATCCCACCTGGGTTTTGCAATGTATATCAACACATTTGTACTTAATGAGTTTTCCTTTATTGTCCATTGAGAAAATATGTATAATAATTGTGCTAAATTAAAAGTACCCATGTGAAAAAGGCTTTGCATTACTGCAATTGCATTTTTATATTTGTTTTTATCCCCTTTAAAAATACATTTTCTCATGGTCACACCTATTTCCCTACACCCCAACAATTTATTTGTGTGTTTCCGTGATTCGTAGTTCATAACTCACATGTGCTTTCTTTCTATTTGCTGGTTTTATTTGTTTTAGGCTGCCCAGCTTGAGTTTGTCCTTTCTGTGGAACATAGCCTGTTTACAAAGGCCCTCTGTATTCTTCCACCAGTGCTCCTCTCTGTAAACAGGCCTTTAAATCCTGTTCTTATCTTGTCACATTTGCTGCGCGTTCAGAGACAGAGATCAAATGTCAGGCTCTGCCTTCCAAGAGAACTTAGGGTTTACATTTATTTCACTGACTTCAAAGTGAGATGATTTATGTGACAATGGTGCTGGGTACTGGGAATGTGCTGGATGAAGGGTGTATGTACAATGTTATTTTTTTCAGCAGACAACAAAATTTAAATGTCGGTAAATTAACTGTGAAGATACTTCAGAATATGTCTGAATTAGGAAGTACAAATGAAGCACATTTTTTGGTAATTCTATAGTGCAGTGGAAACAATTATTTAATTTGATCAAAACAAATCAATACAATAGGTGATGATATTTTTACACACTATCTTTTGTGCGTGGTATAGTTTTAGCAGTAAACCCGTATGCCTGTGCAAATTTCATGGTTTTTTCAAATGAAAATTTGTTGTCTGTAATGGCAGTGCACTACCATACCATGCATACTCCACTTTACGCCACTCCACAGTACTGTGCCTCTCTCCACCCCACTGGACTCCACTCTGGTCTACATCATTCCACTCTGCGTCACTGCAGTCTATGCCTCTCTACTCTTTAACACTCTACTCTATGCCAATACAGTCTATGCCACTACACCCTACTCTGCACATCTCGACTCTATGCCACTTCACTCTCTGCCACTCTACTCTGCAACTCTGCACTCTATGCCACTGCACTCTACTCTGTACCACTCCGCTCTACGCCAATGCACTCTAAGCCAATCCACTCTAATCTAGTCTGCACCACTGCATTTTATGCCACTGCACTCTGTGTCACTGTACCCTATGCCATTGCACTCTATGCTACTCTATGCCACTGCACTCTACCCTGCACCATTCCACTCTATGCCACTTCACTCTTCCCGGAAACAATCTGCTCTATGCCACTGCACTCTAAGCCACAGCACTCTAGTTCATGCCACTCTACTCAATGTCACTACAGTCAACGGTGCAACACTCTACGCCACTGCACGCTATTGCAATGCACTCTACACCACTTTACTATAAATCAAAGCATTCTATGTCATTGGACACTGCTCCAATCTACTCTGCACCACTGCACTCTATGGCACTATATTCTACTCTACCTCACTGTACTCTAAGCAATGGCTCTCTAAACCACTCTACTCTACACCATTCTACTCTACACCACTGCACTCTATGCTGAGGCACTCTACACCACACTATGCTACACCACTCCACTCTACAACACTCTACTCTGCAACACTGCACTTTCTGTCACTGAACTCTACACCACTGTACTCTGCACTGCATTATATGCCACTGCACTCTACTCTGCACCATTCTACACCAGTGCGCTGAAGGCCACTACACTGTATGACACTCTACTCTGCATCACTCCAGTGCCACCTGCCATAACCAATGAAAGACTCAAACCAAAAAAAATGTTTGTTGGAGGCGATCAGGCTGGCACCCTCCCTTACTGACAAGGACCAATTGAGATGATTTTTAGGTTTGATAGATTCTAAATTTGTGGACAGATTTGCACCAAAACACTTTAAAGACTGTAAAGAAATTATTCCGTAAAGGAAACACATTTATATGGGAGAGTGAACAACTAGAGGTGAACAACAAGGTGAAATAAATGTATAGTTCCATGTGTTGCCCCAAGCAAATTATCCTCCAACAGGTACTTCTCAAATGGTCTTTGTAAATAGCCAGGTATTGCAGATACTGGTTTGGCTTTTAAAAAAGAGAGATAACCCTCAGAAAGAGGCTCCATATATACTTAGAGACTTTAAGGAAATTATTGCGTAAAGGAAACAAATTTATATGGGAGAATGAACAACAAGAGTGCTTTGTCACTATTAAAAATGAGATTTGTGATGGAAGGATTCTCACTGCTTTCGATATAAAACTAAAATCCATACTAACGGTGGATGCTAGTGCAACTGGGTTAGGAGCTGTATTATCCCAAGTACATGGGTGCAGAGAGAGAACAGTGGCGTTCGCTTTCTGCACCCTGACATAAGCAGAGAGAAACTATTCTGTAATAGAGTGTGAAGTTTTAGCTGCAGAATGGGATGCTGAATATTTCAGAGTATACTTGTGGGGGTTGCAGTGTGTCCTACGTAGTGATCACAAGCCTTTGTCCAAAATGTTTTCATCAGGTGGAGCAGGCAAAGGGTCAGCAAGACTGGCCACATTAGCGGCAAGAGTATAAGAGTATCAATACAAGCTGGAATTTGGTCAAGGATGGAAGAATGTGCAAGCAGATTGTTTGTCCAGATTATCTCTTGGTTGGGAAGAGGTGGATGGTCCGTCAGTAAAAGACTGTGATACAAGAGGAGTGGTAGCCTCAGTTCAGGACGTGTAGAGAATGGTTTGGGTGATTTACAAAGTAGGAGGAAGAAATGAGGTCAGTTTGTGTTCTTAAGGAAGTCAGTAAGATGATTTGTAAAGGAGCTTGGAGGGAAAGCACATAAACTGTGTCAACGAGGCCTTACTTAAATGTGTTGGATGAGTTGTCAGTTTGTGGTGAGAACATAATAATGAGAGGTGACCAATATGTTCCACCCAGTGGGTTGAGGTTTAAATTGTTCAAACTAGCACATTAGGGGCATTTAGGCCAAAGACTAACTAGCAGAAGACTCAAAGAGGTGTTTTGGTGGCTGGGTGTGGATGGCCAACTGAAGGATTGGGTGGAGAGATGTAACATATGCAAGGAAAGTGGGAAAAAGCCTGACTCCCTGGTGTGGATCAACGCCAGGTCGTGCACAGCAATAAAGCTGTGCACGACCTGGCGCAACGCAACTTGGCATGTTTGGGAACACTTACAACATTGTATAAAACTGTATTTAGTATTTAGTGTTTTATGATTTGGTTTTAACTGTTGAAAGCTGATCATTTTATCTAAGAATATATACCTATCTCAACATGAGCATGTTAGCACATTATCTCGGTTTGACCTTTCAGAAAAGTTTATGCAACTCACTATGGACTGTAGCCCTAAACTAGTATGTTATCAGCGAGACGACCATGTTATACATTTTGTTGCATTAAGAACAAAAAGTATGTTTCTCCAGCTTCTATTATTTTTTAACATCATTATGATGGAAAGGCCAGCCTTTGAATTTTTTGCTCTTTTATTCCATAATATCACCAAATATCTAATTTGAAAAACTCTTATAATGCACACTGGGGTGATATCTGAGGGGCTTTATTTTTTGTGCAACCCTCAGTGCATTTGTACATTCACAAATCAGTTAAATACATGTTTTTTAGGCTTCAAGTATCAGCCTTTGGTGTTATCTGCTGTTTTTTTCAGAATATTTTGCAAACAAAAGACTGTCTTCCCTTTTGTGAGTCTCTTATAAATAGTTTAGTCAACTAATACTCACCCTAGAACTGTCCTTTAAGTTGCTCTGACTCTATAACTTTGATCTGACACTGTCTCGTTTCTCAGTAGGACGACATTGATTTCATCAATACTGGACCCGGGCAACATTACTGTCATCTAGTATGTTGTATAAAGCATTTGTTTATTATTTTAATGTAGTAAAATCTATTGCATTAAGAGTTTAGGAAAAGAAATCCACTGCATCAACTTCACCCAAATGTAAGTTTCTAGATTCTCATTGGAAAACAGGAGGCTCTACTATGCCATTCGTATGGGGATATCTCTGGCCAGAAAGGGGTAAGTGTCCTTAGAAAGGAACAGAAAGGAAAAGTGCAGCACCCCATCTTCACTGTTGGATGCATGAGGAGACGGTACCCCCTACAGAAATACAATGTTCTTTCAGACAGATGACCATCAGGGCCACCTGAATGCGAATACAACACTGGGCATAGTACACACCCATAACACAGAAAGCAACAGACAAAGGCACATACAACACATGTATGGAGAAAACAGAATTGATTGGCTTATTATAGGGTCGCACGAGTAATGCACCAGTGCAATAAATAATGTTTATGATAATTGCTGGACACTGAGTACTCATTTCACATACATATATAGAACTAAAAAAAGCAACAACAGACTGGCATGCATAGGGCAAACCAAATGGATAAAGCATGTACGGAACAAACAGATAGTCTCCACCTGAAGGGAGGAAAAGAGTAATGCAGTCATGCAGTACAAAACGTATAAGCCCACCATACGATATCAAGTACTCGATTCCACCCTATCCTACAGGTTTCTGAGACCGAACAGGAACATACAAATTTGCTATGTGAGATCAGAGAGTGTGTAGGAGCAATGTTATTTCAAAAATGGTCACCAGGAGACACTGGGTCAGAGTCTTGGGGACCAGGAAACAACTTGAAAAGTGTCTAAGGTTAAATCTAAATGTCTCTGGGGAACATTCCCCAGGTGAAAGGCCAATTACAGTGAGCTTCATTATGCGGCTGTGGGATTCAATGTATCTCCCTGGTTGAAGGGGCTGGAGTTAAGTCTTACCTACACTGTAGGTGGCAATATCACACCTCTACTGAGATGGCACAGATCAGTGAATTTGGATGGCACCCAATTCACTGAGGAATTGGTGGCCTGTGGCTTGCCAGGACTGAGGTGAAATGAACGTGTAGGTCCATGTGTTGCCACAAGCAAATTATCCTCCAACAGGTACTTCTCAAATGGTCTTTGTAAATATCCAGGTTTTGCAGACACTGGTTCAGCTTTTAAAAAAGAGAGATAACCCTCAGAAAGAGGCTCCATGTATACCTCATCTTCCAGTCGATTACCGTCAGCAAGAACAGCTATTTCTTGGGAAGGCAAGGTTTACAAAATCCAGAAGGGATTTGAGCACCACAAAAAGTTCCAAAGGTTATCTGACTTCAGGGATTGATGCTTCTTCCATGATCAGGAAGTACTGAGTGTAGTCTCTAGATCACCTGATTCCCCAGGCCAATACAGAGGCAGGAGCCAGTCCTCCTATGTCCATGTACAATTCGTTCCAGGTGGGGCCCAGCACTTCCTCTATGATACCTGGGTCCTTCCAATGACTTTAGACCATTCAGGGAGTTCTTGTGCACATGGTTGTGCTTAAGTTTACATGTTTCAGGACCAGTGCAATACTCTCTTTCTAAACATCTTCTTTTTCAACTCCTCCACTCCTGTCAGCCCTACCTTTGCATGGGTCTTGTAAAGAGTTCCCCGCACCTCTACTAGAACTGTGTTCCATAGTTTCAGTATCCTTTAAAGGTACCACCATTTGTTCTGCCACTCCCCCAACTCCATTCACATGTGTTGAGATGTTGTTTTAGATGTTATTTTCAGTTGGTGCTTTTAAAAATGTGATTGCTCCATCCAACACCCTACTCTTTCACTGTATGCCTCTAAACATTCCTGGTGCTATCCTTATTGTACTTGAAGTTTGACCTACTTTCCATTTATTTTGGCCAAAATGTTCTCTCTTACTATACATCTCACATGCCTACACGACATTGCCTTGTCACATTTGTTACCCTTTTTGAGATCACATAATGAGATAATCCCAAAACGGAAACTCCAATTTTTACTGCTCCTCCGGGTTTCTATTTCCAAAGTGCAGTCTTTGCAAATGGCTGCAATGAATGTGAGCTGGCACCTCCCAGACACTGGCCAGCTTTGCTTAATCAACTCCATTAGTTTTCCATCTGCATGGATCCATCTGCATCAGGGATATTTGCATCATCTGCAAGTACGTCTAATAATTCTATGAGCTCCTCTGTAATACTGTTAGACTACTACACCTCGCTTCTATTCTACTGAGTACTGTGGCCTCTAATGTGCTACTGCCATTTCTTATATGAAGCGCATCATAATTTACCAAGCAGACCCGGTGCTCAGGGACGCTCAATGTATTTCTAGGTCTTCATAGTGACATTGCTGATATCTAGGTGGTCACATCCAACACACAGTATTGGGCATAAGGTGCACTAGCTGCAGATTTTGTCAGTTCTAGTTGCAGGTTTGGTCAAGTGACGGAAGGGAACCGAAAAGTTGTAAATTGAGGTGATAATGTCCAGACCTTAAAGATCATGGGATCATGGTATCACTGTACCCCCAGCTTTAGCTGTTGTGTGTGAGCGCCCACCAATGTTTTGCTTTAGACAACAGAGGCATTTTAATGCACTAAAGTGAACCCAGCTATCTTCCATCTCAAGACTTTGGCTGTGAGGATTGGGGCAGAAGCAGAGAATACAAATATTTTGGAATGCTAAACAGCCCCAAGGACTGACCGTGCGGAGCAATGTACATTGAAGGAAAACATATGGTGGGTTACACAAGATAACTTCAAGAAAACTGAGATTTAGGAACAAATTGGGATTTTGCATTGCTCGTATGTTAAGACAGAGTGTACTGCTCTAGACATCAAAGAAGTTTGCAATACCCACAGACACACTAAGTTGAACAGCCCCAGATATGCTAGCATATTGACTTTTTATGGTTGCATAGCACTAGGGTATAGGACAGAAACAGGACCTGATTGGGGAACTGAAAGCAGCCCTGGCAAAAATGCTCAAACAGTCCTGCCTCCCTTCATCTTCTTGTGCAATCTCTTTCTATTGCCATTCATCCCTTCACTCTCTCCTTCTCTTCTCTCTCGTTTCTCCCTGTCTGATCACATTCTGCCTTTTCCTGTCACTCTTTTTCGTGAAGCATCCCCATGCCTGCTGCAATTAACCTCTGGGAACTGGGGAAAGTGACAGAGGCACCAGGAGCGACCCTGGGCAGTACTTGAGCACCCCCCACCCCCTGCAAAATACATGAAGAGGGGGGGCAAGCAGGGCTGGCTTTAGCGCTGGTGGCCCCTGGTGCGTCAGTCCCCCTATGATCTTCTTCTCCACTAATTCTCTCTCTACCACTCTCCAACAGTATCCCTCAACTCACCCTTACCCCTCTCTGACACACATTTCTTTTTTGAGGCGCTATTAATAGTTGACGCACAGTTTTGTGTTCTGCATGGTACATGTTCTTTGCAGCAGGTACATAATCCCTAAACGCTTCTTTATGATGAGTAATAAGTGCCACTAGACAAAGTTCAGATCGCTCACCAGCAGTAACATTAACCATCAGACTCATATTGACATTTTAAATGTTGCCTGAAAGCTGCTTGATGCACGAGCGAGTTCAGGTGCTTCAAAACCCATTCGTTTTTAAACACAGCGCCCGCACCAAAGTCACTACACCGGCCGTAGTGCCCTAAAGCCGGCCCTGCCCCCATGCTCCCGACCCAGTCAGGAGCCCTCGGGCCAGGGGCCCTTGCAGAGTGCTTGGGGGGAGGGAGGCCTGGAGCTCGAGGTGCCCACGCACCATATGGGGGGCATTGTTACGCCACTGCCCTGGGCTTTTAAAAACGGCCTCCAAGGACTTCAGCCCACCCAGGAAACGCCCAGTGGAACACTGTCCGGACCGGGGAACAAAAGACACCATTAGTTGTGGAAAAAGGGAAACTGCATCCGTTTAGTAAATAATATTGCACCTCATTACAACAAAATCCACACCGTGTTTGACATTGGTTCGAATTGTTTTGTAAAATTTGCATAGTATTGCAAAAGATATTTGCAGTTTGTAAAGATTCCAAAAGGTTTTCCTCTTCGGACAGATGTATGTATATTAATTCATCAGAGCAAAATGTCTCTTTTCCTGCAGGTAAAAAGAGCTTTGCGATAATTTGACTCTTTGCCCTTTCCCTAAATGTCAGGAAATGAACATTTTTTGCTTGTGTGGAATATAGGTCTGTCCTGATAACGAGGTTCGCGGCGACCAAAGAGACCGTGTCAAAGGCTGACCTCAGTCCCCCTTTCTTCGTGTTCTACTACAAGTGGGTACCTCATCCGTTTAATGTACTTAGAAAAACTAAGCACAATCACACGTGTAGTGCAGATTTTGGGGAATACTTTAAACAATGGTTATATTTCTCAGTTGAACTTAATTTGAACCATCCCCTGCTTTGATTATTTTTCTCTCTGCTTAATGAAACATTTTCATACATACTTCTCAGTTCTCACATATTGTAATTATACAGTACCTCGAAAAAAGCAAAGCCCTTCTGGTGGAGAGAGTGTCCCATCTGTTTGGGATTTTCCAATGTTTGTTCTGACTGTAAGCAACTTTAATAGTAGGTTCACCAACTGTAACAAGAGGGATCTAAATATTTCCCTAATTATTGTCTAGCCATGTTTATCCACTTTAGATTCTCTTTTAATGGCATGTTACAACTAATTTGTTTCACATTGAGAAGCAAACGCCTCTAATGACAGTAAATAAGATGAAACACAATATGTGTTTTCGCAGCAGAAGGTAGCTTGAAAGGGAAGCTGTTCCACAGTGGAAAGAAAGTGCTTTGCATTTCCCAGGCCGGTGCTCTCTCTAAACTGCCCGAGTGCTCCTGTTTCCATGGTCAGCAAGTCTTTAAGGACCAGCAAGCAAGAAAAAAAGCTCGACAAGTACCTTCAGCACACTGAATAATTTATAAAAGAAAAAAGTGTAGGGGTCCAAAGTTTTTCTTAGGAGCCCACCACCGTTTTGTCGATTGCCCAGGCTTATCAAATACCAAGGCTGCATATTCTTAATTCCAGCTCATGTGTCTTTTTTCTAAGTTCCAGCACACTACGGGCCCAATTTAAGAAAAGTGGAGCTGCATCCACTGCAGCGCCACTTTTCTTGCGTACCTGTTATGCAGAGCTTGATAATGAAATCATTAATGATTATTCATGTATCTTGTGTGTTGAAATTGCATAGAAAATGTAATAACGTAGGGCCATCAGTGTTCACGAAGTATACTTATTAATGCCTTATTGATATGAAATGATGAGCTTACATTTGATTAATGTAGTAATATGTCATATTGAGGGTTATGTATTATGTATTCGCTTTATTAATCGTAGGCCTTAACTTAGCGAGGTCTTGGCCTAGTTGCATGGCCTCATGCCACGATGTATTTCTTAATAGACTACAAAATGGCTGTTTGGAGAGTTAAATTGTGATTTTCCACTGTGCTGACCAAATGCTTGTAGCAAAAAGTCTTTCGCATGAGAACTGCTTGCTAGGAGATGATGTATTCGCTAATGCAACAATGTTTAATGTAATGTGTGTGAGACTGACTTTCCCAGGAGAGGAAAATGGCCACAGTGACTGGAGTATAAGCTGCAACAATATTGTTGCCTGATGAACGCAATGACGAGAACGGAAGACATGAAAACCAATCATCGACATGTGAACCATGTACTAGTAAAATAGAAAAATTGTAGATCTGAAGTTTTAGTTTCATTGGACTGAATGCAAGCATGCAATTTTTAAACCAATTAGGATGTGAGAAGTAGTTTTAGGAAATCTAACTTAGCCGGACTGCACTAAGAAGAGGACACCATTTGCCCATTTTCTATCTTGCTGAAAGGCCATTATTTTCTTGACTATCTTGAGAAGAGACGTGGTTATCTTTATTGCTTAAAGAGACTGTTGCCTTTTCTGAACTTTGATGCTGAAACCTGATGACTAGCTGACCGAACTGATGTCCTGAGGACAAAGACTGTCACAGCTTGCTAATCCAAACTGAGGATAGGTATGTTGACTAGGATTTTGTTTGCCATGTCTATTTGCTTTTGTTTCTAGGTACCAACCGCTATTTTGATAGTTAAATGTTTTTCCAAATTTGTGTTGACAAAAATGTTTTGCATGAAGCCCAAACACGCTATTATAATCTGATGTTAGTTAGGGTCCTCACTAATGAAGTTCAATACATGTAATAACATTTGATGTCTTTTCTTTGCTGAATCTAAATGTATCTAATATCGTTCACGCAGTTATTTTTGTTATTAATTTTTACTGTAACCTTAGAATGTGTAGTAGCTTAAGCTTTGATTAGATTGCGATTCTTTCGCCGCTTTAGTCAGCCAGTGTTGTTTCTGTATGTTTATCATTTGATTTTGAGAATGAGTTATGTGACGTTAGCACTGTTAATATCGGAAAATTAATATTCTAACTTTTACATAAAAGTTTGGTTATTTATGACTGCAAGGTCATGGTGAGTGCAAATTACTGACTCCCATTGATTACTAATGTTGTTGATTGTTATTGATTATTGATATGTATGTACGGGATACATGGTGAAAAAACCTTAAAGCGAGTCAAAAGGTTCATTGACCTCTTCGCGTTTCCTTGTAAGTTTACTTATTAAGGTCTGACGTGCTAACACTCCTTAGCGTCCCCCTAACCCCACCATGTGTGTCCCTTATTTAACATATGGCACACCATGGCAGTAGTTAGGGAACTAGCATCAAAATGTTTGACGCTAGTTTAATGCTTTGCAGGATTAGCGTAAAAAATGTTGACACTAATCCTGCAAAACTCATTGAGGCCCATTATAAACAATAATGTGCCACCTTTTAATGCCTGCTCTGTGCAGGCATTAAAAATGCCTCAAAAAATGGTACAAATAAATCTTTTAGATTTCTCTGCACCATTTTTTCAACCTGCATGATGCAGGCAGAATGGGGTGCACAGGGTTATACAGTGGCGCAATGCATGCATTGTGCCACTTTGTAAATCTAGCGCTGAGTTTTTGGCCTTCTTGGGCCACTTTAGCGTAAAAAGAATGACGCTACTGTGGCGCACGGAGGCGCTAGGCCCTCTTAAATCTGGGCCTACAGTTTCTTTCTCATATCACTCTTGTAGTTTTTTTTCTGCACCTGCCTTCTCCCTTGGTCACTGTTTTTCTTTGTTTCTTATATTCCTTCTTTCTTCTTTTTCTGCCTTTTTGTCTCTTGCTCTAGGTCATTTGACAATGAAAAATAAATCACAATGCCCAGGAATGAGTGCCCAGCATCTACAACCACCTGCACAAATTAAGTACTGAAAGCACGTCTTAATGCTCCCCTCTCACACCGAATACACAACGCACTGTAGAAGATTCACAAAGAAGTTACAGCTCAACACTATGTAACTTGTTCTCGCCACCTAATGATTAAAGTATAAATAAGTTTGAGAATCAAATATTTATTTCCTGAAGGTAGATCAACTCATAAAAAGATGGTATTCTGTGCTTATCTCTCTGTAATGAATTCCCTTACAATGTGGTGAGACGTTCAATGAACATGGTTAGAAAAGAGCCAAAGGCCTCATGAGTGGTAGGGTGCAAACAGACATATGCCCTCACTTACCCTTACTGAACAATACTTTAGGTCTCCCCCTGAATTACAGTGTTGACTGCTGCTTCAGGATGCACCGTGCAGTGCAAATTCTGTTTTTCAAATGTGGTGCCCTTCCCTGCATACAATCCGGGGGTGTGCCAATAGGTGGAGCTTCCAGTGTCACAATAATCATTACCACAGTTTTTCTCTCAATATGGTATTGTATTGGAAAACATATACAGTGCTTATTTCCCCTATGTGGTCACTGAAACACTTGTCTACAAGGGCAGCATGCTATGCTATGTTGCTGTGCAGTTGGAAGGTTGTTGTCTTTGTTTTTGATCCTATGTGGGAAGCGTTTCTATGTCATGAGTGATGAACACTGAGGTGCGGTTATCATGTTATGGATGCCGCACTTAGCAGTGGGCACCTACTTCACAAGTTACATTGCACTGCATAACCTCAGCAGTGAGTTTCTGGAGATGAAGTTTCTCTCCTTTGAGAATTATCTAACATGTGGAGACACAGGGGCGCCTCCTTTGTTAGGGGAGAGGAGCGTTGCCCCCGCCAGCAGCATCAGCTGCAAAACCTTTAAAAGAGAACGATAATAAACTTTGTGGCGGGGCCACGGGGGTGATGAGCAGTGAGCACACTTCCCCTCACTGCGCATGTATGTTTGGCCAGCCGTCTAGGGCCAGCCAAACACATATAAGCAGTAAGCTCTCTCCAGCCCAGCATCACAGTTGCCGGGCTGGAGAGATCCTGCACAGGCTCCCAGTCTGCCTGGGAGCATCCTGGCTGGGTGCTCCCAGCCAATCCTCACGCTGCTCTGAGGAGCGTCAGGATTAACAGCAGGGAGGCCTGTGCCTGCAGCCAGCAGAGAAGAAGCGGATGGAGCGGTGTGGCGCGGCGAGGGAGGTAAGTGTAATTCCTTTTTTATTGTAATTTTTATTTAAGTTCCCCCTGCGTGTGCATCCCCGCCCCTCCCATGCCCCATGAGCCGCTCCTGTGGAAATGTCCTTTAAAGCCTGCATGCATGCAGTTTTTGAGTGGAGGGAGAGGAGTCAGCTGAAATGCAACTCCGATAAGACTGAAATTCTCTTATTTGGGTCCCATCAAGTCAACCTGTGGGAGTTGAACTGGCCAGAATCATTACCATCCCCTTTACCACCAACCCTAGTGGCTAAAAATCTTGGGGGCAGATTTAAGAGCCTCCTTGCGGCACATTACATCATTTCCTTATGCTAATGTGGCCCAATGAAGCCAAAATCGCCACGCAAATTTCAAAGAGGCACAATGCACGCATTGTGCCACTTTGTAACCCTCTGCGTTACATTATGCCTGTGCCAGGCATAGTGTATGCAAAAAGGGCATTCCCCCTTTGCGCGGGGTGAAAAAATGGTGCAAGGTCGTGAAGAGATTTCTTTGCGTCATTTTTTTCTGCAATTTTAATGCCTGCTCAGAGCAGGCGTTAAAAGGAGGCACACCATTGTTTACAATAGGCCTCAATGAACTTTGCAGGATTAGCATCAAACTTTTTGATGCTAATCCTGCAAAGCTCCGAACTAGCATAAAAAATTCTGACGCTAGTTCCCTAACTACCGCCATGGTGCGCCGTATCCTAGATACCGTGCACACATGGTGGCGTTAGGGGGCACTAAAGGGTGCAAGAAAAGTGGCCTTGCACTGGGTGTTACGCCACTTTTCTTAAATCAGGCCCTGGGAGTCAAGTTTGATAACCTACTCTTTCTCCAACCACAGGTTTCTGCGGTTGTAGGTTACTGCTTTGGGTTACTTTGTGCCCTTAAGAAATTTCTCTTTATGCTGCCACTCCAATCTAGGAATACAGTGGTTTATGTGCTAATACATCTAGATTGGACCATGTTAAAGCTCTATGCCTAGGGTTTTCAGAAAGTCTGGTTAGACGGCTTCAGGCATTCTAGAACACCACCGCTAGTTTAATTTTGAGACTTCCCTGGAGTGGCTCCGTTTCCACCCATCTAAAATCCCCTCATCAGCTAGCTATCAAGATGAGGATCATCTTCAAATCTTTAGTCCTGATTTATTGCATGTTCTCTCTTTTGGGTCATCGCTATGCTTTGGAAAGAATTTTGCTTATCGCCCTTTGAGAGAGTTGCACTTGGCCAAGGCTGCTCTCGTAGTAGTACTAAAGGTCAGGTTGATGAGGAATTGGGTCGTTTTTCTCCTTTCTGGAAGCCAAGGCTTGGAATCAGCTTCCCTTTGAACTTCAAACCCTGGGTCTTTAGCCACAATTTCCTAGGAAACTGAAAACTTGGCTGTCCTCTTTTCCTTAACTTGTTTACTTTATGTTGCATTGCAGGCAGTCATCAAGGCCAGGACACTCCTAGGAGTAGCTGTGTGCTTTAGAAAATATTTTCATTAATTCGTTCATGGAACCTACCGCTAAGGCATGCATGTCCTGACATGCTTTATGGCTCATGTAAATGCCTTTGCAAAGATTTCATGGAATATAAGTGGCCTCAATGACCACTTAAAGAAAGGTGCAGTCCTTAAATTCTCCAGGCATCTTTCCCAGGCAGTTATTCCATCACAAAACTCAACTCTTTGGGTCACACTGTCCTGTCTTAGCTAGTTATGGCTACAGTAGGGGTTTCCATGCGCGATACGCGGAAGGATCCGGAGATGCTACAGTTCTCTTATGTAAAGCTTTCTCTCTGTCTGTCAGCCAGTTACTGGCTGATGGACTTGTGAGATATGTGATGGTGAAAGGACAATTGGAGATGAAGCAATGTAACCTCTTCAGTGCATATATCTCCTTCAACTATCCAAAATATCCATCGAGGACCTTCGAGGAGTGGTCTTGGAACACTAGGACTCATGGGTAAAGACCTCAATGTGGTGTTAGACCCTGTATTAGACTCCACTGAGCCAGGACAGCTAGAGAGCAGAAAACCTTCCGGCTAGTTGAATGGGCAGATTCACTGGGCCTATGTAATGTCTGTATAATTTGGCAGCAGAGTGCAGCCCATTACACCCACATTTCAGCAGCTTATGGAAGAATTTCTAGAACTGATTACCTCTTCCTCCTGGCTGCAGACGTGATGTGTACAATGGCAGCAAAAGAAAAGCTTAAGAAAACTCAGATCATTCCCCAGTTAAGCTGCATATTAGGACCCCCCGAAGTAGATTGTCGCTCAATCTGGTGTACGAATATATGGTGCCTCATTGATACATAATGCACACAATGCCTATTGCAAGAACAGAAGGCTTATTTGAAGCTTAATGTAGGCCCAGTGGAATCTATGGGGACACAACTCCATTGGGGAAATACTAGTCAACGCAGCCGGGTCAAATGTTTCTTGAAAAGAGATCAAGAGAAAAACCAACTACAGTCTGCTCTACAAGTGAGGATTCTCTTACTCAAGTTTGATTATCTGGCCAAGAAAGGAGAGAGAATTCAGTGCCAGCAAGGGACAGACAGGACCTTCCTTTGTCAATGATGTCAAGGAGAGGCTCAGCAGTACTGAATCACCTCAAATAGATGAATCTATGAATTGGGTAATACATTTTGGAGAGTACTGTACTGGTGGGAAACCAGAGTTGTTGCCTCAAGAATGATCTCTGTTGTACAGGTCTCAACAGGGAAAATATTAGGGTCACACCAGAGATCTCCTCTGCCTCTGCTTTTTAATATGGAGATTGATATGCCCAGCAAAAGCAAATTGCCTGTGAGCATTGCTGGCGCAGGGACCTCATTTAAAATTTCGGTTTACGGAAAATCAGACCAAAATCATCTGGGACATCCCTGCTGCCCTTTTTCTGTTCTACTCAGGTCGATGGATCTTTGATGTTGATGGAGATTAATCAGGAGCTGTGCATCACATTAGATTTATCAGAACTATTTCTAAATTTTATTTCAGTCAATAAAGAAAGTTTGGTATGAGCTAAAGGTTTTTTTTTCTTCAAAGCTTTCAGTAGTTCATCTTTATTAAGATCATAGAAAGACGTTTATTGGTCTCAATCATTAGAATTTTGTTAGAAATATCATTAATCAATAAGTAATCAATAAATCACAATACAAATGTAAAAGGTTCACTTGCTAAAGGAAAGAATCCCTGTCCTAGGAATGAGAATCGAAGGTAATCCATAAAGAGCTCTGTTTCGAGAGAAATAAAGTAGAGCTGAAGCTGCAATTTCAAAGGTCAGCTCAACAGTTCAAAAATCAATCAAAGCAGAACTCCTCATGAAGAGAGGTTCAGGAAACTTGGTATTGTCTCCAGCATATAAAAATGGCAAGATGAATAGACATTGGGTTGGCTCAGTTTTCATCTCAGCAGCAGCTTAGCTTACACACCTAGCCTACTCTAGTAACACACACTATTATAGACACACAAATTAAATGTTGTAAAACTTGTTGCTCTTCTTTCTTCAGCTGATCAATCAGCTTTTGACGTGCCCATGGGAACATGTTCAATCTCAGTCTTTTCACTGGAACAGAACAATCTTCAGACAGCAACTACCAAGGACGCAACTATGTCTTATTGTGTAACTATTTCATCCAGTTTCTCATGATTCATCCTCCTGTTCTTGACCACATCCCTGTGTGTGAGCCTTTATATCAATCACTATAAATAACAATTATATTCATCAGATAATAGTAGTCTTTAGAAGTAGAAACATCTGTAGGAACAGAAAGAAAACATTTTGTGCAACAACTATTCATTGTGAAAAACAAGTCTGTTCCTAAAGGTCAAGATCAAGTCATGTGTTGCTTCTACATTTGTTTAGATTTAGTTTACTATAATATGACAGTATCTTAGTATTTAAGGCAAAGTATGTTTAAATATTTTTGCCTACTGCAATTCTGCATTTAACACATGTTTTAATTAACATTAGCTTTGCATGTCATTTTAGCAATATTATTCTCGACAGCATGCTAGCCCCCTCATAGATGATCTCCTACCGGGGGCACTGAGCACAAAGGACAGCCTAGAACGACCATCACACCGGAGGAGAATGAGGCAGCTACAGTAGACATGAAACCAGGGAAGACACTCAGGCCCTGGTTTAAGAAAAGTGGCGCTGTACCCAGTGCAGTGCCACTTTTCATGAGCCCCTTAGCGCTCCCCCTAATGCCACCATGTGTGCACCCTATCTAAGATATGGCACACCATGACAGTAGTTAGGGGAACTAGTGTCAAAACGTTTGACACTAGTTCGGAGGTTTGCAGTGTTATCTTATAGATTTCTTTGTGCCATTTTTGCCCCCCCCCCAAATCGGGGAACACCCTCTCTGCATACATTATGCCTGGTGCAGGCATAATCAGGCCAAAGGTTGCATGCATTGCCCCACTTTGTACATTTGGCGCACCAATTTTGGACTCGATGGGCCACATTAGTGCAAAAACAAAATATGCTAATGTGGCTCAAGGAGGCGCTAGGGGCCCTTAAATCAGCCCCTTAGTCCGCACATTTTCCTGCTTGAATACTACAGCAAATTCAAGTCTACCTACCATCTCTCTCCCATCTCCTGAATATATATCTGGAAGCCACAGGGAAAGGCTGGTTTCCTCCTGAACTTCACTTGGCCTCCCTCGTAATCATTGACAAACCGGGCACCCTGATCTCTCTCATAAATGCAGAGATCAAGTTCTACACCAAGGTCCTGGATAATAGACTAGTAGAACTTGCTATTCCAGCTAGACCAATGTGGTTTTATGCCTGTTCACAGCACTTGTTACTCCATTTATAGGGTGCACATTGCTCTGGCACAGAGCCTTAGGCTTAGAGTCCCCACTGCCTTCATGCTCACAGACTTTAATAAGGCATTTGCTTCCATTGACAGGTTCTTCCTGCTCAGAGTACTTCACTGCACGGGATTTGGCTCTCGGTTTATCTCCTTTGTGATAGAACTTGATCCCCCCCACAGGCCTAAAGGTTAATTGGTTGAAGTGTCTCCATATCCTGCTGATGGGAGATAAAGGTATGATAGACTGGCAATCCCACTTTCTGTCTGCAGGTTTAGCTTCCAGCATGTGGAAATACACATTGAACTGGAGCCAGACTCACATGGACCCTTAATCTCACCCCATTAATGGCTCTAGCACACGAGGAGCTGAATAGCAGGTCCGACCTCCCTCTCAATATTCTTGACTGAATGGTGCTCTTTAAAATGATGGTCTTACTGAAATTTCTGTAAGTCCTGCAAAACTTCCCTTTACCGATCTCTCAGACCTAGTTTGTGGAACTGACAGCCAGGATACGTTCCTTTGTAAGAGTGAATCAAACCCACCACATTGTGATCAACGAATGCACCTAATTCACCTGTGATGGAGATATGGGTATAGCTGACCTTCGCTTATACTATTGGGCGCCACAGATTCAGATATTGAATGATTGGCTATGCGGGGGTTGTGAGGACCTGGTATTTCCTGGTGAGATTTTCCTGTTCAGTCACAGCAACATACTATGTCCATTTTATAGGAATCCCATCCCAGAAATTGTGCTGATGGCTGGCTCTGTGCTGGATCATCCATTTATCCCTAATTATAAATGTACCTGACATGTTTCAGGTGCTTAAGGAACAACGAGAAAGCTGCGTGGGCCATCTGGATTAAAGTGATTAGACGGATGCTAGCATGGCCCCCCAAAAGCTAGTCATTCCCTCATGGCTACAACATATACACTTTTACACTTATACCTTTACACATGAATAGCTTTTTCACATTAGCTATTATATTATAATACTTTTACACATTTGGAAGACCGGGCTGACCAGAATAGTATGTTTGACAATCATATATTTGACTGCATTTCCAAGAGGGGAAACAACATAACTGCAATGTTTAATTAGGTTTAGGCATGTGTAAACATTGACCATGTTATAGAACAATTGCTAAAAATTCTGTGGGGGGTGATCTTTTTTTTTACACGGGGGCCACAGTTTCAACATGTTTGAAGACTACTGCCTTAGGTGAACTGGGAGCAGTGCACACAGAGGGAGCATGATGCTTAAATAAACTGTGAAAAAAGAAAGGATGGCAGAGTGGACCAAAGATAGGTAGTGCTAGCGCCATGGTACTCTTGAAGTGGTGGGTGATATCCAAACTTTAACACTACTGATGGAATGAAAGGGTAAAACACGGGGTCCTATATTAGTAATACATGCACTTTGTTCCTTTGTCTCCAAAAGTTTTGTGGAACAGAGTGTGATGATAGGGGCATGACCTCTGACTGTCCTGGTGAAGTATTATCATATACTTAAACACGGTCAGACTTCAGGAACCTACCTGACTTGACTTGCTTTCACAACCCACTTTGAAGTGTAGTGATTAGAGTGCGGGATGACACAGTGCACTCAGTAACTGTTACTTTAAATGTGTTTGAACGTATCAGGATATATGATACTAGATGCATAGTGGTCCTAGAAATGGGGACACACTGATGCGTCAGTGACATGAGCGTGGAAAGAAAATGTTATGTCACAGCCATTTCTACCTGATAGGAGTTCATTTGATGGGTGCCATTACAAGAATTAAACTCACTACCTCTGATCACCATCACATTGTGTTATTACAGTCATTATTATGTGTGCCTCAAAATAAAGCAGGCAAGTAGGCCTGATTGCATGTTTGTATATTTGATGTTGTCTTATATGTTCAGACTGACAGGACAACTAGACAATAGCAATGTACTGCACGGGGCATACTCATAAGTCCTGACTAAAGCCCTTGATCCACAGTGGCCTAACCATGAAGGCTGAAACATGTCAACATGCAGCAGGGTAAAAGGGCACTTATTAACTGTGCCAAAGGAACCCAATATTAAAAGCATACCGGGGATTTCTTCAGGTATTTTAATTTTCAACAGTTGCCCTAATCGGATAAATATCATAAGTGCTCAGTGGAAAATGGTTGAGCCCGCCCTGGTTTATAGTGACCAGGTTGAGACCCGGTGATGAAGCATGATGCTAATATAGCTTGTGAGGGTCTACAAAAAACCCACTGAGAATTGATTACAGGTTTGGGTTCGTCCAGATGGAAATTCAATATTTAGGGTGATAGCATACCTGTATGTGGAATACAGTAAATTTAAACACCCTTGCATCTGATTCCACTTTCTCTTTTTATTAGTTAAGTACCATTTTCTTCCCTGATTGTGTTATGGTTGTGTGTTTAATATTTATGTAAAAAAATTCTTATTGGTGTTGTCACAAATTTTTATAGGATGGTATGTTTGTTTTTTGTATTTATGTTTATAAATTAGGAATTGCAAAATTGGGACTTGTATTTTTTCATTTGTTTTTTATCAGTTGTTTCTTAGACTTTCTGTAATTCCGTGTTATCCCCTTCTGTGCCGCAGACATAATGGTTACGTCCCGCGGCACAGTGCTCCTGTGCCGAGGACGTAACCATTATGTCCTCGGCACAGAGCCCGGAGGGAGCGCTAGCGCTCCCTCCGTGGGGTTCCCCCCCACCCACCCTAAGGCGGGGATGGAAGGGGAAGACCTTCCCCTTCCACCCCCGCCCCCTTCCCACCCCCCGTAATGACGTCAGCGCGCAATCGCACGCTGACATCATTACCCACTGCCGGTCGCACTGGAAGCAATTTGCTTCCAGTGCGAGTACGGAGAAACAGGTAAGTTTCTCCTACGGCGGGTAGGGGGTTTGGGCCAAAGAGGCACTGGGGGAAAGAAAGGCTTTTCCTTTCCCCCAGTGTCTCTTTGAGCATTCCTGCTGCCCGATCGCATTGCGATCGGGCAGCAGGAATGCCCACTAGACGCCAGGGTTTTTTTTTTTTTTTTTACATTGTGAATTGTTTACATGTTGGGGAGCGGCCCCTTGGGCAAGGGTCGCTCCCATTTGGGGGCATGTTTCAATGGCCATTCCTACCCCCCTTGGGGGCAGAAGCCACTAGACGCCAGGGATTTTAATTTTTTATTTATTGTATAGTGATGTGTGTGTCGGGAGCGGCCCCTTGGGCAAGGGTCGCTCCCATTTGGGGGCATGTTTGAATGGCCATTTCTGCTCCCTTTGGGGGCAGATCGGCCTATTATTTTTAGGCTCATCTGCCCCCAAGGGGGCAGAAGCCACTTAGACACCAGGGATAGTGTGTGTGTGCGTGTGTGTTAGTGGAGCGGGGGGAACCCCTTGGGCAAGGGTCGCCCCCCTTTGGGGGCACATGTACCAAGGCCATTGGGGGCAGATGGGCCTATTTTATTTAGGCCCATCTGCCCCCAAGGGGGGCAGAAGCCACGTAGGCACCAGGGATAGTTTGTGTGTGTGGTTTGTTTTTTGTTTGAGTGTGGGCCCTTGGGCAAGGGTCGCTCCCCCTGGGGACACACTACTAAAGGTATTTTCTGCCCTCCTTGGGGCAGATAGGCCTATTTTTTAGTAGGCCCATCTGCCCCGATGGCAGAATCCACTTAGGCAACAATTTCTAAATGCTTGATGATGGGATGTTTGTCAACTGACGAAGTATTTGCATTTGTGATATTTTTTTTCCTCCTTTTTGTAAAAGGTTCAAAGCTTTTGCTTTCTTTGCTATGGCTCCTTGCGGTTTTGGCGGTGGTTGACCTGCGGTTTGCATAGTTGCATGTTTTAGGTAAGTAAAAACAATTTACTCCAAAGGAGTATTGTTGCCATGCATGAATGACATGTTTGTAGGTGATGTACTAAATGCAGGTTTGTGTGAAATTGTCCTTAGATTTGTGCACAATTATATTTGTGTTGTCTTATTTCTAATTTGCTTTTCTTTCTTTCTTTTTAGTGGGATATCACTGGTGATTGCTGTGTGTGTGCAGAGTAGTTGCTGGTGATTCAAGCTTTTTCAGGCAAGTGAGCGGTATAGTTTTTGAGTTTATAACTCTTACTAATAAAGCTACACTTTATTACTTATCTTACACAGTGCTGGTTGTTGGTGGTGCATTTGTCCAGTTAATTTTCGTAGGAAATATCATGGCTAGCCGCAGAATGACCGCTCAGCAGGTGGTTGGTATGCTTTTTGAGTCATTGTCTTATCATGATTATGAGACGGACTCTGCATCTGAGGCAGAGGAGGAAGTGAGGGATTCTGGAAGTGAAGTTTCTGTCGGAGAGGAATCTTCTGATGAGGAAGCCACACTCAGTGCAGATGAAGGGCTTGTTTCAGAGGAGGACACTGATGTGCCATTAGTGCAGCAACCTGGGGCTGAAAGGTTTCCTATTAGAAGACCTGAACTCTGGGTTGTCCCAAACATGGAGCAGCCAGAGTTGCCTGCCTTTACTGGTCTCCCGGGGTGTAGAGTCAATACTGAGAACATTTTGCCTGTCAATTTCTTTGAGTTATTTGTGGATGATGTGTTTTTGGAAGAGATTGTTGAGCAGACTAATTTGTATGCGGAGCAGTATTTGAGGGACAACGCTGCTAGACTTAGGCTGCACTCTAGAGCTGCCCAGTGGATTCACACAAATTTGGAGGAGATGAAAAGGTTTTTAGGTTTGACTCTTTTGATGGGGTTGATAAGGAAGCCATCACTGGCTTCTTATTGGTCTACTAGTCCTTTGATGGCAACAGCTATATTTCCTGCAACAATGAGTCGTAATCGTTTTTTGCTTCTTCTTAGGATGCTGCATTTTATTGACAATGCATTAGCCTTGTCACGAGATCACCCTGATTCTGACCGTCTTTTTAAGATTAGGCCTGTCCTTGATCATTTTGTAGATCGTTTTTCAAAGGTCTATGTTCTAGGCAAAGAAATAGCTGGGGACGAGTCTTTGGTCCTCTTCAAGGGTCGTTTGGTTTTTAGGCAGTACATTCCTAGCAAGAGGGCACAATGTGGAATTAAATTGTATATGCTGTCTGAAAGTAGTACAGGATATGTGTATAATTTCCGTGTCTACACTGGTAGGGATTCCAGTATTGACCCCCCTGGTTGTCCTCCCACTTTTGGAGTTACTGAGAAAATTGTGTGGGAACTTGGTAGACGACTGTTCAACAAAGGTCACCTTTTGTATGTAGATAACTTTTACACTGGAGTGCAGTTGTTCAAAGAATTGTTTAGAGTGTACACTGTTGCTTGTGGCACAATACGTTGTAACCGGAAAGGCTATCCAAGGGAGCTTGTCTGTAAAAAACTTCAGTGCCTTGCAGAATGATGAGCTGCTAGCTTTGAAGTTTTCAGACAGGAGGGATGTCTACATGCTAAGTAGCATCCATGATGAGAGTACTTCCCCCGTGACTGTCTGGGGCCAGGTTGCTGAAGTGCGCAAACCTGTGTGCATTTTAGATTATAATAAGCACATGGGAGGTGTAGATAGAGTTGATCAAAGGTTGGAACCTTATACTGCTATTCGTAAGTCTTACGTTTGGTATAAGAAGTTAGCAATTCACCTCTTCCACTTAGCAACTTTTAATGCTTTTATTGTGTTTAAGGATAGGCCTCCAGAGTCAAAGATGACATTTGTGAAATTCCAGGAGTCAGTGATAGAGAGCCTTATGGTGGTGGAACAGGCCAGAGTTCCTAGAGAAGCAGTGGTGGAGGATGTGGCTAGATTGAAAGATCGAAACTTTGCTGAGCACATTCCTCCCACACCCAAAAAAGACTTTCCAGCTAAGAAATGTAGAGTGTGTTTTCGAAGAGGTATCCGGAGGGAGACTCAAATGTACTGCCCAGATTGTCCTTCAAAGCCTGGGCTGTGTGTGGGTGGTTGTTTTAAGAATTACCACACCCAGAAGAATTACTGGGAACAACCATCAGTGTAAACTCATGTCTGTTTTGTATTTTCATGTGTTCAGTTTCATGGTTAGCATTTGTCATGTACTTAGTTAGAGCTTTTGTGTTTGTAGTTTTGTAATTATTTCTAATTAGTTAGGGGTGTCATTGTTTAAAAAAAAAAAAAAGTGATGCTATTGTGTGTGGAGAGGGGCTTGGCTGAGGGTGTACATAGTGTACATATTGGCTTGCTGTTGGCTACTGCAACACACTGCCAGCCAAACACCAGTCCACACACTCCCATCAGCTGGTGTGATTGTTGTATCAGGCATGTGGGCGTATGTAAGTGATGGGCCCTTGAGTGGCGCTGTCTGTCGATGCGAGTGTTGTAATGTGCTGGGCCTGTGGCTGGCGGCGTGAATGGTCTTGTGCATGTCATGTATGAAAGGTGTGTGAATGGACTGTAAAGCGGTTGGTGCCTTGCCGTGGCTTTACAGCTCACGAGCTGTGAGTCTTGGTTCAGTCTTTTGGCCTTTCATTTATTAACAGTGCATTTCATTTTTGTAAAATCTCTTGTTAATAAAATGTGATCCACTGAACCATCACTCACCCTCGTGCCAAATCCAACAAGTTTGTGTGGTAAAAATGACAAAACCTGCTCTGCTGTAATCAGGCGTCGCAGCAAACCTGTGACACGCTAGGTGGCTCGGGTGGGACCCCGATGATGAAGCATGCCACCAACTTGGTTGGTGGGTGAGGGGTCTTTTTCACATAACCTAAGTGCGTTTCTTTTCACAATTTTAGTGTTTGGCACATCACAGACGTATGTGGACACATCAAAATGATATATTACAAAACTACCTGTGTTTGGGGGGGAGGGGGAACCTATGTTTTTGGTCCTGGGTGCGGCCATCATCTAGGGAAACCTGCCAAACCCAGACATTTTTTTAAACTAGACACCCCAAGGAGTCCAGGGAGGTGTGGCTTGCATGGATCCCCCAACATTTTCTTACCCAGACTCCTCTGCAAACCTCAAAATTTGCTTAAAAAAGCATATTTTCCTGACTTTCTTTTGTACGATCACCGCTCCAGCACAAAATTCCTACTCCCCAGCGTTCCCCTCAGTCTCCCAAGTAATGACACCTCACTTGTGTCGGTCCACAAAGCAGAGCCAGCCTAAAGATGTATAAAAGAAGAATATGTCCTTATCAACTCGCTGTGCTATCCCCTCTATCTCTACAAGTTTTTGGCCTTATTCTGTTGCAGGCACCTGGCCCACCCACACAAGTGAGGTATCATTTTTATCTGGAGACTTGGGGGAACGCTGGGTGGAAGGAAATTTGTGGCTCCTCTCAGATTCCATAACTTTCTGTCATCGAAATGTGAGGAAAATGTGTTTTTTTAGCCACATTTTGAGGTTTGCAAAGGATTCTGGGTAGCAGAACCTGGTCAGAGCCCCACAAGTCACCCCATCTTCGATTCCCCTAGGTCTCTAGTTTTGAAAAATGCACAGGTTTGGTAGGTTTCCCTAGGTGGCGGCTGAGCTAGAGGCTAAAATCTACAGGTAGGCACTTTGCAAAAAGCACCTCTGTTTTCTGTCAAAAAATGGGATGTGTCCACGCTGTGTTTTGGGGCATTTCCTGTCGCGGGCGCTAGGCCTACCCACACAAGTGAGGTATCATTTTTATCGGGAGACTTGGGGGAACGCTGGGTAGAAGGAAATTTGTGGCTCCTCTCAGATTCCAGAACTTTCTCTCACCGAAATGTGAGGAAAATTAGTTTTTTTATCTAAATTTTGAGGTTTGCAAAGGATTCTGGGTAACAGAACCTAGTTAGAGCCCCACAAGTCACCCCATCTCGGATTCCCCTAGGTCTCTAGTTTTCAAAAATGCACAGGTTTGGTAGGTTTCCCTAGGTGGAGGCTGAGCTAGAGGCCAAAATCTACAGGTAGGCACTTTACAAAAAACACCTCTGTTTTCTGTCAAAAGATCGGATGTGTCCACGTTGTGTTTTGGGGCATTTCCTGTTGCGGGCGCTATGCCTACCCACACAAGTGAGGTATCATTTTTATCGGGAGACTTGGGGGAACATAGAATAGCAAAACAAGTGTTATTGCCCCTTGTCTTTCTCTACATTTTTTCCTTCCAAATATAAGAGAGTGTGTAAAAAAGCCATCTATTTGAGAAATGCCCTGTAATTCACATGCTAGTATGGGCACCCCGGAATTCAGAGATGTGCAAATAACCACTGCTCCTCAACACCTTATCTTATGCCCATTTTGGAAATACAAAGGTTTTCTTGATAGCTATTTTTTACTCTTTATATTTCAGCAAGTGAATTGCTGTATACCCAGTATAGAATGAAAACCCACTGCAGGGTGCAGCTCATTTATTGGCTCTGGGTACCTATAGTTCTTGATGAACCTACAAGCCCTATATATCCCCGCAACCAGAAGAGTCCAGCAGATGTAACCGTATATTACTTTAAAAAATCTGACATTGCAGGAAAAAGTTACAGAGTAAAACGTAGAGAAAAATTGCAGTTTTTTTCACCTCAATTTCAATTTTTTTTTTCAGTTGTAATTTTCTGTAGGAAACCCTTGTAGGATCTACACAAATTACCCCTTGCTGAATTTAGAATTTTGTCTACTTTTCAGTTTCTGGGATCCAGCATTGGTTTCACGCCCATTTCTGTCTCTGTCTGCAAGGAGGCTGAAAGCACAAAAAATCTTAAAAATGGGGTATGTCCCAGTAAAATGCCAACATTGTGTTGAAAAATTGGGTTTTCTGATTCAAGTCTGCCTGTTCCTGAAAGCTGGGAAGCTGGTGATTTTAGCACCACAAACCCTTTGTTGATGCCATTTTCAGGGAAAAAACCACGAGCCTTCTTCTGCAGCCCCTTTTTCCAATTTTTTTGAAAAAAACGAAATTTTCACTGTATTTTGGCTCATTTCTTGGCCTCCTTCTGGGGAACCCACAAAGTCTAGGTACCTCTAGAATCCCTAGGATGTTGGAAAAAAAGGACGCATTTGGCGTGGGTAGCTTATGTGAACAAAAAGTTATGAGGGCCTAAGCCCGAACTGCCCCAAATAGCCAAAAAAAGGCTCAGCACAGGAGGGGGAAAAGGCCTGGCAGCGAAGGGGTTATACTGGGGATTGGCCACGCAAATTTCTGTTTTCCACACCGTTGTAATTTTGAGTAACGAGCCTATCAGAAGTCAAGTGAGCCTAGTCAGGAATCATTGGAGGTCACGCGGACGATCATGCCATTGCATTATATTCTCACGAGCGATGGCGGCAATGTTGCTTTGGATTAAAGGCCATTTAATTCCATGTGACCACGTTGAGGATGCTCATTTGTCAGCCCCTGTTTTTGAAGCTCTCATTGTTCTGTCACAGCAGTACCAGCTTTTCTGGTAGCAAGTAGCTCAAATGCTTGCTTTTCTGAAGGGAAAATAAAAGGGTAACTAATCTAGGTCTTTTTGTTGTGTTGATATTTTAAGAATCATTTGGCAGAGAACAGTAAGGATTTGTAATACGATGTGATTCATTCTTGAAAAAACACTTTTACACCATGAAGCTAGCTGATCCAATCACAATACCTACAATTAAGCCAGGCCTTTAAAACGTATTTGAAGGGCAACAAGTTAGTCTCTCTGTGTAATGAGACAGAAAGAGAATTCCAGAGTGTGGCGGCACATACAGAAAAATTGTGACCCCCCCCCTCCTTTTTCTTTGGTAACTTTAGGCACTGTCAAAAAGGAAAGTATGCCATGCAAGAACTTAATGAGCAAGTTGGGCATATTTTGGCACTTGCTTAGTTACGAAGGCGAGCCTATTCCATGTAGTGCCTTGAAGTCAATGCACAGAGTCTTAAATTCAATTCTGTACTTTACAGGCAGCCAGCGAGGGTGTTTCAACAAGGGCATCGCTTGTGATCTTTTGAGTGCATTAATGATTAACTGAGCTGTAGCATTTTAGATTAGCTGTAATTTATGAAGGAGTGAACTCGGATGACCCATATACAGTGAATTGAAATAGTGTAGCCTGGAGCCAATTAGAGCCACTATTACTGTTTTAATCCATCAGATGTAAAAAAAAAAAAAAAATGAAACATTTTCCTAAACTGTCTGAATAGGAAAATACCCTTGGAAAGCTCGGAGGAGAACTGAGATTTAGAAGTCAGTTTACTGTCAGTAACCACACCCAGGCTTTTTGCCAACGTTTAGGGGCGGAGGAGAGGCCCCATTTTCATAAGGCCTGTTTGAATCCACCCACAGATCGGTTTTGTTCTTGATAGCAATACTCTCTGTTTTATCAGCATTCCATTTTAATTGGCTGTTACCCATCCACTTCCAAATTTAGGCCCTGATTTATACTTTTTGGTGCAAAACTGCACTAACCGGTTTTGCACCAAACCGTTTAGCACCAGCTTGCCCCATTTCTGTGCACCAGCCGGGCACCAAATTTATGGAATGGTGCAGGCCAATGCAAAGGGTGGGCTAGCGTTAAAAAAACATGACGTTAGTCGGGTGTGGTGGTTGGTGGTATGGAAGAAGGGGGTTTTGCACCAAAAAATGACATTAGGCAGGTTAGAGTAAAAAAAAATGACTCTAACCTGCCTAGAATCATTTCCTGATGCAAAACCATGCATACCACATGACTCCAGTTTTAGGAAAGCCAGGAGTCATGCCCACCACCCCAATGGCCAGGACAGGGGACCAGGGTCCCCTGGGCATGGCCATTGCACCCAGTGCCATATAGGGGGTCCCATTTCAGGGGCCCCCAATGGCACTTAAAAAGAAAATACTTACCTGTACTTACCTTTACTTACCTGGGATAGGGTCCCCCATCCTCTGCGGTCCCTCTGGTGTGGGTGGGGGTGTCCCTGGGGCCTGGGGAGGGCACCTGTGGGCTTATTCCATGGTGTTCCACCATGGAAGTAGGCCCACAGGTCCCCTAACGCCTGCCCTGACCGAGGCGTTAAAAAATAGTGCAAAGCAAGCTTTGCACCATTTTTTGACCCCTTCTCCCTCCCGAGCACCATTTTTGCACGGGAGTATAAATATGGAGCAAAGGCCATAGAGTCATTATGTGCATGGGAATGCCTACTTTGCATCTCATTGACGCAAAGTAGGTTTCCACATCTAAAATGACTTTAACTCCATAAATTTGACGCTAGATGGGTCTAGCACCAAAGTATAAATATGGAGTTAGTTTTGCACCAAATTTGTGTCAAAAAATGACGCACATTTAGTGCAAAACAAGTATAAATATGCTCCTCAGTGCTTCAAGTTCTGCTTTTTCGGAGGGCAAAGTTTCTTCAAGATGCAGCAAAATCTGAGAAACATACACATACATAAACAATTTGCTGGGTTCACGCATGCAGTATGCCCCAGTGAACTGGGAACCTCTTAACCAAAAAGGAAGACAATGAAACCACTTGGAAAGGTCAGAGAGAAAGGAATTCATTCACTTGAATACTGCTCCTTTTAACTTTGATGCCTCAGCCTGATTCATCAAGATGTTGGAAGCCACCATGCTGAATGCAGCCGAGAGAACCTAGGGCATAAGGGAATGAGATAGCCCTTGTCATACTCCATCCTCAAGTCACACATGACTGTGAACAATGCTGATTCAGTGTTATGGCCAGGGCAAAAACCAGGTTACACAAAGTCCACATAACTGGACTTCTGAAGATGTTTTCTCAAGATGCAGGCTTCTAAAATGTTGGCACAACACAGCAACAAGGATATTGAGAAGGGTCATCTTGATAGATAGCTTCTTTGAAGGATTGAGGCACAATGCATTGTTCTGGAGAGGCATTTAGTAATGTCATAAGGGGCCCACCAATAACAATTTTTAACTGGTTCATCAGGGAAGGAGGGCAAGGGTCTGCAGAGATCCATATTTAATTCTCATAGCCAATTTAGTTTGGCACGCTGTATCTACTTCATGAAATACTGAGACGGATGTATCCTTAGGCACTTTATCAGTAGGTTCAAATTGAAAGTCTTCCTTCTTAATCCCTCATCTTATGACATCAATTTTGTCCAGAAAGAAGGTATTTAATTGATCACAGAGTTCTTTCAGGGGAGTCTGTCAGGTTTACGCAGCTTTTTTACTACAATGAGCACCTATTTCTGGTGGTTACATTGTCTGTTTAGTACACAAGCCTTGTCCCCCCAAGGTTGATCATGTGAGAGCATGAATTTTCTTATATGTTTATTAATGGTTTTCATATTAGTAATATGTGATGAACTAACATGTAAAACGAGAAAACTTTGAAAATGTCTGTTTTTCTGTTCTTGGCTGAGCAAAATTATATTCAGCTGTTGTAGTTATTTTCCATGATTCAAAGCTTTCTATAATAAATGATTTCAGGCTTGCGTAAACGTATCCACAGCTACCCCTAGTGGGTTGCGGTGTCATGTCTTACAAGGTCACATATTAACCAAGTGTTGCATAAGTTGAAATGTTTTATTATTTGAGAATGTTACTAATATCATCCTCGAGGATGGAAGTAAAAGTAACAGAGAAAGTTTCCTCCTTAGAACAAGATATGCGAGAGGCAGATGAGACAATGGAGTTACAGACGAGACGGAAGGAGAGTGTATCTACCGAAAGAAAATGTTATAGATAGCATAGGTTTGTCAAGTTTAGGTCATCAATTTAGTTGTCGCTTGGCTGAAATGAAAACACCCCATAGACTGACCAATCAGGAGTTGATTAGATTTTGGTATACCAACCTGTGTAGAATGATTAAGAGAGAGTTCATTGGTGAGTTTGTTCGTTCCGGACTCATTGTTCTTCAAGAGCAGACACGTTTCGAGAATAGCTGTCGTTAGGCCCAAACTGCTAATGAGATAGCTGATGGTGTCCTCAAGTGGAGGCTGATCATTTGCTGTTACTATTTTTGTGGTAATGTATGTTATTTAATGTGAGTTGTGTCTCTCTTGCTTTCCAGGTACCAACTGCAACTAATGATTATATTGCTGCACATTATTATTTTTTTATATGACATAATCAAGTTAAGAGTTTTTCTAAGTTTGTGTTTCTAAATTCTTTTCACATGAAGCCCAACATGTAATGCTAATCTGTGGTTAGTCAGGGAAATAATCATCTATCACTTATGATCTGGTTTGAAATCATTTGATGCTGAACTAATGCATTCTGCACCATTATTACCAGTTTTTGTATTATTAATAAGTGTGATTCTTCTGGAGATAATTTGTTTAACGGTATTAATCAAATTGAGATATATACATCAATTTAATGAGACGCTATTGATCTTATATGCTTATCATTTGTGTTTGAGAATTATCTTTGTGACCTAAGCATTGCTAATATATGCAAATAAATCTATGAACTCTTGTTACCAAATTGGTTTGATTATTGACTGAAGCTTTATAATATTGAGTGTTATTAATTTGTTATTGATTTATTGGTTCTCACAATTCCCATTGGTGACATCCCCTCAAACCTGTGTCGCTTCGATCCATCGTCCTCTAGCGCAGGATCCATTATTCGGTTTTGGTAATAGTTAGGATCTCATGGCGCGCTCGCAATCATGAAACACAATTTATAGTTAGCTTTAGTTAAGTCTTCATAGTTTCAACTCCATTGTCATTCTAGGCAACACAGTGTATAATTAGCGTTGATTTGCTCAGGGGTAAACTAGTGGGCCGGGTTATCCCTATCGATAATTTAGAGCTTAATTAGAGGAGCATGTTTACTAGAACACTCATTCTATCAATAGAAAAATGTTAATTTAAGGGCTCTGACTGAACTAAATGGTACATACAATGATTCTAGCAGTATTTGCTTGACTGCATCCAACTTCAATTTGTCCCATTGTTGAACCGTCATGAACTGTTGGTTATTCAAGTTTGCAAACCTGGTTGGGTAATGAAAATTGATTGAAATAATTCTTGAACCAGATGCAAGGGTTTACTTGTAATTCAGTCTGTGAGGTGTTACAGAACCACAATAAGTCCTAAATATGGTGTTGAATATGCATTGCTTTGTGAATATGTTGAGTGATGTGAAGGAACAGCATTAAATCCATAGACTCACTATGTTAACTGGCAGCCTTTAAGTCCTTCATGCAATAGATTAAATCCCTGATGATGATAAAATGGGAATAACAGGGAACCCACTAGTCCCCAAAACGTCAATAGGAACAGTAACATCTTGGGGATTTTGGGAGCCCTAGGCCAAACGTACTTTGGGGGCCCAGTTTGGAACAGCTTTGAATTTATGATCCAGCCCAGCGTTTTTATGCCTTCGGTGCTCAGGTCACTGACTGTGCACAGGCACACTCGTCCAAATTCTAAATGTGTTTACATCTTACATTCAGGGACTGTGATGTGTGTTTTCAATACTGTACCATAGCAGCAGCTCACTAATATTACTGCAGATAATCTGTGACAGTGACACCCTCCTACTTCTCAGATGTGAGGACCTGATTTGATCTCAAAGAAATATTTTTAATGGGTGGTGCATGCAACATAAGCACATTTCCCTCAAAAATATCTGTACAAGACTCTCAAACATCACCCAAATTAGAGGAAAACCGTATTTAAAACAGTCTGTTTAAGAATTATTCAGGGTCATCAGGGCAAGACTCAGGGGTCCCCTGAAAGGTGGGGGCCATGGGCAAGAGACCACTTTGCCCACGCCATAAAACGTCTCTGAATAGGAATGTAATAATTTAATCAGGTGGGTGACAGGCTAAGCTAATATTTCTTGCGCTGTTGTTATTTTTCAATTGTATCAGGTGCATATCAATATTATTAATAGGTTCCCCTAGAGGGGCTGAGACTCAAAGTCTGTTGTTTAAGACTGTTGACATCCTCCCTCCTTTTGGATGAGTTCATGTTGCAGTTTAACAGGTAACATCCTGCAGGAAGGGTGGCTTGAATAGTAGGGAGTAATGTATCTCATAGCCAAGTTTCAGAGAGCAACAAAATATCTAAATTGTAATTTGTCAAAAGGTCAAGTACTTCCGGCTTATGTTTCACCAGTGACCAAGTGTTCACGTATGCTACCTGAATGCTCATAGACTCCACTGTACTCTTTATTTTAATAAAATGTAGTAACCATGTATACGGCTGATGATTAGAATATCATTCAACCTCAAAGTGTTCTAAGTGTCTTAATGGATTGAAAAATTAATTACATCATGCATGGCACAGCAATTGGTACCAGTAGAATCTGCAAGTTGACCAGCATAGTGGCTGGCTCCTGCTACATTCCCCAGCCTATCTTGCCAAAATGTAATAATCTCATCAGGTCAGCTCACATGAGTAGCAATGAAAATAGCAGGCTTAAGACCAGGTAATATGAAAAAGAAAAGGTCAGGGGTCGTATTGAAACCTTTTTTGTATTAAAAGCTACTTATGTTGAGGAAAATCATTCAGAGCTACTAATAATATTAGAATTATAATACTGTCCACATCAGACAAGTTTACATGTTTGTTTTAAATATAACCTTTTCAGTTTTTGTAGGCTGGGCTACACACAGAGAGCTACTTATGGTTAGCTCGAGAGCTACTAGTAGCTCCTGAGCTACTCCTTGGAGACCCCTGATATATGCAGTGCACTTTCCATGGTGCACTTTTCAAAAGGTGCGCCGGGCCCAAACAGGAAAAGTGTGCCATATTATGCAGAATGGGCTGCCGCCAGGGCACCCGCAAACTGGTACTGACCTGTGGGAAGTGCATTCAAGTGAAATACACAGAGACTTATTCAAAATTGCTCTGTGTTTCACAGTGCAGGCGGCAACCCTTCTTGCAAGCAGATGCAGTGAGTAACTATACCCACCTGCAGGAGGATGTCTAGGTGGTCCATGGGACCCCCTTTCTCTCTCCCAGAGGGCTACCTTTAGGAGGCTCACTGAAAGTGCTCCAAATTTTTGTGGTGCACTTTCAGTGTGTCTCTTAAAGGCATGTTTGCCTCTGTGCCCACATTGGTAAAGCAGCGCAGAGGCAAAGTGATTCCTTTATTTTCATGGGCCACGCCCCCAAGCAAATGAGGGAATCCCCTCTCATGATAGCACTGGGGCTGCATGTACACTAGTGCTATCAGTACTACAGATGGGGCTGCACAAGTGTCTGCGGCCCCTTCTGTAATATAATTGTGTCCAGGGGGCACACAAAGTGGGCCCACACACCTGTTGCACACCGGGGGGTGCAATGTATAGTACTCCCTCAAGAGGCAATCATTCTTAATCTATACTCCAAGAACCTGGAAACAAATCCAACCAAAGGTCAGACCCATCTCATCTCTTTAGAGGTTCAGAAAGGAACTAATGGCACATCACTAAAAGAAGTACACTATCAACCATCAATTAGGATTCTCACAGCTCCCCATGCCAAATGATATTCTCCTGACTGTGTATTTCATTCTGAATTCTTCCTAAAGCTACTAATTTACCAGAAGCTGCAGATAGACTCAATATTCTACCAAACTGCATGTGGTAAAACTATGTAGTAACACGGTGACCAATATGTGCGATAGAAGCCCATTCATGGAGTATGTTTCCAGACTTGTGTATGGAAGTTATACACTGAATAAATCCATTCCAGGTTTTACTGCCTCTCAAAATCTATGCAGCTTGACTAACTGCATCCTTGGGTACTGTTAAGAGTGGTAGACAGGATCATAGGCAGACCACAAAAGTGCCTGCTAGTTTAATAATTGCCTGGTGGTTGTCTTGTGGTGGTGACTACACCACTGATACTTGACCTTGCACTCCCTGTAGCATTACTAGCTATTGCACTGTATATAGTATTATTCTGTACCAGAAATACCCTCAATTCTGCCTCACCTATAAATAAATCGTCCTTTTCTAAAACATTAGGAAACATTTTACATTAGCCCCACCACTCCTCTCCTACCCAGTCTCCTGTCCCTCCTATACAATGAAGAATTATGGGCCAGGTGTACAAAGCATTTTTCCAGTCGCAAACGGCACGTTTTGCAGATTTGGGCCATTTGTGACTAGAAAAAAGCTTTTTCTAACCTACAAATGTGATTCAGTAACTTGTTACCAAATCACATTTTGCAGTTGCTATTCAGTATTTGTAAGGGGCGTTTTAGGACGTCCCTTCCAAATACTAAATCAGTATGGTATGTATTACTGTTTTGTGATCAAATTCCAGTTGCAAAACAGCAATATTTTACCCCCAATTTAAAACTGGTGGTAACCCATACGCAAAGCGAAAGGAGTCCCTTTGGGGATCCCTTTCCCTTTGAGAATTAAAAAAAAATATTTTTAAGACCACTATCTACTCTTAAGAGCAAATCACCATTTAAGATTGATTTTGTGCAGGAAGGTGTTCCTTCCAGCACAAAAACCAATCTCCCCCTCAACGCAGCCATCCTTGCACTATGGTGCAATGGTTGCTGCGTTGGTGCACCGCAGCAAATTTAGCGCAGGTGCAGGAGGAAACACAGGGATGCAGACAAACACAATCAACAAGCATACTAACTCAATTACGCACCAATAATTTGTCAATGATGCAGCAGTTTCCCTGTAAATTTTCATATATATGTGTGTGTGTGTATGTATATATATCTTTAGTTGATGAATCTATTATTTCTGTGTGATCTATCACTTTTCATAGCAAATACTTAAATGGGTGAGTAAGGTGCAGATCCAACATATTGTCAAAACAGCTTATAAAGTTTGATGTGCATCTTTAGCTTTATTCGAATGCTGCATGATTTGGACACTAATACTCTGATGAGGCATTTCAAGGCATACAGAAACAAGGTGCACTCTCTTTAAGTCCCTGTTCTAATTTCAAGCACAAGAGAAAGAAAAAACTAACATCCGGCAATGCAAGCAGACATATTTCTCCACCGCCCATCTTCCACTTCGTGTGCAGTTTTGCTCTGTATATATTTGCACTCCAGACTTGTGTTCAATGTGAATGAGTAAGGGAGAAGAATTCTAATGTATATCACTATGAAATGAACATGCTTAAAGATCTGCCAAGTTGCACAAATCTAATACATAGCTATGGAATGATCCTGCTTAGCGATCTGCCAAGTTGAAGAGAATTAGACAATGTGGTCGAAAAGGGAAGATAGGATGAGAGCTCACTTCTATTGCTGTTAAAATGTACATCTTTGCAACTAAGTAATTTTTTGTATGTATGTTTTTCTCAATAGCTTCTGGTTCTAAACTCAATATTTGTTATAGTAGCAACAATCGACCGAGACAATCACACACACACTCGTTGTAAGCCCATCTCTTTTGCCCATGTTAAAGAGTTTGCTAATTAAACAAATTTCTTGATTAGTTATAGAATACCTAAGTCTACATGTCAATCTTATTCCTTCTTTCAATATATTGTGTATTTGAATTAATAATGACTTTTCAGCAGAACACCACAGCATCGCATGATTGCATTAAATTACTAAAAGCGAGTAAACCAATCTGGTTCTGGAATGCTCGACTATTTGCAAAGTAAGAGGAAGACCTAACAAGTTATTTCAATAGGAGAGGTGCTAGTTTGCGCCAGATTGATCCCGCTCCAGTTTTATTTGTCTTGACACTCTGGATGAACATATATGTGGGTTGTGCTGCTGAAGGTTAAAGAGCAGGCAGAGATAAACAGCAAATGATTCTGCACCTTAACTGTGTCTGCCCATTCCTCCCAAGCCCCAGGGCTCTCTCCTGCCACCCCCACCCCCCGACAGAGCATATAGAGGCAAGCTGGGAGGTCACCTTCCACTATGATTAGTTTATTGAGAATTTGTCTCTGCAACGGCTTGTTGCACTATATGTTACATATTCTCATCCAGAGGTAACCCATTGTCTGCAGGAGTAGCCAACAGAAGAGGGACTCAGTAGAGAGAGAAAGACCAATTATTATGAATTGAAAACTCCATAAAACATTAATTGTTTCATGCCACTGCTAAGTCACATATTTTGCTTTCATACTCATTTGACATGAGGTTTTCTGCTCCTCACTAACTCCCTACGCATCCATAAATGTAGCACTCTGTTTTTCTCCCATTTATCTTCCCCTGTATGTAAAGGTATATGCCCCAAACAGCATTATCATGAACAAAGTAACTGTGTGCATGCAAAGAGCAATGTCTGACTTATCATTAGACCCTGCCTTTCTCTGACTGGCAGAAATAACAACATAGCATTCATAGATCTTCTGCTCAGCACAGTTGTTCTACAAAACTGTCATGCCTTCTTCATGAAGACCTCAATGGTGGCAGAGGTCCTTGAACCCGGTCCAAGACACATCAATTTAAATTCTTTCAACAGTGATCTAAAGTGTTGCTATAAAAGGCAAATACGAGCTACTTCTGGTAGTAAAGGGCATTTCAGAGGAAGAAAGAATGAAGATCTGAGAACTTCCTTATGATTAATTTGCATCAAAATTGTAGAAGAGTAAGTTTTATGGTTCAATCCACTCAATACTGCAGCAGGGTGAGCTTTGTGTTTCGGCCTCCTCAATACTATAGAAGAGTGAGATTCGAATGCATAGCTTATTAAATTAACTCAAGAAGGAAAGCAGGGAAGAGGTTCAAGTCAAGGGAGGACCTACAAATTTTAATTGGTTGTTTATTTGTACATGTCTGTGTTCTTTTTCACGTGTCCCCATGCATTTGCTTTGTCCTGATGAGACCCCTGCATAGGCTAAAGGGCCAAAACGTTGTTGACTGTGCTCAGAACAGACCTAAAATTTGACTCTTTGAATCTAATGGGGTCACAAGCATGGACTTGAATTATCTTAGGTCATTTTGACTGTTTTTGGAAAGCTTTTTCATGTTGTAATGTATTATTGTATGTGTCATTTGAATATTATAGGTTCCACAGTTGTTTTGGGGCTTTTTCATAATCATATATGAACCTTGCACAAATATATTGGTGATCCTATTCTGTGTACTGTCGCATGACTGTGAATGACTCTGCTGTTGGGCTTTATGTATTCCACCCAGAAAGTCATATAATAGGGATTAGGTGGGGACAGGATGGGCCATCCTGCCAAAATGGCTAGGGGCAAAGCTGTTCCCTGTCCCACTTGTCATTCAAAAGGGCTTGCCTCAGCACACACAAAGGAACCTGATGCTAGATTTTTGTCATCTCAGATTTCTTTTGAGCCTTCAGAGGAGAAGGCAAAAACTTTCAAGAACCAGATATGGGAGTAGTATACGGAAGCTCCCACTTCAAAGGCTGGCACCAGAAATAAATATTCAACCCTCAAAACACCTCTTCAGAACACTCTTGGACCTGTGGCATTACAGAAGAAGGACTGCTTTGTTTCCCACAGGACTGCCCTGTCACTTCCGGCCTGCCTTGCTCCCCAGAGGATTGCCCTGCTGCTACAAGAGGGCTCCCCTGCTGCTTGAGGATTATATTCACCCCCAGAGGGCTGCCCTGATCTCTGAGGAGGAACAATGCACCTTCTCCCTTCATCCCACGCTATATCAGTGAATCCAAGGGTCAGTTGGCTGACATCCTGTCTGAGCTACAAGGACACTCAACCTCGAGGCCTCCCGGCAACTGCCCAGTTGACCTGCTACACTAGACCTGCTTAAACCCGCAACTGCACCTGCTTGATCCCTGCTGGCCTCTGCTCAAGTGAGTTCCCGAATCCCAAGAGGTGGTCCCCAGTCCTGTACCCTTGACTGGCATCAGCTGAGCACCCCCACTGAAGAAGAGTGACATCCTGAAGATTTTGCCTTTTTGTGACCACAAACAGGCCCATTTGTGCAAATACTCTGCTGCTCGTTATGACCATCAAACGCAAAGCTACTTCGTGCTACAGTGATTGCCAGCAATGCCCAGCAACACAAGATCTGCACTTTGCGCTACAGCAACAACAGCCCACCGTGATTGCCAGTGTGAAGCTCTAGCAACACCACCCACACCACCCAATTGGCTAGTCGCCCTTGAGTGACAGCCTATCTACTCTTTGTGCTGGAGCAATGACCATCCTCAATGCATTCCCTGCTACTCACGGCCTCCTCCACCAAAAGTGGAACTCTTTGCGCCGGAATGTGCGAAGGTAACCTTTTCATCTGGACTAACCTTGTGTCTGTATCTGCCTCATGCTCCATCCTGAACTTGTAACTTTCCCCTGGTCTAGCATGACTACATGCCCACAAGTGGCACTTTGTGATTTTTAGGCACTATAAAAACCTACATTTTTGAAATATAATATCTCCTGTTTTACTGATTGGATTTTTGTTGTTCTGCTATCAGTGTACTTATTCTAATATACTCTATTTTTCTAAAGTTTTCTTGTGTTGTGCTTTCACTTTATTGCTGTTTGTATGCTGCATAAATATTTTACATTTTAGCTCTAAATTAAGCTTGACTTTGTGCCAATCTACCAGTGGGTTAAGCATAGCTTACATTAGTGACTTTTGTGCCCCACCCAGAGAAGGATTGTGGTTGTGGCATGATTGGGCCCTTCATCTCTTCTCAACCAATAACACAATTTCTTACAAGCACATATTATTGTGCTGCATCCAAAGAATACAAAAACAATATCCAGGAACCAGTTCAGTCCTCAAAACCTCATGTAGATGTTTCCTTTTTTTGAATTCCAAACCCTACCCAAATAATGGATGTGAAGCAATGGACACAGGCAAAGACTGATAAAGATGAAGATACCTTCAAATCAAGCAGACCGATGCTTTCACTCCTTCACCTCATCCCTTGTTTTCACTTCCTAACTGTTCACTGTTTCCAACCCCTCAGCACTTGTCCTGCCTCTACAAAACTGTTGCCTTAATATTGTATTTTTATTGCTTAAATACAGAGGTATAAAAAATCTCGACCTGGTATCCCTCTTCCAACTTCCAACTCACAGCTACCAGTCTTATTTTATCACTTGACTTTCTTAGGCTACCTAATTTAGCTTGGGTTTATGTATTTCTGTGCAAAAATATGCAATTAGATTTTGAAAAGTAGACTTTCCA
The DNA here is from genome assembly GCF_031143425.1 of Pleurodeles waltl. NCBI lineage: Eukaryota > Metazoa > Chordata > Amphibia > Caudata > Salamandridae > Pleurodeles > Pleurodeles waltl. The sequence continues at coordinate 317,964,017 of NC_090437.1, read as the reverse complement.
CTGCCAGCTGTTTTTGATGATGACTAAGAGTAGAATTGGTCAAAATAAAGAAAGTTTTGCAGCCTGTAATAAGGTGTTCTTCATGTAATCCACTGATTCTAGATCTCTGTTTGAACAAAGGCAAAGAAACACTGATTACACTGCATAACATAAAGACGGTGACAGTAGTGATGGCTGGACAACCAATACTGAGGTCCACGGTGTAAGTGGAGAGTAGACACAACAAACATGAAGATGAGGAAAAGAGTCTTACCCACAATAATTAGAGATCTAACCTTCACTCATTTTCTAGACATAATGTAATGCCATGTGTGTAATGCCATGTAATCAGTGTGTCTTTTTTGTCTTCTGTCATATATAGGTCCAGAATCAGTGGATTACAACGAAGACCATACTACTATGGTTTGTGCAACTTTCTTTAGTTCCCCCAATTCTACTCTTGAGAGTGACACTAGCAGAGAGCATTATGGTCCTGAAGAATGCCTCCACACCTCTGCTTAAAGGTGATCATGTAGGCAGAAACATGTTTGTCCCTCCCATACCCGATTGACTTAACCCCCAAAATATCTATTTTTTTATCACCTACCCACTGGGGTCAAGACTAAAATGTAGTAGACACCGGGAGGGAGTTTTTGCAGCAATATTCTGCAGTTTGAATTTTTTCTTATACTCACACCACCACCATAGAGATTCCCCTCATATTTTGCCATCTACTCCAAAAGCTTCCCTCTCAAGAGGGTTATAGCCCACACCGACACCCTAGTTGGAGCCAGTGTGAGGAGAAGCTCTATGATGATGCATGTCACCATTGGGTGGGTGAAGGCCTTTGTCCATTAATATATTTGGACCAACATACCTCAGGAATACATTCTAATTTATGACAGTCAACTGGAAGTATCTAATACTGCATTGTTATGATTAAGTGGCATACTCTACAATCATCTTTCCCTCCTTATTCTCTTGTTTTATTGAAAATTAGTGTGTTCTTCATTTTAGGTACCTTTTCCTCAAGGGGAACTAGTGTTAATATATACAGCTTCCTCACGTTTTCTCAAACACAGCCATCTCCCAATTCTCAGCAAACACAGATAGATTTAAGGCCTGCAGAGATTCTTATATCTCTTTAAGCAATCAAGATTTAATATATATTCCTAAGGAAAAAGGTCATCATGACATCCATATTCATTGCATCAAAGATTCTTGGGGAAAATGTTATTCTACCTTGTAGCCTCATTCTGCAGTGCAGATCTATCATACATTTTGCTGTTAGTAACAGGGACATTCTCTAATTCATCAACTTTAAAAAGTCTTGGTTTTCCCTTCGCTGTACTACAGGGTAGTGCTTGCCTTTATGGGTCATTTCGGTTACTGAAGGAAAATGAGGTTGCCTCAATAAAATGTCAGATGTTCCACCACTGTGCTACTGGTACAGTGTAAGACAGGCTGGGTGATGAATGGGTATGTTTTATTTTGGCAATCAGTTTATGTGTGCTTACTCTGGTTGTGTTTCCCTTAGGCGCAGGGGATTGCTCTGTACATTTCTTCCTGTCTTTGTAGAAGAGTCCATTGCTTTCCACTACAAGAACCTTGATATCATTGGTGTTCTCTCTTGAGGATCACTCTGTTGGCAGTTAATCTGAAGACAAGAGTTTGCAAAATGTGCTACGCTTTACTCTTTATTAAAGTTACTTCTCCTTAATGCAGGCTCTGGTACAGTCATTTGAGAAAGTGCTACATTCAACATTCAAAATAATAACTAGATTCAATACTAAAATTGTATGTTAAATTGAAAGAATACATTTGAAAAAGGCAGCCTTGCCACACACTTTAATTAAAGTTGTTCTGGTCTATTAGGAGTGACTGTTTCACAGAGTTTGAGGGGTAGATTTACTTTTCCTTCACGCAACGCAATGCAGCAAGGCAACTTGCTGGACTGTGTTGCATTGTGTGAAAGGGAGAGGGCAGAAATGCTCCATACTTACAAAAATATGGAACATTTTTGTTGTCTGCTTGCACTGGCACACTACATGCTTCCTAGCGCCAACACAGGCACCCTAGTGCCATAGTGCAAAGACGTCTGTGTTATGGGCAGGATTGTTTTTGTGCAGAAAGAGACACCAACCTGCAAAAAATAAAAACCTTAGAGGCATATTTCTGAATGCAGCACACATGGCAAGAGGAATTTACGACGAAATATAAAGATCTTCTCTTCATTACACCTCTGTGGGATAGGTGCACCATGTTGAGGCAAACCCAGCTTTACAGTTCTTTGTTAATCTGTGTTTGCATCAAAATACATGGCTGGATGCAAGGGAACTCCCAAGCGCCAACCATGTAATGCCTTCGTGATGCAAAGAAACACATGGCAGCACTGTGTGCTGCGTTGCATCACTTTGTATTTACTAAACCACGCAAAGCTAAGCAAAAGGGCTTTGCATGGCTTAGTAAATCCTAGTTCAGGACTTGAGTTGCCTTGCAGTGACTTGCTTCGCACAAGGACAAGTCCTTAGTAAATCTGCCCCTGTTTAACTACAGATACCACACTCATATTTCAGGCCCTATTTACAAACAATTTGTGTGTGGTTGCATCACCTTTTTGGCACAGCGACGATGGAAAATGACAGTCGAGATTTAAAAAACCATGTCAGGGCCGATTTGCATTACCTTGCGTGACTCTATAAAAAAAGGTAATACCATGCAGCACCACGCACTGCATAGCGTTTCACTGTGCCGGGAAGGCTTTAAATTGGTGAGCATGGGCTTTCCCAGCCAGCCACCTATTTACTTTGATGCAAACCCAGATTTACTAAAGGCAGGAAATCTGGGTCTGACCCAAAATCTTGCACTGTCCCAGAGAGACCAAACCAGGAGAAATCTTCATTTATTCTCATTACTTCCTCTTTGCATGTGTGCTGCATTATGTAGCTCACATAAAAAGAGCAATATTTTTATCTCAACAACACACACGTCTTCTATGCTGCATAACCTGGATCTGCCAAAGAGTGAAGAGTTCTGTAAAGTGTTTGTTATAAGTTTCTCCACTTAAACTTAGGGCCTGATCCACAAAGGTAAACTTAGACCCGAAAGCTAAGGAACATATTTACTAAATTAACATGCAAGGCAGAGCAGCACGTCACCTTGCTGCACTGCGCTGTATGATAGGGAAAGGGCAGTAATGAACCGTATTTAACAATACATAGTGCATTCCTGAAATTTTCCAGCACTGGTGCACCTTTGCCTGCCCTGCGCCAACGAAGGCACCCTTGCACCATGATGCAAGGATGCCTGCATTGTAAGCAGGATTGCTTTGTGCAGAAGGGGGCAACTTCCTGCACAAAAACAATTCCGTGTGGCATTTTCCTCTGTTTATGTATCCTGCAGAATGCAGCACACATAGAAAGATGAAAAACTTGGAGAAAGAAATATGTTTCTCCTCATTACCCCTCACCTGAGAGGGTGTAGCAATTTTAGCACATTCCAAGTCTATCACTTATGGTACATCTGGGAATGAGTCAAAATCCATGGTGTTGTGTGGGAACACCCAAACACAACCCATGGAACGCCTTCTTAGGGCAGAGTGACACAATGCAGCGATTTGCACTGCGTTGAGTCACACCAGATTTATCAAGCCACTCAGGACAATGGAAGGTCACCTTGAGTGGCTTGATAAATCGTACTTCAAGGATTGCGTTGCTTTTTCACCCCATAGCGTGGTGCAAAAGCAATGCAACCCTTTCATAAATATGGCCCTCCGTTTAGACCTGAAGTCTACATTTAGAATTTAGATCTAAAATTAGACTTCAGGTCTAAACTTTGACTTCAGGTATAAGTTTACCTTTGTGAATTTGGCTCTCACTCTCTCTTTTTATATGATATTTCTTATGAATCTCCTTACATGAATTGGTGCAGCCGCTTGTCCATGTGTCTGCATGTCTGGCTCTCTACTTTTCTTCTTTCCTGCCGCCTATCTCTCTACTTGCTTGTTTCATTTTACAACAAATAAGGAGTAAGACAAGCTTTAGATGAATTTGCTGTTACCGCCAAATAGAAAAGTCATGACAACATTTTGGACGGATTACATAAAAAGAGGTGTATGGTTCATTTCATTTATTGTAGGCTGCACATTGGCTAGTAACACGTAGAACAAAGCTTCCAATTGTATTGTGTAAACACAAATCATGTGTTCATTCACCAAAAAATCTTTGCAGGCTTCTGTCAGTCAATGGCAGTGGTGAGCGAGTAACAGTTCAGCAGACAAGAGAGCGGCACCACACAGGTAGGTTTCCAGCTCCTCCACTAATGGCAGGCAGCAATCATTTCACCAAAAGCTGAAGTCCAGGTCACTTACCATCGATCAAAACATCCATCCAACTACTCCTCGGCTATTCACTATGATTGCAGGATAACTGCAGCCTTTTTGAAACTAAAACAATTTTTGTCTTATATTGGCACAATAGCCTCACTTATGTGCAAACAATTGTCTTGAAGTTTCGAAAAGAAAGTGAGCTCTAGACAATAATAAGTCTTCTCTCGCCATTTTCTGTCTGCTGCTCGATGCCGCTGCATTCGCTTGCTGTGCGTACTTGACACCGGTCCTGGTGGTGTAAGCATCGCACAGAGTGCCCGGGCATTTAAGACGGACAGGCAAAGACTCCCCGCACTAAAGGTGCCCCCGACCCATCACATAAAGACTCGGGCATGCCAAAATGCTAGCTACATCCACGGTGATCAGCACTTTATAGAAACACCTAAATAAATAAATAAGGCCTTGTTTTTAAACGCTGCGTATTTAAGGGCACGTCCTCCTGTTTCCTCAGGGGTTCTCAATACATCGAGAAAAAGAAAACACAACTAGAATAAAGCCTGAGCATGATCGGGGCATTAATGCACCACTTTTAGTTTTAGCTTTCGCTGTATAATTGGTTATTGATCAAATTAATAACACTTTGCTAGTGAGTTTTAATCAGGGAAATCCTGTTTAAAGGACCATGGGACCACATGTACAAATATTTGGAATTGGGAATCGCAATTCCAAATGTAAGAAACTCCATTGAGTTTCTTTTGCGATTCCCAGTGGCTCACAAATAGACCTGCCTCATTAATATTAATTGCAAAAATCACAGGGATGGTGGCCTGCTGGTGTCAGAAGACCACCATGTCTGTGATTGCTTTTAAATGAAGCAATCTTTTTTTTTTTAAACGCAGCCCATTTTCCTTAAAAGAAAAGAGGCTGTGTTTAAAAAGAAAAAAAAATTCAGTTTCATTTTTTAAGAGCAGGCAGTAGTCCATGGGACCACTGCCTGCTCTTAAAAACCGTTTATGCATGCATTCAGAAAGGGGAACGGGTCCCTTAGGGACCCCATTTAGGGACCCCTTTCCCTTTGCGAATGGGGTAGCACCAATTTGAAACAAGTTACCGAATCGCAGTTTGGGCTTTGTAGATCCCAAAAAGCATTTTTCTAGTCGCAAACAGGCCGATTCTGCAAATCGACCCGTTTGCGACTTGAAAAATGCTTTATACGTGCCCCCATTTTTACTAGTGTTATATTCAAGAGAGAAGCCCACTCCTAAGCTCTTTTAGTATCTATTTAAAGCAATAAATGACATATGATTGTCGCTGTCAGCCCACAAAGTGTAATGTTGAGGTACTTTCAAGAAAAAAGAGACAAGTTGAAATCCGAAATCTATCTAGACACTAGGTATACGAAGCTATCTGTTGAATCACTGCATCCCATGCTCACACTTGTGGCATTTTCAGAACGGATTCAGGCTTAAACTGGTTAGCTAATGCGCTGGTCTGTAGCCAAGACACGACAGTTTATGCACAATAGCACCGACTAGAAAAACCTTAGGGGCATATTTATACTCCGTTTGCGCCGAATTTGCGTCGTTTTTTTCGACGCAAATTCGACGCAAAACTAACTCCATATTTATACTTTGGCGTTAGACGCGTCTAGCGCCAAAGTTCATGGAGTTAGCGTCATTTTTTTACGTGAACACCTTCCTTGCGTTAATGATATGCAAGGTAGGCGTTCCCGTCTTAAAAAATGACTGCGATGCATATGCGTCGTATTTATACTCCCGGGCAAAAATGACGCCCGGGAGTGGGCGGGACTAAAAAACCCGCATTTGCGCCGGATTTTAGCGCCTGGGTCAGGGCAGGCGTTAAGGGACCTGTGGGCTCAGAATGAGCCCAGAGGTGCCCTCCCAAGCCCCCAGGGATACCCCCTGCCACCCTTGCCCACCCCAGGAGGACACCCAAGGCTGGAGGGACCCATCCCAGGGAAGAAAAGGTAAGTTGTGGTAAGTATTTTTTTTTTTTTTTGTGGCATAGGGGGGCCTGATTTGTGCCCCCCTACATGCCACTATGCCCAATGACCATGCCCAGGGGACAGAAGTCCCCTGGGCATGGCCATTGGGCAAGGGGGCATGACTCCTGTCTTTGCTAAGACAGGAGTCATGTTAATGGCGTCTGGGCGCCAAACAAAAATGGCGCAAATCGGGTTAAGACGATTTTTTTGCCTCAGCCTGACTTGCCCCATTTTTGGACGCCCAAACGCCATTTTTCCCTACGCCAGCGCTGCCTGGTGTACGTGGTTTTTTTTCACGCACACCAGGCAGTGCCGGTCGGCTAACGCCGGCTAACGCCATTCAATAAATACGGCGCCCGCATGGTGCTTCAGAATGGCGTTAGCCGGCGCTAATTTTTTGGGTGCAAAACTGCGTTAGCGCAGTTTTGCGTCAAAAAGTATAAATATGGCCCTTAGTACACCAGGGTCAAAGCATGTGCAAATAGGTGCAAACGCCCGTTGCACCTCACGGGCATTTATGCAATGCAAACCACATTCTGTACATCAGAAAACTCGACACATTTCTGCTGCCCTTTCTGTAAATGTGCCTTTTATGTTAGTGAAACAATTTCATACAAAAGCCAAAACTAGTGTCTTTATCAAACCGTGCCCTCTGTCCTTTACCATAAGTTAAATGAATACAGGATTGGGAAACGTGAGGGTAAGAACCTGTCATCATTTGCCTGGTATAGTATAGAGATATCAAAAACGACCAAGAAGTTCATCGTCAAAAAGACTCGTTGCCCACGTAGTGCTGACATTAACAGAAATTCATCTTACCTGGGGTGTCAGTTTCCCGACTCTCTGTGTTATCGGTTCATTCATCACAACCTCCACTTTACATGCATCTTTCTCACGTGGAAAGGAAAACTGCAGATCTTCCTGGGACAGGAACGCCGACTGTCCCTTCATTACCCTGATCCCACGGTTGACTTTAACAAACGATTGGCTGGAATAGGGCAGCACAAGAAAAGAGCAAACCGAAAGGAGAATCAGCTGGCCATTCCTAAAGGGCTTCATCTTTTTCAGGCAGTCCAGTGGTTTCTCCCAAGAGGGACAAACCTTTTCAGAAGAGCGAGTCTTTCTTTCTCTCCTCGTGAACTGCGTCAACACATCATCCAATGGCGGCCACTGGTCCCTCACGGGCAGCGTGGGTGCAGGTAGAAGAGCGCGCCCCTTTCCTTGGAACGTGAATAAAGGGCCCTTTCAGGAGGACGTTCTGTATTAATAAAAGTCGTTGATCAGTCCTGACAACGCCATATGTCATAACGTGCTTCTGAGTCCGTCAAAAAGGCCTTGGAACGCTGAAAAAACAGAAGCATACAGAACCAGGCATCATTAGAGGAACGAGTGTGGACAGAGCAGTCTTTCACCCTTGGCACAATGTCAAGGAACTGAACTCAGTCATCTGACCTGTCATATAGTGCAGCGTGTAGAAGATTTATTTCTGTTTCTGTATAAAAACATTACACAATTTAACTCAAACACTGGTCATCGAACGTCGCTAACAAGTTAATTGTGTGTGTTTTCCCCCTGTTCACTATTCAATTGTCACATACAGGTATCAGTCAAGATAGAGAGTTCAAACTTCGCATCTGATAAAATAATTTAATGTAAAACGCGTTAATATATTGAACAATTGCTTTAGTAATCTTTGAAGTGTTACATTATATTCCTAAAATCTGTTAAGGCTGTCGACTTTCTATGGACACTTCAAGAAGTTCATCTTTGGCACAATACACCAACAGCATACCCATATTTTCTGTGTATGTCTATACACTTAATGGCCTAAGCGAATAACCATGACACTAGATTTTATTACAGGGCGTCCTGTTCTTAGTGTATGCACCTCTTTCAGCACCGCACTTCTCTTTAAAGTTTGTTCTTGTTAAAGTCACATTAGCACCCTTTAATTCAATCGCCGAGGGAAGGAAATTGTTCACGTCTGGTTCCACTTTTCTTCTTCAATAAGACTTTGTCTTGCTTAGAAAGACCTTAAACACTTGATTTTTCAAGTCAACTCACCCGAGTGATTCGATTTGCCCTCGCCATCACTTTCTATGTATCCTGTGAGTATCCTGCTGGATGCTCACATTTCAAGTGTACATTTCAGACTCTAAGAACTATGACTTTGTTTCTTTCTCAAAATTTTATTTTCACTTGTTTTCTGTTTGCCTTCAATTAGTTTCATTCATGGTGGTATCCAGTAGTTACTTGAGTTTTTCTACTTCTTGCAGACTACTTGTATAAAACTATATATCTCTCTACATTTCAAGTGCTTTCCAATTACATCAATAACATTAAACGGGCGGTACTGACTTTGGCAGCAAGCAGAGAGGAAGAAAAAAGCGTGTGGACCATTATTAGAACAGATCAGGCAAAATCTCAAAACATTTCTGACGGGTGCTATTCTAGCTCCTCGCTGGTAATTTAGAGCTTTTTACCACAATATTACGAAAACATGATTCTGAAGGTGGTAATGAGTAACAAGAATGTTTGTGCACACACGTGCTGTTGCACTTTGTTAGGGTGTTGCTGTGGATTGGGTTTTTGTTGTGCTTTATGCTTCATTACAGTAATTGTATTTTGTTTTTACCGTTTAGTTGTGATGTGCCCTGTTATGATGTTTAATTGTATTGCTATTTATATTTTATTACATTGTGCTCAGTTGCTTACTTTAAATATGTCAACAAGTGCTGCTATATTAGCAAACAAAGGCTGCATATTCCTTGGAACTTCCTTTGGCAAGCAACCAGTTAATACTGCCTCCTTGGGTGATACAGTGCTGCTCCAGCTCTTCAACTACTTAATGCACAGTCATTCCAAAACTGTGACAGCGACTTGTGTCTTCTTACCTTTGCGCCCCCAGTGCTCACCTATGTGATAGCGCATCTAAACTCTCTCTCTTAGGGCCAGATGTATCAAAGGTTTTTATCCATTCTGTGTCTATGGGAAAAAGTGTTCGTACAAATGGCCCTTAGTCACTACCACATTAAATGGTCCGAACATTACTTAAGCAAACAGTAATGGTGGCCGGTGGAATTGGAGGAGTTTAGTGATTCCGCATTTCTCTTGCAACGCGGAATTACTAAAAATTCCGCTGCTCCACCTGTGGAATTAATCATCACTGTACCGGTTTTCAAACAGGGCTGGAAGAGGAAGCAGTCCCTTTATGAAAAAAAAACGACTGCAGATTAAAGCTTCTTCCGACCCATTTCTGGATACGAGGGTGCATTTTGTACTAAGAAAATAGCGCCAAATGCCCACTCCAGGCATTCGCAGCATTCTGCAGAATCTTGCTGAATTTTAATGGCATTCTGTTGAATTCTGTGGAATCCTGCCAATTATGTCCTCTCATAGTAATAAATAAAATGCCAATTGAAAAGAGTGAAGTTGTAGACATTTGAATACCAAAATGAAATAATTTTGAAATTAAGAAGTCTAGGTCAAAACAATGCAAAGAGATATAAAATTTACAGTAAATTATTTCAAAATTGTAGCTTAAAATGTATCAGTTTTTTGTTTGTTTTTTAATTTTTTCTGTCTCGTTAGTTGTGTGCCTACAGTCAGTCTTCCCCTCCTCAATCTTCACCTTGAAATTCCACTCATCTGTGTTACAAGAGTTATTTTATTTCCTTAATGTTTGTTTTATGTTTCACTTTCAGTCTCCTAATTCTGATAAAATAGTTTAGAACTTTAAAAAAATGTTTGGTTATTCAACTACAAATTGTGATTGCGAGGAAGAACATTCACCTGCTCCTCACAAATCCTCCTCTGAAGAATATTACAGCACATTCTAGACAGCCTATTCACCAATGGAAATTTACACCTAAGTAAACCTACACATATAAATTTACTGTTACACTTTGGGGTACATTTACTACTTTGGGCTATGCACCATTTCAGAGTGTCCATTTACCCCAAAGTGTAGACTTGCATATGTCCTTCTCCCGAAACCAGAAGCTAGAGCCAAATTTACAAGTGTTAAGTTGCTGCTTGTAAATTGTCACATATACGCAGAGATCCTTAGTAGAGATCTCTGCCACCATGATCGAGATCCCCTCCACTGTGGTGGAGATCTTCTATTGGGAAAGAAAAGGGAAAATGATTAATGTTTATTAATAAAATAAATCTATTTTATTTATTTACTTTCTGAATTATAACAGTGAAATATTTATTAAATATTTTTTATTTTATTATTATTATTTATTCACTGCTCTGCAAAAAAGCACCACATAAGGCTCTTGTTAGGATCCATTTAAATATATTTTCATGGATGTTGATGTGCTAATGTGGGAAGGGGACCACCAGAATTTTTTAAGTGTTGTGGGAGGGCTGCAGGGAGTACAGCCGCTCCCCAGAAATACTAAAAAAAAGAACCTTATGTTTCATGGGGGTCTATATAACTTCACCCCAGGAATGGTTGATCATTTTTTTTAACAATTGCCACACGTGGAGCTTTTACTCTCCAGCTTGGGAATGCAGGGGTTCCTTGTGGTTGGTTTTATGACTGCATTGTATGGCTTGAAGAGTGTACAAAAAAGAGTCTCACACTTGTTTAAAATTGTTTTGACTACAACTGCTTTATTTATATGTTTATCAACAGACATTACAATGGACCCTTGACAAAACCAATCGACCTGCCTTTTATATAGCAACAGCAACTTATCCTAAAAAACTTCTGAAATTCACTCAAAAACCCAACAAAGGTTAAAGTGACAATTGTAGTTAGGTGACATTTGTAGTTGCAACATTACATTTTAAACTAAAAATGAACACTGAAATTCACCAGTAATAGGTAACTGAAGTAACTATAATTGAGCCCTGAAGTAGCTATAACTCACGCCCTTGTAATTCACTGCTTATACCCTCACACAGCAAAAAACTCATGATATGCTTTATAACATCATTGATAACATCACTGCACTCATCTGAAATTACATTATTGATGGCAACACTGTGCATGGCGGGAGCGCGAGTGGTAGTTACTTCAGGGCTCGGTTACAGTCACTTCAGTAAACTATTTACTTTTAGTTTCATTGTAATGTTGCAACTGGGATTGTCTCCTAAGTATAACATCACTGTAACATTAAAATATATATATATTTCTCCTACTGTCACCAGTAGGTAGTTATAGTTAGGACCTGGCGCCATTTGACAAATCTTCACATAACTTTAAAAACTAGTTTGTCACTCACTTCAGGTGCTATCTTGAAAGATTCAAAGTTTCTGGGTGATCCGTCAAGCAGGGCTGAGAAAAAGGTGGATCCCAAAATGCATTTCCCTCTTGCAATTTCCCGTTGGGATTTTGAACATGACTACACCCGAATTGCTGGACATATAGTGCAAATTGGCAGAGTGAGGTTACAGGAATGGGAATGGAGTGATAGCATCTGGTTTCCTAGGGTGAATGTCCTGGGTATAGGTGGGACGAGGGCATGTTAAATATCACAAGTCGTAATAGCAGTAATTTCATACAGAGCTATTGAGAGGTTAAGACAACTACCAAGGCAATTCTTGCATTTCAAGGTTTAGAACATTAAATGCGGTAGGGGACAAGATCATGGCCCTTAATGATTGATGACAAAATAAAACCACTGTGTAAATATCATGAATGCAAAAATGTAGGGATGATGATGTTTCATGTAGAGCTACATGTGCTTAGGTTAAAAACAATCACTACAAATGTTTAACACAATAAAAAAACAATCATAAAACTTGTCCAAAAGTAATTAAAAAAGATATACATTACTAGCACAATGCCATTTTAACAGTTGTATATCAGGATGGTCCCATTTCAAAATTAATAGGTCAGGGGATTAACAATTAGCAATGCAATTAACACAAAAACAATAGTGAACCAAGCCCCAAAGTAACCTTCCTCATAAGGTATCCTTTTTTAAATGTATGAGTGTCTTACACCTCCTAATTGTGGACCTAATATAGATCAAGGTTACATAGTATGTGTAGGCATCAGCCAGATTACATAACAAATTTTAAACCCTCCTTATAATAAATGAGACTCTGTGATAAAAATGGTGGTCGCAATACTCGCATATAAAATTTACAGAACAACATGAAATGAATGGTTAATTAGCCAGCTTTTCCATCACATGGGCACTTCACTAAATTTCCTGACCACTCCTGGGTGTTTGGGAATGCGACTAGATAGTGAAGCACCTGAAAATGTAACCTGGTTAAATAAAATCTGTCCTGGGTATTTGGTACGTTTATCAGGTAAGCTTGAGTCCCCTGTTTCAACAATCCCAGATAATATCTATCAATAGTTAGCATAGTTCTTTTTTACTGTATTGCAGAGTACTAGAGGGGGCAAAATACTGATAAGATCATCAAGATCCTACAATAAGTTATTTACATACCGCATCCATTGTATTTTATCATAATTGTCAAGTTCTAGGCTAGTGGTTCTCAACCTGTGGTCGGGGGACCCCTTGGGGTACGCAAAGCCTCCTCAGGGGATCTGCAACTGCTTAGAAAACTAAATAATATTCATAGATTAGGTCTACAGCTTTTAGTAATGACTCAGTGGGTGGGTCCCCAGATTCCAGTAATGATTCAGTGGAGGTCCCCGGGTTCCAATAACTATAAAGTGGGGGTCCACAGAAGTCAAAAGTTTGGGAACCACTGTTCTAGTCAATCCCTTATGATGTCTCTAGTCATCTTGGTACTTTTTTTGCTCCAAATGCTGCATCATTTTGTCACTGTACAAGGTGAACAGAGTCTTCAATATGCAATACATCTAGAAATTTGTGGGTGATATAGGTTGGGGTTGAATGGGGTACCGCCAAAAGCCTACATAAAAAGGAATTTTCCTGTGTCTTGATCATTTTGCTATTGGTCATATCCCATACCGGTGTCTCATATAATGCAACTGGGAGATATTTACGTTTGAGCATTTTCAGCATTTCTCTAATGGGTTTGAGCTAAGTTTTTGAGCAAAATTAAAAACCATGAAAGAAGGTCTTAGAAATGTAAGATTTGTGGTTTTGAGCTGTGGTCTCCAGGGTCCCTTTTGTGAAAATAATAATAATATACGCAGGTAGCTAAAAGTATTCACTTGTTCAAGCTTCCGTCCTGCTACATAATGACTTTTACCCCTCTTTCTCCCTGCTCCACAAACATACTGTACGTGAGATGTTTTAGTGAAATTATGTTTTAAATCTCTGCCCTCCATAGAAGCTGCAAAATTAATCAGTAAAATGTGGGACGCTATTTGCCATCCTAGACAGCAACACTGCATCATCTGCGTACAGTAGAATAATTTGGGTGCCAACTCTAGGTGTGTCAGATTTTACCCTCTGAAGAGAAGTGTCCACCCCATTAATATCAAATAAAAAAGAATGGAGGCAAAGACACAACCCTGCCTGATTCCTCTTGTCACACAGAATGTATCCGTGCATTCCCCATTTTTCCTGAAATGTACACTAGTTGAAAAGGATGCATGCAGTTTTGAAAGAGGGCATACAATATCTGCTGGGGCACCAAGCTTCATTAAGGTCTGCCACAATTTAGCATGATTGACTAGGTCGAAGGCACTACTCAGCTCTGCAAAACAGAGATGAATGTGCCCCTGACATGCCATTATGTATTTGCTAATTATTAAATGTAGGTTAATGTACTCCTCCACTGTACCAATATATTTTCTAAAACCGTATTGTGAATCTGTCAATATCTGATTTTCCAGGGTCGATGTTTCTAGCCTGCCTAAAATCACCCTGCCCATAGTTTTGACAGAAGAATCTAATAAGGATATTGGGTGAAAGCACTTTGCATCTTCCTTGTCCCCCTTTTTAAATATGGGTACAATAATGCTGTCACCCCAAGTTGAAGGCAAATATCCTTTAGCCGCTGCATTAAAAACTAGGGTTAGTATAGGCATCCATAGGGATGTTTAAGATTTGAAAGCCTCAACTGGGACCCCGTCTGGACCCGGCGTTTTCCAAAGAGTGCTGTTTTCTAAAGCTAGAGTAACTTTTTCTATACTTATTGGCTTTAGGGATTTGAACGATGATGAGTGTGAACTATCTGGAAGTGAAGAGATATCTATGTTATTTGGACTAAACATCCCTCCAAAATGGTAAATCCAAGCTCCTGGATCAACTAGCACCTCCACAATTGTCTAGAGGTTATCCTTGAGAAATGGATTTAACAGTTTTCCAAAACATGGTGGAATCCCCATTTTCTGCAGCACATTCCAAGTTTGCCCACACCTGCTCTTGGAGTATGTTTTTCCTTTTCATTAGTGCTAACTTGTTGGCTCTTTAATATCTCCTCTATTTCTAGGAGATTGTTGTAAGGCTTTTCTTAGATTCTGGTTTTCTGTAGAACAGTGTTTGCCAAACCACCCATGACCCTTACTAGTATTAAAGCGATCCTTATATGGTGCTCTTAAGTTATCTACAATTGCTGATGTAATGTTTTGAAAAGCCACCAGAAGCCTGTTGTAGTTCACACCCCATTCGGTGCAGGTATTAAAGGCTTTAGGTTTTCCTTTACTACAGTATCTAGGTGCCTGGTTTCATTTTCTGCCTGCCCATTTCAAGCAAACACAATTTCTGGCCACAGTTTTAATAGGTGATGCTAATTTGTACCCCTTCATTTTGGTAATAATATTAAGGGTGAATTTAAGGATTGAATGATCTCTACGGGTAGATAGTTTTATCTTGAGGGATTTAAACAAATGCATTTTGTTCACTGAAATACTTATTTGATCAATGATAAAGCAACATCTGTTTCCATAGAACGTGGGTAGCCAGGCACTAGTCTCCTCCCTGTCCTGCTCAATTAGCTTCTCCAGCTTTAATCTATACATAACTTAATTTTTAAAGCCTCACCGTAAGGATCATGGGGAAAGTGCAGTTGTTCTAGCAATCTTTATAGCCACAAATTGCACTGTTTATGTGCTGGCATTTACTCAAAGTAAAGCCCACAAACACATATACATATAATCGGTGCCAGTATTCTTCTCAAACTAATCTAAGTCCTTTCTTAACGATCCCACAATTGCACGTAATGTACTATTAAAAACATTGTTATAAAAGTTAATCAGGATAACCTCATGTTTCTGATCAACAAGTAAAAACATCAATTGGTAGTAAGGGGAACGTGTGAGTGATTTCTTATTAACAATAGGGGCTAAGGTTGAGCAAAGCATCGCTAGGCCTTCCTGTGCTCTGCCACAGCCTGAGGGGCTAGCTGGGGTAAGTATAGAGATGTAGTATTCTACAAAAAAACTAAGAAAGACAAGTTTCTTGTAGGCAAGTTCGGTAAGCAGAGTTTATGATTCTTAGCCAGTTTGAACTCCTCAATTTATCTCACACTCCTGTGATGTTTCATGATTTAATTACCATGTAGCCTGTGGGGGTACTGGCCTCAGTTAACCTCCCCCCTTCACAAAGGTGGTCCTCTTGTGACACTTAGGCCCTCATTACGAGTGTGGCGGTCTCAAGACCGCCACTCTCACTTTGGCAGTCGGACTGTTGCAGACAGGGCGGTCCGACCGCCCTATTATGACCGTGGCAGATGGGCCACATCTGACCGCCGGCACTGGCAGGTTGCCACCTGTCGACAGCCTGGCGGTCTCGGTGGTCACAATCCGCCACGGCAGCGCTGCAAGCAGCGCTGACCTGGCGATTATGAATCCACTTTCGATTAACCTTTGCATGGACATGGGCAGTGCAGGGGCCCCCATGGACAGCCCCGTCACGCATTTCACTGCCCGAATTACGTTGCACCCAACGCACCACAACATTGCCGCCGGCTCGATTATGAGCCGGCATCAATGTTGTGATGAGTTTTCTGCTGGGCCAGTGGGAGGAAATGCTATTTTAGCCCGCTGGCCCAGGGGAAAACTCCTAATAGGGCTGGCAGCATATCGCCAGCATTGGCGGTATGCTGGCTGCAGTGGCTTCGGTTGTCTTTTAAAAAGACCGCTGAAGTCGTAGCGAGGGCCTAAATCCTTAGAGCAAGTCCCTAACCTTTCAGGCTCCTCCCGTCCATCCTGTTCATTTCACTAGGACAATGGATCAAGGCCCATATTTATACTTTTTTAGCGCCGCATTTGCGCCGCTTTTTGACGCAAAAGCAGCGCAAACTTACAAAAATACAATTGTATTTTTTAAGTTTGCGCTGCATTTGCGTCAAAAAGCGGCGCAAACGCGGTGCTAAAAAAGCATAAATATGGGCCCAAATCTTTTTGAAGTAATAGGTGGGGTGTGATGATGACAACCCTTTGTCTGATTTGCTTCTTGATGGCAAACCAATGGCTGACAGGCAGACTGATAGTTATGGTGGATTCTATCATCATATGAGCATGGTGCTGGACTAAGAGAATCATAAGATCTGTAAAAATACCCTAATGCCCAAAGAATGGTTCACCTGGGGGAGTCGCTGCAGCAATAAGTCCACTGTCCTGGGACTCCCAAGATTAATTATCTCCTGCCGATGGATGCCCAACCAAGCAACCCTTCAAATGTAAACGACTTCCTGGCATAGGTCCCCCTTCCAGCCACAGTTGTTT
Source organism: Pleurodeles waltl (assembly GCF_031143425.1). Lineage (NCBI taxonomy): Eukaryota > Metazoa > Chordata > Amphibia > Caudata > Salamandridae > Pleurodeles > Pleurodeles waltl. The sequence goes on along the minus strand of NC_090437.1, from coordinate 317,947,127 downwards.
TTTAGCCAGAAGATTGACTTGATTTTCAGTGCCATATAGTCTTCTCTATTTTGTGAGGATAACACAGGGGCATCTTTTAATATGATTAGACCTTAGTTGTTTGGAGATTCTGCTCCTCTTGCACTGGGGCCACCTTCACCAGGGCAGGCTTCACAGTATTCTAGGCAATCGCTCCTGAATTGTGAGCCAAGTGATTTGTTAAAACCACAAGCTGGGACTCCATAGCGGCAAAGGGAGCAAAGAGGGGAGAAAGCGCAAGTTTAATTAGGTTCATTATGAGATTGAGATATCTTTCAACAATAAGATCCAGGGTGTGCTGACTAACAAGTAGCGATTCCATGCCCCAGCAGAAGGTTGCATGAGATAGAAATATATTTTTGAAGTCCCTCTGTTTCAGGCAAATGTCTCTTATGTGAAGCTTTAGAAGATCTTTGAGTGCTGCTGGTTATTTTATTCCGGGTTGATCCCTTTACTGTTTTATTTGGCTTCGAGCATGGGTTGGGGCACAAGTTGTCAGTTTCTTCTGCTGCAGAAGTCATGCTAATGAGAGCCCATGTGGGGGTATTCAAAGTGGTATAAAGTGTAGCGTCTGTCTCAGGATATAAGATGGAGATAGGTATCTGTGTGCTTTCCATTACCAGAGATGCATCTGGCGAAGCAGTGCCGTAATTCTGCGACAATTTTCTCTCTGACAATTCGATTTCTGTGTTAAAGACCCCTATGGCCCTATCCAGCATGTGGTCAATAGCAGTGTACTTTGCAGTTGTGTGAAAAACTGGCACCCTGTTGCAGTACCCTCCACTTTTTGCCTGGTTTCTGGATGCAACTTGGACTGGAGTGCACTGGGATCCTGCTAACCAGGTCTCCAGTGTCAGTGTTCTTTCCCTAAAAATTGCAAAGATATTGAGACAATTGGCAGTACCTTTAGATGCCACTGTAAGTGCCTAGTAAATGGTACCTAGGTACCTAGGGCTTGGGATACTAAGGGTAGACTCCTGAGGGCAGCAGCATAGATTGTGCCACCCTCAAGGGTCATGCATCCAGAAGCATCCCACACTGCCATTGCCGGCTGACTGTTAAGATGCAACCCTAAAAGGCAGACTCGACATGGAACACAGCCTGTGTACCCTGTCCACTACACACTGCATGCAATATAGTCACCCCTCTGGCAGGTCTTCCAGCCCTAAATCAGGGTGCACTAAACTGTTTGTGTAGGCATAGGTGCATCAGCAATATGCCCCTACTGTGTCCTTGCCAAACCTGGGATATAGTAAGAGAAGAAATAAGCCATTTTAATACACGTGCTGGACACTGGTTAGTATGAGTTTCACAGCTACTTGATGGCTACTCTGGAGCCTGGGTTGTTAGGTATCAAACAACTCAGAATGATAAATCCAAACTGGTATCAGTATTGGATTTATTACAAAAGGTACCCAGGGGTCACCTTAGAGGTGTCCCCTGCAAAAGCTAACTACCCTGGCATGGTTGCTGGCTGGTCACAACCAGCCTGCCACCACCAGACAAGATTCTGGAACCCTGGGGTGAGAGATCCTGCTCTCTGGGTCTCAGAACAAAGCCTTCCTGTGTGGAGTTGCAAACAACCACTCCCCCAGGAATGTGCACTGCCCTGCTAGTGAGCTTTAAAGGGCTTACCGCCTTTGAAACTCGACCCCTAAGCCTGCTGCTAGCAGCAGATGGCCATCCCTGTTACAAACCCCTACTTTTGGTGGGAGCAACAGCGAGAAAACCACACAAAGGACAGGAGGAGTGATCAGCCCCAGCTGGCGCCACCCCTAAGGTGTTGCATCAACGTGACCCCCAGTTTCATTTTCCTCCATCTTGCATGGAAGGAAAATAGCCAATCAGGTGTAGGGAAGTGACCTCTGCCCACAGGAAGTGGTCACATAGTGGCTGTAGCCACCCTAAAGTAGATGACCCATTGGTCACTGCTAGGTACTCCCTACCAGAAAATCAGATTCCAAGGACAAAACAAGACCAGCAACAAAGAAGACCCAAGGCTCGCGAACTGAAGGCCAGCTGCACCTAGAAGAAGCACCAAACCCTGTCTGCTGCACCCAGTACTTGACTATCACTGCTGAGGGGTTGCTTGGAGTTTGGACATACTCTACAAACTTCCAGAGGACCTCCACACTTCGAAAATCACCAAAGATCTCTCTCCAGAGTGAAGGCATCACTCTCACGCAAAGAAAGACCCAGTGAAGGCCACTTCACTGACCGGCTGCTGACCAAGGAACCGGATACTACAGCCAGACCAAACTCCACCCAATGGGCCATGAGAACAAACCCTGCAAGTGTGCCAAGTTTGGTAGCACTGCACCCTCCAGTTGCCAAACCGTGCAATAGCCCTAGGTACTGGTCACCCAGAGGGGCAGCCCACTCCAGACTGAAAAAGGACCAGGAGGAAGCCCAAGTTAAGGGACTTTTATAAACCCCAGGATCTCCCACCAGAGTGCCCCCACTGACCTGCAAGCGACACTCAACGTTACCTATCTCCTGTTTCCAAGGGCACCTTTGCGCCAAGCTTCTGTCTCACTGGTTCGCCCTGCACCCGGTGCCCTGTGCCCTGTAGATCCAGCTATGTTCTAAGGGTCTCCCACCCCTTGTGACCTCAACACTCCAAGGGGACCACCGGAATTATCTTTATGCCCACCCGTGCAGTGCTTTTCCAAGTGGACCTCCACAGTGCCCTGGTACCAGCTCCAACAACATTCTGCAGCTACTCCCGCCGAAACTGGTAACCACCCAAACTTCTCCAGCTGGTCCAGAGTGCCCACTGATGACCTCAACATACCTGCAAAAGTAGACATTGGTAAACACATAGCCTGATTTTATATGCAAGGGGCCAAAAATGTGAGATGATTCAGAAATACCCCTCACTCTTTTGAAGTAAGCTAGATGGAATAGGGTGGTGGAAATAATATCACACCCTAGACGACTTTACGATGCAACTCCCACTCTCAAGGTAATTAATACACAAAAGTTTCAAAACGAAAAATCACAAATATGGCTTCTTACCCCAGGAGAGCCGATGTTAGAGGTGTGGCCAAGCCCAGGCTTGTCTGGTGTTAGACAGGTGCAGACGGGCCTGCCCTTGGCCTGGGCTTTGCCTGGGTGTGGCTCGGGCACGTCCCACATGCGTCCCATACTGCAAGAGGCTGGTGCGTTATAAACGCAACGGTGTTCTGGCTCTGCCCCCTCCTCTTCGCTCATTGCAGCACCTCCAGGTGCTAGAAGTTATGGGCATTGTCGTCCAGAAGCGTGGATTGGAGAATGACAAAAGGGGTCTCAGCCCCCGAACTAATGCCACACAAGGGTCCCGCGCTGCAGGAGGCTGGGGTGTGCTATAAGTGCAGTGGTATTCCGGCCCTGCCTCCTCCTCCTTGCTCAATACAGCACCTCCGGGTGCTTAAAGTTATGGGCGCTGTAGTCCTGCAGAGAGGATTGGAGAATGTCAAAAGGGTCTCAGCCCCAGAACTAAAGCAACATACAGATTCCCGCACTGCAGGAGACAGGGCGTGCTATAAGCACAATGGTGTTCTGGCCCCACCCATTCCTCCAGGAGCTAGAAGTTATGGGGCAAAGATGAACCATGAACTTAGGTAGCACACTGGCACGTGAAAAGGAGGCCATCATCAGAGGAGGAGTGTGCATCCACAAGCATGAACGGTCCACCTACCCAGAGATGATAATCTGAGAGACTCCAGGCAGAAGCTGTGGAGCCTACATGAGGCATCCTTCTGGACATCATATGCCGGGAGAAGGTGAATGGCGGGGCTGCTCCTGGATGACTGCAATTTACTTCTGTGATGTCCTAAAGAACAATGGGTCCTGAAATTGCCACCTCACAATTTGAGAGGCCCCCACAGCAGCAGTACCTCAAGCTGCACCGAGGTTACCACTTTTCGTAGAGTAGGTGTCCATCTGGAAAATCATCAGCTGAGCATGAGATTCACCCCTAGTGCCTCTGCACTCTTAGGTTGGCTTCCAAATCAGTTGCCTGAGTAAGTGCACATGAATATTTTCCTGGAGACCAGGAGCTGATTGAAGGTCAGCAAATGCTTTCTCTGGAATTTAAAGAGATGTGGCAGAGGCTAGGCCAAACCAAGAGGCATAGGCTGACCAGCACCAACAGCTTTGCTGACCCTGTCCTGCTGGACTGTAGCCATTTCCACTTGTTCTGTCTCCCACCCTCTGCAACCAGTGTTATTGTGTCCCCCAGTATGCCTTGCCCCATTACTAAACCCACTTAATGTTGTTCAGATTTTTACATGGTGTCCAGTCCTGTCCCTCAAACCCAAATGCCTGTGCCTATGGAGGAACTCTAGGGGAACTTTCTGACCCACGTACTTGATGATAGCCTGGAAATGTGTAACTCAGTCCACAGAAGCATGTTGGACACTATCTCGGTTGGTGAACTGACTTTCACTTTTTGTTTAACTTTAGATGTTTATTTGAATATAAACATTACTTTTGAACTTTTTAACTTTGCTTTGAACTATTTATGTTTGGACAAAGTGATTACTTTTGTGTATTATCCTTATTTACATTGTATGTAGAGAGTATTATTATAGATTTATGTGTATTTGAGTGTGCTGCTGTATAGCTGTATGTTAAACGATCCACTGTCTTTAAGTCTTTAATACATTCCATTGCATTACTCTCATACACAAATCTTTATGGCTAAGCACACATGAAAAGATACATAGATGAAAGGTAAGTGCAAGTGATGTTTATTTAAAACATTTCACAATAAAAGTGGTTCTATATGTACATTGATAGTGCTTGGGTGAGTGATTAGAAACATTGGAGACAGATCTTATTACATTGTAAGAACCTGGGCCTACAAGCAGTGGGTAAATTGTTCCTGGAAGTTGTGGTAAATATCTGTGCCCAAGGAGTGGGTGGGTCTGAGGATTATCTATGTTTCCAGCTAGGCAACACTGGGTCCACAACAGGTTGAGACCGAGGTTGTTGGGGGTGTAGGTGGGCTGTTGGTAGGCTTAGTAGGAGGAGTGGGTCTTGCTGGCTAGTGTTGTCCCCCAGTTGACTGAGGCACATTTCTTGCTCATGCAGTTTGACACAAGAATCTGGGTGATATGACCAATTATAAGCATGGCAAAGGCATAATACCATACGCCCTGCTCTCATGACACAAGGATGATGTTCTTGGTGTAAATTCGCCATATGTTAGAAACATTTCTTAATTTTTTCCCAGGAATGGGTGGGTCACTCGCTTAAACTTAGGACATGTTCCTGGTTGGTTTTGATGTTGTGCATGCTCTACACCATTTGACCACTATCCCCCTGAACAGAGGATTCTTGTTGAAAAAAATGACCCATCGATTGCACCATGCCAACCTCCCTACAGGTGTGGATGTGTGACTGCCAGCAGGTTGCCCAATACAGAGTGAGATGACATCTGCTCCATTGCGGGAGGGAAATTGTTGAACAAGGTAGAAGTCTTCCTCACCATGTGTTTCTTTTGTCTCAGACGATTGAGAGAAGTCTGGAGTTGCATGTGCATTGGAGAGTGGAGGAGGGAAGTCAACATAGGTACCTGCAGGCTGAGGACTGCGTTCATGAGAGCCCTTTGTAAGTGCTATAGGCATCAGTGGCTTTGTAGGTGCTGCCTATTGACTTACGAACGTAGGCTTTATCTAGAAGGGATACTGCTGACCAGCTTTCATGTCTTTTTAGGGATGTGCGTTTGCTGTGAGCTATCACCTCCTTTTCTTCAGCTGGGGAGGCTGCATGCAAGGCACTTTGGAACAGGATAGGGTTTTCTCCCAGGACTGTATGCTGTAAGTGGAGGACTTATTGATAGTAACACCTCATTGTCAGTCTCTTGATCGCTAACAGCTAAAGAGAAAATAGTAATTTATATAGTAAGTTTGACATTAAAGATTGTGTATGCGCCTAAAACATAGATGTTGTAGAAACATAAGCAACAGAAGGCACTTTAACATAGATATATGGTACATTAGGCTATTATACATGTTTAGTTGAACAACAATATATACCCAAACAAATGAGATATTATAGTTTCTTACCTGCTCCTGCAATTCATGCTTCCTTTGTGGACGTACCACATGCCAGCTATTGAAACATAGTCCTGGAAGAAGGTGGTGGACATGTGTCCCTAGATCCAGCTGCTGATAAAAAAGCAAAGATTAACATCAGAATTGTGACGTGGGGCTAGGGAGAACTGTGATAGGTTGCTCAAGTTGTATCAAGGCTGAACAAAGTGATTAAATATGACTTGGTTTTTCAAATAGAGGAACTGGTCAATGGACAGACATTTCTTAGAAATTAGAAAAGATGAAAATAAGTTACACATAGATCTGGATAGTAGTACATGTATGTCAGACGTACCTGACTGGCAGATGGCAGATAGTTGAATTGATGCTTGCAGGGAGTACTCTGGTGTCACTTGATGCGTGGGATTTAGAGTTGACACCAGCAACCACCATAGTATTATTGACACTGTAGGTATATATTACCTACTGGTGATAGCCAGTAGGTAGTAATAGTTAGGGCCAATGTTGCCCATAGAGAGAACATTTTTTGTTTTGCTAAAAACTTTGACGCCGTTTGACGAACCTTTATGAAATTTCAAGACTACTTTGCCAGTCATTTCAGCTGTTGCCTTGGAGGTTTCATGGTGATTCATCAAGCCTGGGATGAGAAAAAGGGGAGTCCCAAAACACTTTATCCCCATGCAAAGTCTATGGGGATTTTGCAGTTTTTAAACATGGCTTTACCTCGAACCACTGAACAGACTTACACAAAATTTGGCTGAAAGCTAGATCTTAGTGTAGAAAGAGCCCTTTTTGTAAATTGGTGTAAATCTGTTCAGTAGTTTCAGAGTTATTAAAGGAAAAATATAGATATCTAGGGATGTGGATCCTTTGCGTATCTACCCATGGGGGATGCACGGATCGGGGTGAAAAGCAATACCCTGATTGTCTGGCCCAACCTGGAAGAAAAGTTGCGGTCACCACTTTGTTTCTTGGCCGGGCCCCCAGGAAGAAAACATAATAAAAGTATCCTGACCCCACAGGAGACATAAATGGGTCCCAGAGGAACCCTAATGGGCGAAAAATTCCCCATTAACATTATTATTTTTTTTGGGCTGATTCATGGATCTGAGGATCCACTGGGATGAACAGGGCGACCCTCAGCAAAAATCTGCGATAGATCCGCAAATTCTGAAGCCCGGGGGTGGAAACCTCAACCACTCACAAACCATAACTGCGCCCAGCCTGGTCGAAAGATGTGCGCAGCATGGGATGGGGCATGCAACAGGTTGACTAAAGGGCCTGGCCACTTAAAGTACGGTTTTTATATATTACTTTACATTGAAAAGATCATAGAAATTTAGAAATTCACTAATAAAACAAAGGTTACGAGGACGTTATAGTTAGGTTCAGGTTTTACCCATACAAAACCATAGAAATTCCGCAGTTATAGCTATATTCACAGTTATACTCATTTGAAGAAACTATGGGCCAGATATACAAGGCCCTTGCGCCTCCTTGCATCACATTAGCATAATTTTTTTAAGCAAATGTGGCTCAACGAGGCAAAAATTGCTGTGCAATATTTACAAAGTGGTGCACTATGTCCCGCTGTGCCATGCATAATGTATGCAAGGGTGGTGTTAAGGGGCCCACAGAAATGGTGCAATGCAATCTACAAGATTTAATTGCACCATTTCTGGTGTCATTTTTAATGTCTGCTCAAAGCAGGCATTAAAAGGACGCACCCATTGAAATCAATGGGCCTTCTTGCAATTTGCTGCACTATCGTCCACATTTTTGACACTATTGCAGCAAAGCACCACAATAGCATATAAAATGTTGACACTATTGGCTTAACGTGCACCATGGTGTGCCGTATTGTAAATACTGCTTACCCATCGTGCCATTAGGTGGTGGTAGGGGGGCACGAGAGATTCCTGTAAATCTGGGCCTATATCTTGTTCATAAATATGTATTTATACATGTATACACATATATATTTTTAGAATGTGAATAATATGTTACATATCCTAATATCCATACACATATTCAGAGACAATTATGGTTATTCAAATTACAATTGATCTTTCTGAAGATTCATTTGCTGTATGTAACAAGTCCATATGTTGGTGCATTGATTGGAGCAGAAGATGAAGTAGTGGGAGGTGGCACCTGGGCAGAAAACAGAGGACCTTCAAAGGAAATTATGACATGATATAGATGAGCATATTATAATCCATTTCAATTACAATATAAGTATGTGTTTAGTACATTTTGTCTCAACTTATATGTTAGAAATGGGTTTCTGGTTGGCTTGGGTTTGCAACTCACCCAGGCAGATCCCACCACAGTCAGAGCTAGTAAGTTACACACCAAAGATATCCTGTGCTCACCCCTGGTAGCTTGGCACAGAGCAGTCAGGCTTATCCTTAGAAGTCATGTGTAAAGCATTTGTGCAACACACTTGCATCAGTGACACAACAAATACACCACAAAAGAGACTCCACAGCGGATGATCTATTGGACGAATCTTCACAACATTTTCCAAAAATAAGTGGCCCAGTGATTCTTGGTGTGCACGGAAAGTTTCGGGGTGGCCCGTCAAGGGGGGACTAAGAAAAAGGAGGTAAAAAAATGTTGCATTTCCCATGTTAATTTCTGTAGGATCTGTCAAAACATCTACAGACCAAACTGCTGGGTGGAATAACACCAAATTTGGCAGAAAGCTAGCTGCCAGAAAGCAGATTGTGCTTTTTGTTAATTTCTGAAAATCCGTTCAGTAGTTTTTGAGAAATTTAGGGAAATTCAAATTTGCATATCTCAGGCCGTGAAGTATTCACAAACAAAGACAAGTTTGTGCAAGGAAATGCACAGCTCTGATTGGCTGCCAACACTTCAAACCAGGAAGTGTTGGCAGCCAACTTGGGGCTCGGCATCAGCCGAGTCCCAGTAAAAAAGTCAAAAAATAAATAAAAGGGGCCAGAGTAGAGACAGCCGGAACCCTTAGCACTGGTTGGGCGGGGCACAGAGGGAGTTTTTAAATTATTTTTTTTCTGCAAATTTGCGATATTCAAGGCACATTTTTTTTTTTAACATAAGCATTGGCTCCAGCGCTTTTTTTTATAGGCTCCTGAGTGGGCTGGAAGCATTAAAATGTTGTGTGGGGGGGGGCTCCCGGACTATCACCTCCCTGGAGCTTTCATTTTTTTAATATGCAGGGGGCCCCTGGCCCCACCACTGCCCTGGGGACTAGTACCTCCCCAGGGCTTTTTCATTTTTATATATGTGGGGAGGGGCGGGCCTCCCCGCTGCCCTGGGGACTGCCACCTCCCCAGGGCTTTGAGTGAAATATATGTGGGGGGCCCACGACACCCCGGGGATGACCACCTCCCGGGGCAAAGCTTAAAAAAAGGGAAGGGGGCCACCAACCCCCCAGGGCTTTGCTTTTAATATGTGTGGGGGCCTGCGCCCCCCTCATGCCCCAGGAACCACCACCCCCCCAGGGCAAAGGTTAAAAAAAGTGAAGTGCCCCAGGGACTACCACCCCCAAGGCTTTGCTTTAAATATATGCTGGGGGCCTGTGCCCCCCCCTCCCCACACCCCAGAAACAACTACCCCATGTGGCAAAGCTTTAAAAATGTGAATGGGGTCCATTTGGGACTCCCGCGCCCCAGTGACCAACACCCCTAGGGGCTATGTAAATGTTGGAGGGGGGCGTGTGGCCCCCCTCGTGGAGCATCTGATGGCCCTGGGGACCACCACCCCCCAGGCGGCTCCTGCTATGTCCCGGTGTTCCCACCCCCAGGACATAGCTGTTTGCTGTGGCTTGGCTCCAGCTTTGCAGCTGTAGCTAAGCCACAGAAAACTCTTTGGGTTTTGACAGTGGGACCTGTAAAGCAGGTCCCGTTGTCAAAATCTGAAGCTTTCATCTCTGTCCCCTGCATACATAGAGGAAACAGAGATGAAATGCTTCAGCAAGCAGGGAGCTGCTGTTAAAGCAGCTCCCTGTTTGCTGAAGCAATGGCACTGCGAAGGAAGCCTTAAGGCTTCCCCCACAGTGCCAGGTAAGGGCTATTTATTTAAAAAAATATATTTTTTTAAATACAAAAATAAATATATAGAGACCGCAGTAGAGCCCTTAATGGCTCCCCCAGGATCCCAGAAAGCCCAGAAAGGGCTAAAAAAAAAAAAAAAAAATGTAAACATCATACCTCAGAGTGAAGGTCGCACACCTTCACACTGAGCTTTGGGGGTTCGAGTCCAGTTGGACTCATTTACATTTTTTTTTAAACAAATGATTAGATATTTTTTTTTAAACAAATACATTTTTATTTTAAATTGGAGACAAATATCTCATTCTAGTATATTAAACAACAAAGCCTAAAAAACTCTCTCTCACTTTATTTACTCTATTTCAATCAATTCTCCCACTCACAGACTCACTCAGACACTCACGCACCCACCCACGGCCCCACTCAGACACTCACGCACCCACTCACAGGCCCACTCAGACCCTCATGAACTCACTCACAGTCCCAGTCAGTCCCTCACTCACCCACTCGGACCCACTCAGACAGTTATGCACCCACTCACACACCCACTCAAACATCACACACCCACTCACAGACCCACTGACACCCTGATGCACCCACTCACAGACCCACGCACATACTGACACACCCACTAAAACACTGATGTATGCACTCTCATACCCAGGCAGACACTCTAACAGCAACTCTTACACCCAGATACAGCCTCTCACACCCAGAGAGGTCGCGGCCAATTTCCGTCATGCATGCGCAAAGGGCTGTGCACAGTATCGGGATGGGTGGTTAGGGGCGTTGGCCGCAGGCACTGGCTGCAGGCCATCCCTTGTCGGCAACCCCTACTGCGCGCGGGAGTAGGACAAAGGTTACAGGGACGTTATAGTTTGGTCCTGAAGTTACTCGTACAAAACCATAGAAATTCAGCAGTGATAGTTAGAGGTTTTTTAAGTACTAAAATTCGCGCCCTTAGGTAACTATAACTCGTGCCTTCGCCATGTGTGAATACTTCCACTAGAAAATGAGGAATACCATCAGTGTGTAGATTCTGACCCAGGTGCAGGCAGAAATCTTTGACTATGGAGATATACACATATATTTCTTTGTGTGAATAGTAAACGTATTTGACTTAATTATACTGTAAACTGATAGAATTCTAAAAATGATCATCAACAAAGTACACCAGAAGCTCCTAGCAACAAATAGTGAAAAGATAAAACTGCAAACGTTATTAAATCACTCTCAACTTCAACTGCTGCCAACCTAATAACAATGAGCCCTCGAGCAATCATTAGCTTTAATAATGCTGTTAGCTATCAAAGTTCTCTTGGCAATGGTCTATAAGCACATGTTTGCATTCAGGTTTTTCTGAAAAATCTCTACTTAAGCAATTCACTCTCAGATAATAGTAAGTCTCTCAGGCCCCATCATGCCATGCAATGCAGAGAGATCAGGTTTATTGGAAGCATTGACTTCAATAAGGTATTTCTAAAACAGTGTCTCTTTGAGTTCCTAGCCGAAACATATTTAAATGGCTCAGCAGCTAGAGTCTATTTTGTAGAGGTTGAACACCCTAAAACTAGCCAATAATCCCACTACCCAAAGGAATTATCCGGACAATTTATATAATGGTTGACATGGGTCTATGTGGATGTAAGATATAAGTAAACTCATGCCAAAATGGATAAATCTTAATCAAAGTATTAAGGACTCGTGCCACCTCAGAAATTTTCCACAACCACTAGCGACCACTGGGAACTGGGACACTGAGGATTACAAGGCCAGATTGGGATTAGAGTGTATCTTCAACCATAGTTGCGGGTGGCCACTGCAACATTATATGATGCTTTGAGGTAATTCACTGTAGTGTCAGCAGATCATACTTCAGGGTGCTGGCTTGTCTGCCTGCACACGGGGGGAATGTTTACTATCCCTCTCCTGTAAAGGTCGGGCCAGCAACTCAAAACTGGAGTTCTTGCCTTTCTTCATCTATAGTGAGTGTGGTGTGAGAGTTCTACATGTATGTGTTCAATGATATGTGTATTGGCACAAGTGTCCATTCAACACTTGTTTTAAGTTATAGAACATGGTGGTTTCCCAGGCACTCTTTTTCTAAGATGGATGCAATATCCTGCTTTTTCATTTGTTAAGTGCCATCTTCTCTAAATTAGAGCTGCATTGTGGGTCTCAGAAACAATTTGTTGCAGAAAATGGTTTGCTGCTTTCCTTCTCCCTACGAACTTCACTGTTAGGCCTGCTGTCACCTAACAAACACAACATTGTGGCTTGACTTGCTGACACTACAACATAAACAACATCAACCGATTTGCACCAGTGTAGCTACACTGGCTACGTGGAAAATCCCACCAAAGTCAAGGCAAAAACAATTGATGTATTTCCCTAGATTGGAGGATGGTTTTGATTTTACACAAAACTTAAATTTAAGCTATCTCAGATATAGCCCCCTTGCTCTCAACTCAGATAATTATTAAGCCCCTCTAGTGAGTAACATGTAATTGATAGTATTTACAGAAGCACCTGCACACCAGTTCTGGGACAGTGTTCGCCAGAGAAGGGACCTTTAGAGGAGTCATTTTTCCAAACTATCAACTTTAGCTCACTGTGCTACTGTGAACTGAGCAAACAAGGAGGAGCTGAACTACTCAGCAGGATGAAAAGGTTACGGTCTGGAAGACATGACAAGCCCTAGGTGACCGAAGATCAGGATGAAGGCAATAGCAACATTCTATGCAATCCATGAGCCATTAGATATCTGCAATTCAGCAGCCCAGAATCACAGACCATTGGCATGTATCACTTGGAATCGAGAAGCTGCTTCTACACTTTTCATAATGACAGCTACAGTGAGTCTGTGATGTCCCTGACCTCCCCGTACATTTAGATGCCCATATATATACATAGTGGTTGTGTTCTAGTAGGATAAATTAGTCCACTAGAATCTAGAACTATTTGATTAATCCTTCACTATTTGATTAATCTCTCAAGCCCCTATGTTTCCAGAAATACCATGATTTAAAGTCAAAGAAAGATTTTAGGCCTAAATTTCAGCTCCCAATTGAAACTAGTTGACTCTTTAGATCTTTCTGTAGTAACAAATTTCATGAGTACCCCTATTAGCAGAACAGTAAACAAGAACCTGAAGGTAATTGAGAACACCAAGCATTGCTACATGGGGTAATATTGCAGTTTAGCATGTAAACACTATGGATACTTTCAAGATCACATCTATGCAAAGATACTGGCACCACAGGGCAGATTTAAGAGCCCCTAGAGCCTCCTTGCGCCACATTGGCCTCATTTTTATGCTAATGGGGCCTAACGAGGCCAAAATCACTGCACCACATTTACGAAGTGGCCCAAATGTGCGCTACATTGTGCTCGCACCAGGCATAATGTATGCAATGGGGGCGTTCCCCTTTTGGGGGGGGGGGGAAATGGAGCAAGAGATTTCTTTGTGTCATTTAATTCTGCACTTTTAAGGCCTGCTCAGAGCAGGCGTTGAAAGGAGGCACACCATGTGTCCAGAGATGCACAGCAAAGGCTGCACCTACTTAGAGGTGAAATATTTAAAAGTAACTGAGTTCGTTTTTTGAGGAAACGACATTGATCATGATGCAACGGGGCAGATTATTTGCTGGGATGTTAGGCAGGTGCGCTTCTAACTGTTTGTGACTTTAAAAAGGCTCCCTTGAGCCACTGGGCTGACGAGCTCTGAAGCAGGCACTGCATGCCAGTGAAGAGGTATTGAAACCGGATGATTAATGGCAGCATTTCCAGCACCCCGCAAATTTGTTCTCTGCTGAAGAAGGGATTAACCCAGAAACACATGTGTCCAGAGATGCACAGCAAAGGCTGCACCTACTTAGAGGTGAAATATTTAAAAGTAACTGAGTTCGTTTTTTGAGGAAACTACATTTATCATGATGCAACGGGGCAGATTATTTGCTGGGATGTTAGGCAGGTGCGCTCCTAACTGTTTGTGACTTTAAAAAGGCTCCCTTGAGCCACTGGGCTGACGAGCTCTGGAGCAGGCACTGCATGCCAGTGAAGAGGTATTGAAACCAGATGATTAATGGCAGCATTTCCAGCACCCCGCAAATTTGTTCTCTGCTGAAGAAGGGATTAACCCAGAAACACATGTGTCCAGAGATGCACAGCAAAGGCTGCACCTACTTAGAGGTGAAATATTTAAAAGTAACTGAGTTCGTTTTTTGAGGAAACTACATTTATCATGATGCAACGGGGCAGATTATTTGCTGGGATGTTAGGCAGGTGCGCTCCTAACTGTTTGTGACTTTAAAAAGGCTCCCTTGAGCCACTGGGCTGACGAGCTCTGGAGCAGGCACTGCATGCCAGTGAAGAGGTATTGAAACCGGATGATTAATGGCAGCATTTCCAGCACCCCGCAAATTTGTTCTCTGCTGAAGAAGGGATTAACCCAGAAACACATGTGTCCAGAGATGCACAGCAAAGGCTGCACCTACTTAGAGGTGAAATATTTAAAAGTAACTGAGTTCTTTTTTGGAGGAAACTACATTTATCATGATGCAACGGGGCAGATTATTTGCTGGGATGTTAGGCAGGTGCGCTCCTAACTGTTTGTGACTTTAAAAAGGCTCCCTTGAGCCACTGGGCTGACGAGCTCTGGAGCAGGCACTGCATGCCAGTGAAGAGGTATTGAAACCGGATGATTAATGGCAGCATTTCCAGCACCCCGCAAATTTGTTCTCTGCTGAAGAAGGGATTAACCCAGAAACACATGTGTCCAGAGATGCACAGCAAAGGCTGCACCTACTTAGAGGTTAAATATTTAAAAGTAACTGAGTTCGTTTTTTGAGGAAACTACATTTATCATGATGCAACGGGCAGATTATTTGCTGGGATGTTAGGCAGGTGCGCTCCTAACTGTTTGTGACTTTAAAAAGGCTCCCTTGAGCCACTGGGCTGACCAGCTCTGGAGCAGGCACTGCATGCCAGTGAAGAGGTATTGAAACCGGATGATTAATGGCAGCATTTCCAGCACCCCGCAAATTTGTTCTCTGCTGAAGAAGGGATTAACCCAGAAACACGTGTCCAGAGATGCACAGCAAAGGCTGCACCTACTTAGAGGTGAAATATTTAAAAGTAACTGAGTTCGTTTTTTGAGGAAACTACATTTATCATGATGCAACGGGGCAGATTATTTGCTGGGATGTTAGGCAGGTGCGCTCCTAACTGTTTGTGACTTTAAAAAGGCTCCCTTGAGCCACTGGGCTGACGAGCTCTGGAGCAGGCACTGCATGCCAGTGAAGAGGTATTGAAACCGGATGATTAATGGCAGCATTTCCAGCACCCCGCAAATTTGTTCTCTGCTGAAGAAGGGATTAACCCAGAAACACATGTGTCCAGAGATGCACAGCAAAGGCTGCACCTACTTAGAGGTGAAATATTTAAAAGTAACTGAGTTCGTTTTTTGAGGAAACTACATTTATCATGATGCAACGGGGCAGATTATTTGCTGGGATGTTAGGCAGGTGCGCTCCTAACTGTTTGTGACTTTAAAAAGGCTCCCTTGAGCCACTGGGCTGACGAGCTCTGGAGCAGGCACTGCATGCCAGTGAAGAGGTATTGAAACCGGATGATTAATGGCAGCATTTCCAGCACCCCGCAAATTTGTTCTCTGCTGAAGAAGGGATTAACCCAGAAACACATGTGTCCAGAGATGCACAGCAAAGGCTGCACCTACTTAGAGGTGAAATATTTAAAAGTAACTGAGTTCGTTTTTTGAGGAAACTACATTTATCATGATGCAACGGGGCAGATTATTTGCTGGGATGTTAGGCAGGTGCGCTCCTAACTGTTTGTGACTTTAAAAAGGCTCCCTTGAGCCACTGGGCTGACGAGCTCTGGAGCAGGCACTGCATGCCAGTGAAGAGGTATTGAAACCGGATGATTAATGGCAGCATTTCCAGCACCCCGCAAATTTGTTCTCTGCTGAAGAAGGGATTAACCCAGAAACACATGTGTCCAGAGATGCACAGCAAAGGCTGCACCTACTTAGAGGTGAAATATTTAAAAGTAACTGAGTTCGTTTTTTGAGGAAACTACATTTATCATGATGCAACGGGCAGATTATTTGCTGGGATGTTAGGCAGGTGCGCTCCTAACTGTTTGTGACTTTAAAAAGGCTCCCTTGAGCCACTGGGCTGATGAGCTCTGGAGCAGGCACTGCATGCCAGTGAAGAGGTATTGAAACCGGATGATTAATGGCAGCATTTCCAGCACCCCGCAAATTTGTTCTCTGCTGAAGAAGGGATTAACCCAGAAACACATGTGTCCAGAGATGCACAGCAAAGGCTGCACCTACTTAGAGGTGAAATATTTAAAAGTAACTGAGTTCGTTTTTTGAGGAAACTACATTTATCATGATGCAACGGGGCAGATTATTTGCTGGGATGTTAGGCAGGTGCGCTCCTAACTGTTTGTGACTTTAAAAAGGCTCCCTTGAGCCACTGGGCTGACGAGCTCTGGAGCAGGCACTGCATGCCAGTGAAGAGGTATTGAAACCGGATGATTAATGGCAGCATTTCCAGCACCCCGCAAATTTGTTCTCTGCTGAAGAAGGGATTAACCCAGAAACACATGTGTCCAGAGATGCACAGCAAAGGCTGCACCTACTTAGAGGTGAAATATTTAAAAGTAACTGAGTTTGTTTTTTGAGGAAACTACATTTATCATGATGCAACGGGGCAGATTATTTGCTGGGATGTTAGGCAGGTGCGCTCCTAACTGTTTGTGACTTTAAAAAGGCTCCCTTGAGCCACTGGGCTGACGAGCTCTGGAGCAGGCACTGCATGCCAGTGAAGAGGTATTGAAACCGGATGATTAATGGCAGCATTTCCAGCACCCCGCAAATTTGTTCTCTGCTGAAGAAGGGATTAACCCAGAAACACATGTGTCCAGAGATGCACAGCAAAGGCTGCACCTACTTAGAGGTGAAATATTTAAAAGTAACTGAGTTCGTTTTTTGAGGAAACTACATTTATCATGATGCAACGGGGCAGATTATTTGCTGGGATGTTAGGCAGGTGCGCTCCTAACTGTTTGTGACGTTGAAAGGAGGCACACCATTGTTTACAATGGGCCTCTCGCTAATCCTACAAAGCTCCAAACTAGCGTAAAAAATTCTGAAGCTAGTTCCTTAACTACTGCCATGGTATATCGTATCTTAGATACGGCGTATCCATGGTAGCGTTGGGGGGGGGCGCTAAGGGGTGCAAGAAAAGTGGCGCTGCACTGAGGGCAGCGCCATTTTTCCTAAATCTGACCCCATATTTTTTGTGAAAATGGTAAGTTTCACTTACCTACTGTAATTAGCTATTAATAAATGTATTTTCTTATTTGACATTACAGTGCTTTATGGATAATTAGGTCCTGATTTAGAATTCAGAAGGCATGTTACTCTGTCACAACGGTGACAGATATCCTGTCCTCTGAAATATAAATCCCATTATTTCCTATGGGATATATAGTTTGGTGGATGGGATATCCGTCGCTGTTGTGATGGGGTAACCCGTCCACCGAAATCTAAATCAAGCCCCTAGTGTCTTGTACGTTATTTCATGGATTATCCTTTATCTTAGTTTCTAATTTTGACTGCCTCATGTAATCTTTGACTGCACCATTATGAACTGCTCAGGAACTCGCAATATATGGAACAGATATCTAATTGTTTCTTAACAGCATTTATGGCCTGACAACACTTGCTGTAAATGAAAAAAATCTATTTAGAATGGCCTAATACACATGTAAGATTTTCCCTTTACCAGGGGAAGATATGGTAGAGATTCAAGAAGGGATTCTGTTTATTCAATTCATATTTTTACACCACTAAGACATGACTGGCTTCAGCTTGCCAAATGCCAGACTTGGAGAGGTATATTTCAGTGAACACGTCATGTAGAGTGCAGGGGACCAGACTTACTCAGCATCTGTCAGCTGCATCTGGGAGCTTCTCTGCATGCCTCTGACCCAACCTCTCCTGTTAATGTTCTTGCTTCTGAATTTCACTGGACAGCTGGGTTGGTGAGCTTCTAATCTTGAGGAAGGTCTTTGTTCTTGAGCAGGTGCTCACAGTAGATATCAGTCAAACGGGCCCGAGCATTGTGCACTAATTGTTCACAACTTATATTTTTTCAAGCATGTCGGAACTGACCATGCCTATTACTGCAGATTCTAACTTGTTTCTTTTTCCTGTCTTGATAGAGTCCACATAATAACTCTGCCCTTTCCAACAATGCAATATAAAGCCCATGTCTGATCCTGGAACCAGAAAACAAGAAAATACATCCAGATCTAACTCAAAGGAAGTCTACTGGCTTAGTCCTGGAGGTCAAACAGAGAAATGGCATCCTAACCTAATTGGTAAATGGTAAAACTTTAAACACATGATTATAGATGGATAAGTGCTGCACTCTACCCAAACCAAAAATATACTCAACACTTGGAGCCATTTATTCACAGACTTTCATTGTTCGGACATGCATAGATCTTAGGAGCTTTCTTATCTTACAGTTGTCTGCTATCATCCTAAGACTGGATCAAAGACTGAAGGGGTTTACCTTTGATCCTGCTGCTCTTCCTGACAGACCGGAGGACTGTCAGTGAAAAGCCCCCATGCAATGGCAGGAGTTGTTGAGTAAGCAATGGTAATATTTGCTGGAGCTTGTTGGCAACTGTCTCTCTAGAGACAGAAAGGAGCTGCCCAGTAAAACCCAGGAAAAATTAGAAGGCCTCTGGAGTTGTGAATTCACCTGAACATGTCAGACTGTTTCTGTGCTAGTATGGCACTGAACATAGGTTGCAGCACCTACTTCAAGTCCAGCTGTTGAAACAAAATCCCACAGCCACAGGTAGTCTTTGTCATCTCTGACTTCCTGACTTTCCCTGAGTGCTCAATCCTAATCTCGATGATTGGACCACAATATTTACTTCGTGAAATGTAACATATGTAGGTCATGATTATAAACTTCTGTCCAATGTTAGAGAAATTTCTTATCCTACCTCTTCCACAAGTCTAAATCTTTATGGATCCATAAATGTGAGATCCACAAGGTAGTCACAAAGGGCTCCAAAGTTACGGTGGTCTATAGGTTTGTAAAGACTAAGGGGATGACATCTTACTTAATAGCATAGAACATTTGGTTTCGGAAAAACATTATCCATGGTTGAAAGGACATAGGCTTCTTTACTTTCAGGCTAACATGTCTTTAAAAGAAGGCTACCTTGGCACTCCGGTATCCCGGGGACAATGTATCTTAGCAGATCTAGTAGATCATTCAACAGTGTCTCAGTAACATGTGCTGTCTACTCACAAAGAGTCTAGAGTAACTAGTCTCAAGAGTCATCAAAATATGTTTGACCATGACGAGTAGCAACTGAGACAAATTGGAAATTATCCAACTTTGATAATTATTGAAATTTGGCATAGTTAACAAACTAATCAGAAAAATGCCTAAAAATATACTAGAAGCCTAAAAATGTAGAGCTAGACTGTACCATAAGATTCAAGTATACAGTGACTTTGAACTGTCATACACCAAGGGCACCTCAGAGACTCCAAAAAGGTTTACAGCACATTAGACAGCCCTGAAGCTATCAATCATGCTCCTCTCTACATGCTCATTATTGGCTTTTTGAGGTGTTTACCCAAAATTAACCAAAGAATGAACCATGCACTCACTGGTCTACAAACAGCAGACCCGAACCCTAATCGTAAAGCTACTCTCATTATTTTTTTTAATGTAGTTTTCACTTCTGATATTCATTTGACTGTACTCACATTCTGATCTGTTATTAAAGTGTATTTGTTTAAAGCATCCTGACTGGACATTGAATTGATTGTGTGTGTGATAATCAACCGTCTTACACTTTATCTGACTAAAAACTCTTATACTGTCAAACCTTGATTGCTTGACCAAGTTACCCGGGACAGTTGTGGAAGCCTTAGAGACCTGACTTTGCCACATGCCCAGCATCCTAGTCAGTAGACAACATTTAAAGTCTCCTTATAGAAGCTTCTAGGTGGTACCTACAACTTCAAGATCTCCGAAATACCTTATACATGCAAATGAATTCCAACCTTACAATAGTGTCAACAACAGCAATCTTAGGATATGGCTAGTCTTATTTCAAAAAGCAACTGTGTGACACCAAACAACATGATGTGTCCAGTTAGGACAGTTGCTAGTGCTTCGCTTCCTGGAAAGATTAAGGACCAAACTCTTCCACTGGGAATATGACTAAGCAGCTGGTTTGTTGTTTTGCCCACTTATTCATATATTGGTTACTGCATGAGATACCCCATCAGATTGCATTTATTTCAGTTTCCAGTTTTATAGTGCATCAACATGAGATATTAGAGCTTTTTGCAAGTAACCGTGAGACACAACAGTATGAGACATGGTTGTGGGTCTACCAGGAGGGCAAACAACAGGTTAGAAGCAATTATGGAGTTTAGATGTAGAGAGTTCTTACAATAGTTGAGCTTAAGGTTTGTTTCCAGATTTTCCTGAGTGGCAAGATGTATGCAGTTGAGTTCTCAATCAGAAGAGAGTTCCAAAGTTTTAAGGTAGCTCTAAGAAAGCTTGATTTAGAGCCTTTGAGGTTTTAAAGTTGTGTGCTTGAAATGTACTGTGGTTTGACTTTTAAGGCATTTTATAGAGATGGTAAAAAAGTTGGCTGGGTGGGGCAGATGGTGGGTATGACTTTCATAGCATCAATAGCATCTTATTTTAAATCTTATCCTTCCTCTAGTGGGAAACCAGTTGTATTAATGAAGAATGGGCATGAAGTCGTCAGATTTTCTGGTGGAGGCCACAAGATGAGCTCTAGAGGAAAAAACTTCCTTGATGGAATCTAAGGATGATTTTAAGCTTCGGGTAAATATGGTGCCTCCAAAGCCCAGACAGGTTTAGATTAGTGCATGTGCGCAGCTGGCAATACAGTTGTTGAGAGGAATGTTTTGAGTTTCTTGGGATGGACAAGCTGAAAATTGGGTAATCTGCAATTTTGTTTACTTGTGGGATGACAGAGAGAGGGGCTGAAGGTGAAACCCTGTGATTTATCAGGCGTAGCTAAACATGGGTGAAAGCCCTCTTTGATTTTGTCAAGCAAAAACAGTCGAAATTGTTTATGTGTATGTGGGTGAGTAGGGTGATTTCAATTTTGGATGGACCCAATTGCAGGAAGGGGACATCCAGTGCTTGAGTTTGGCATAGTCGAGGTGGTATATAATGTATGTCATGTCTGGCTGATTTGTCAATGTATAGTTGTGCAATATATCCATATTCTTTGAAGGATATAATTGACCCCTTTAACACCAAATCTAGAGCTCTGGATAGAAAATTGAAGAGGACAGGAGCAAGTATCAAACCCTCTGAAGCATCTCAGGACATTGGGGCCAGCCAGATATGTGTTTACAGATCTTCACCGACTGGTAATGATTTGTTAAAAATTAGTCATACCAGCTGTGGACATGGCCGCTGAAGCCCACGCTGTGCGCCAGAGTAAGCAGATGCCTACCTAGGCCACTAGTGTCAAAGGTCACCAGAGGTTCGAGGAGACCGAGATGACAGGCATCTCTACCATCCAGATGGCCCAAACCTGTGTAGAAGGTCGTAGAGACTGACAAGCAAGGAGTTTACATGTACCATGAAACATAATATAAGACAAATAGGAGGTTTGTTCCTTCCTGGCTGTGTTGGCTTTCTGACCATCGATTCTCGAAAAAATGTATCTGAATTATTTACATTGTTCCTTATGTAAACTTTGACAGGAAGATGAGGAATGCCAATGCAAGTACACTACCTAGTTAGACATTTCCTTTTATTGTGTAACATTTGTATTTCCATATCCTAACACAAATATATATTCATTTGGATAGAGCAGGAAAATAAGGTCGGGTAAGGACATAGCTGATTAAGTAAACATTGTATGTCAAGATCGCTCACTGTCTTGCCTATGGCAAAGTTTGACGTTCTTATGTGATGTGTTAAAAAAAACCACCCACTATCTGACAGCTGAAGTAATTCTGGTGGCCGTGCATGACCTGAGATTTTTAAAGAAAGAGGCTGTGCGCTTTCTGCTTTTATTAATATGTCATTAATAATGTATATTCACATTTGCATCCTTTGCAGTTCGAACTGTGAAACGTGCCCAGCCGTGGGCGCCCTTGACTCACTTCCTGAGGTTTCGATTCCATTTCTGGCTTGTGTTCTTTCAGCCTTTCAGGAAAACAAAGGTAATCCTGTGAGACCCAAATAGTTTTGCACAGTTAGATTAGAGCCTGCACATGTATTGTCTCCTGCTAGACCTAGCAAAGTTACGAAAAGTTTATGGACATCCTCTTCAAAGCCTGGTTACTGAGAAGACAAGACTTAGAAGAGAAAGAGTTGAAAGGCAGAGTGATAAATCTTTTCAGACAGAATTACACTTGGAAAAAGTCGTAATGTATAAATCGTAAAGAAAGGTGAATAAGTGTCAAATATATTAACTTTTAGCAGCATTATGATTTGGCTTTCGAAGATCTTTCGAAGGTGACAAACGTGGAATCTTTAGTTGCGGATTGTCACCTTTGCAAAATGTCGTCTGCGTCGAAGTTTACTGAAATAAATGCATTTGGGTAAGGGGGTATATAGATTTTTGTTCTTCCACAATACCAAGGTTTGGGGTACTACTTCTCCCGATTTTTTTTTCTAAATTTCCCCAACAGTTTTTCATGTATAGAAATGGAAAGTATGCATGATTCATGAATGTGAAAACGTGCTTAGTTTATTAAGATGTGGACACAAATCTTTTTCGGTCAAAGAATTATAAATGGTGACAAACAGTGCGTTTTCAATTGCACAGTTTGTCCCCTTTGCAAAACAGACCTGCATACGAAATTAACTTCAATAATATGTTTTGTAAAAAATATATATGCTTACTTTTTTTTAACCTGAATCAATGAAGCTGCAGAATAAAACAATTGTCAACAATTTATTCTGGCATTAGAGGATATACACTTGCATTCAACAGATCATTTACATTAGTGTTCTAAGTTGGGAATCCCTAAATAAAGAGTAGCAGCCAAGAACACGCCATGCAAATTCCCTTTCTCGCGCACAATACTAACTTTGTGGGCATTCTTAACAGCTTACTCATGCTCACTCAAGCACGTGCCGTGATAGCACATAACTTATGTTCAAATCGACCTTCTATAGGTATTGATGAAAGTGCATGAAAATGCACACTTCAGATACATTATTTTAGGATGTACATGGGAACGGGTGCAAATTATGTAAAACACAAGGACAGTGGTTAAAAAATGCGATATTCATTCACCCAATCCATGAAACACATGCATAACATATAGGTATTGTTCCAAAAACAGGTAAGTTAGCAACGTATATGAACACCATCAACTTGTGCATGTAATGTACTTAACATGATACATACCTATAAGTATGTGGATTAGCAAACCGTGGTGATGTATGCATAAGTATGTGTGATATATGTATTGGATACATTCTGATTTCTTCCCATGACCTTTGTAAATGGGAGCCATCGTCTCCAATAAATACTGGATTGGTATGTCAAATATTTCCATTTTGGTGGATATGCTACCAATTAAAAACAAGGGAATTCCTCCAGCACATCCTCAATCTGACACGTAAGATTTTTTATATAGCCCTCACAGGAAACACAAGCACTAACTAAATTAAGGACTTTGTAAGGAAAATATTTATTGATGAAACTTAATATAGCGCAAACATGGCCTGGAAGCATTTAGGGTGTATTACAGTCCTTGCAAAAGGGAAAAATCAAAGATAAAAACAATTAAAAAAAATGTCGAAAATCATTCAAACTTCAAAACAGTAGATTAGACAACAAGTGTAGACAACTGACAGGCTGCAGGTGGATTATCAGTTGAGAATATTTACACCACAGCTTGAAAATGTATATCAGACAGGAGAATGTTGATCTCCTTTTTGAAGGTGGATAGACTGGAGTTGATGCGAAGCACAGGAGTTAAAATTCCACTGTCAAGTAGCACCTCCTAAGAAAGGTTGAGATGTGGTCTTTTCTCAAGTGTGAGTTAGAGGTTGTCCCCAAAAAGCTTTCATTTTTCAGCCAGATAGCTGTGGTTGCTGTGTGCACTGTTTTGTAAGTGATACAAGCTAACTTGAACTATGATCTAACTTCAATTAAAAACGTCTGAAGCATTAAGAGCACAATAGTTTTGTGGTTAAACATTTTACATCCAGCGACAAATTGAGCTGCAGCGTTCAGTACCACTCCCAGTGGGATGAAGTAATCTATGGATAATCCTGTGTGGAGCAAGCTGCAGTAATTGGGCATCAACAGAACAATGGTTTGAACTGAGGACTTCACATCCTGCATATGAATAAATTGCTTGATACCCCCAAGGAAATCTGGGTCATTGATGAGCACTCTTCACAATGGTATTGATCTGGGGTTGGAGCTTAAATTTGGTGCACTGAAAGGACAGCTGGTCTCCCTTCAGGGGCTGACCATGTCACCCTAAACTCCTGGAAAGCTGTGGTGCCCAGTGTCCCAGCTCTTTGCCCCCTCCAAGGTTGACTACCACTTCAGCTAGCTAATACAATCCACTTCTCCATTCCTTCCATGGGTGAATTCACCTCTCCTCTCTCATCACTTAAGGTATCATCCTTCTCTGTCTCCTCACAATGTTTCGGCTCCCAATGGTAGGCGATCCCATGTCCCTGCTCCATCAGAATGGATAACTCCCATTCATTGCACCAACAATGTAAGAATGCCAGTGATCTTGAATTGAGGGGCTCTACACTCCTCCTTACTTCTTCCACTATTTGTAGACTTGTTCCTTCATCCTCCCTCTTCTCCACTATGTTCAGTCATCAATCTTCTTAAGCTTGACAACCAGAGAGCTCTACTTTGGTCTAAAACTTAAAATGTAATTTCTTATTAAGCTTTTTTCTCTTGAATAGCCCTTTCACTTTCTTTACACATTAGTTGTTGTAGGGATCTGGTAGATTACTTTACAGTTCAATAAACCTCTGACATCAAGATTCCCTGAGGCTCTTTGCATTCCAATGATGCAAGTAAGCTACCAGTGTGGTGAGACAAGAATGACCGGTGCCACTGATAAAAAACAATAATCCAGGAATTAAGCTTCACGTGCCCCCTGATCATATAGTCAATGATGGTGAGAAGGCAATGTGCCAAGTTGCATGAGTCAAATTTGGAAGACATTACAGATTTGAGGTTGATCTTGGTGTCACTTGTATAGCTGTTGAAGTTAAGGGGAAAGGACTGGCTCAAGAATGTAAGGTTGCTCAGAGAGAAGTTAAGGCCCAAATTTAAGAAGCTCTAGCGCCACATTAGCATACTTTTTTTTACGCTAATGTGGCGTGAGACTTCAAAAACTGCGGCGCTATATTTGCAAAGTGGAGCAATGCATGCATTGCACCACTTTATAACCCCTTGCGCCACATCATGCCTGCACCAGGGATAATGTGTGCAGGGGGGGCTCTCCCGTTAGGGAGGCTGAAAAAATGATACAACGAAATCTAAAAGATTTCTTTGCGCCATTTTTAGCTGCATTTTTTAACTGGAGGCTGCCCACCAAACTCTTCCCGCCCTCAGATCGCCGGTGCGGCCTGAACCCCGCCTGCCCTAATAGGACTTCACTACAGGGCCG
Source organism: Pleurodeles waltl (assembly GCF_031143425.1). Lineage (NCBI taxonomy): Eukaryota > Metazoa > Chordata > Amphibia > Caudata > Salamandridae > Pleurodeles > Pleurodeles waltl. The sequence goes on along the minus strand of NC_090437.1, from coordinate 317,921,301 downwards.
GCGGTTGAAAACAGTATTTTCGCCCGCTGATGCTGCGGTGAACCGGGCCTTAACATTAACGCCGGCCCGGCGCCAATATGGCGGTGCAGCGGGTGCAGCAGCACCTGTCGCGCATTCCACTGCCAGTAATTTGGGCAGTGGAAAGCACAATGGGGCTGTGCATGGGGGCCCCTGCCCTGTCCATGCCAAGAGGCCCCCGAGTCCCCCATTCCATCAACCTTTCCATAGCGGTGTGAACTGCCATGGAAAGACTGGCAGATGGGGACTCCTAATTCCCAGGGCGGCGCTGCAAGCAGCACCGCCTTGGAGGATGTGAATCTACTGTAACCGCCAGGCTGCTGGCTTGCAGCAGCGTGGCAGTGTCGGTGGTCTGACTGTGGCAGCTCTGCCACGGTCATAATGTGGCGGTCCCACTGCCAGACTGTTGGTGGTGGTGCCACCACCGTGAGTCTGGCGGTCATGCGACTGCCAGACTCGTAATGACCCCCTGAGTCTAGGAGTCTCATGTACAAAACAATTCCAAACGAGGTTTGTCTGTGACAGCAAAACAGGCTTTTACTATATAGTAATCCTATTTTATGAGTTTTCAAACCTTTACCAGCTCCTAAAACGGGATTGTTAATGAAGACTGATTCGCAATTTGAAAGGAGCTTGTTGTAGGCATCCCTTCCTAATTGCAAATCAGTATGCGATATGTCAGTTTTTTGCGACTGTAATCCTGTTTTAAAACATTGAAGAATTACTGACTCCCAAATTGTGGTGGTAATTAATTTGTAAAAGGGAAGGGTCTTTGTGAATGTAAAAAAATAGTTTTTGGGGGCAGTAGGAAGGTGGTCCAAGGGACAACTACCAACTTTCAAACACATTTTTAAATAAATTAACCCTTTTTCTTAACATAGTCACTTCTTTGAGGAAAACAGGCACAATTTAAGAAAGTTGATATAAAACAGTCACTTCACAGACATGGTTATTTGGTGGCCCCAACTGACTATCCCTGTGATACATACAGTCAAAGTAAGTAGCAATTTGCGATTTAACTCATTAATATTCATGAGGTTGGTTGTATTGCAACCCACTCCTAACAGGAATTTTGCAAACTGACCTCAGTTCCCCAAATTCAATACTGGCAACAAAAATACTGGTCCTAATTTGTGACCAGTATTTTGTGACCAGTTTTTTTGTACATCACGCGCAGGGTTTCTTCGGCAGAGCTTGATGCATGATAGTGGCAACTTGGCTTGGAGTGTTCCAGTTCTGAAGGGTGCATTGTAATAGTTGTCATGCAGGTATATGCTGATGAAAAGCATAGGATTGCCTTAAAAAAGGCCGCATTGTAAGGATTAGTTGGAGTGCTGGATTAGCAGGTGGATGTCACAAGTTCACCATAGTCTACCTGGGAAGGCAGAGTAAAGTCTTTGAGCAGGATCCTTTAGCTATGAAAGCAGGGTGGAGAAGTTTGATGACGAGTGTCAAGTTTGGACATTTCTAAAGTGAGGTAGTACTTAGGTCTTATTTTCTGAAGTGGCCAGTGAACATGCCATCATGGTTGCTTGGTTGCGGCAACCTGCTTGGTGAAATAAGGCACATGCTAGGGTTTCAAAAATCAAGAAGCAGAGGTCTTTGGAATGATAGTTTTATTCACAGCTGCCATGCAAGCTCTGACACTTTGCAGACAGCAATGTTTGTGGGATCACATCTATTCCTGCATTTGTCTTCTACAGTCAGATGTAACCCCTTGAAAGGAGCAAGCATGTCAGTAAAGCATTTGCTGGAGTTGCATTTCTGAAAAATGAGGATATGTTTATCAGGAACTCTGGTTGCATGTAAAGAGTTCAGTAGATTGAAGTGCAGTTTTGTCGTGCACGTAGATGGAGTCTGCAAGTCCGGATTTAATAGTTTCTTCAAAATACAGGGACAAAGTTGTGCTTTGGAGGATGTAGGATCCTAAAAGGGATACTGTGATGATCATTTTAAATAGTGGACATGTCTCAAAAAAACAAAGAATCCCAAAAGGTGAAAAAATGCATTGATTGTGTGCTTAGGTTCATGTTTATTAAGTTGCAATGTTTTCAGGTTGATAATGAGAGATGTAATCAAAGCCAGGCCCGAACTGTCAAACAAGATATTGCATTCATTGAGAGTGGTTCTTTTCAGGTGGTTGAAAATGATTATTAAGGAAGAATCACAGAAAACTTCCTGGTGAAAGACTTAAGAAGGGAAGATCTGTATAAATATAGAGTACAAAGGGAGGCGTCTATGTTAGGGTTGCAACTCATAAATATGTATTCACTTACTCAAAAGATTGAGATATTCTTTCTGTCAACTAAGTCCTCACCACCGGTTCTCTTATTTTTGTCATTTTAAACATTACTTTACAGCCACACCATAATTTTATTTTATAAACAACAACTCCAGGAATTTAGCATGAACTGCAATGTCTTTTAGAAAAGAGAACTGGAATAGGAGAAGGAGATACTCCCATCCATAGAAATTGGAGCCAGCAGAAAGGTGCATGACCTGGTAGGCACCACTCTGGGGTGAGCTGAATTTTTGCCAGGGCCAGCTATCTGCATGACCCATGCCAGAAGAGAACCCCCCCCAAAGGGCATGAAGATCCCAAAATAAGGAACAAGGGAAGGGGAAGCTTTAGAAAATAATGAAGGAGGCAGGGGAGGATGATCATCTGGGAGATCGCTACCCGGCCTTCTACCAATAGGGGAAGTGAAGCCAAGAATGTAATTGATGAGCAAATCGAGGCAGCAGCTGCCACCATGTTACCCTTAACAAGGTCCGGGATCATGTGGGGCACCCGAATCCCCAAGTATTGAACACAGGAGGGCTCACACTGGATTTGCACCCCACCCTCCAGGTCTATGGTCTTCGGCTCCATCTCCTGCAACAACGGAAATAAGCAGGATTTATCCCAGCTGAATACTAGTCCTGACACCTGGCCGATGTCCTCCAGTAACAAAGCAACCATGGAGACTGGAGTCCACGTCCCGCATATGTAGCAGGACAATGTCTGCGTACAAGCCACACAGACCAATCCTGATTCTGCTCCCCATGATAGGTATAGCAGGAGAGCAGTGCCAGGATTGCATGGGGAGCCTGTCCTGGTGTACCAGGGACTGTTGGTACACCAACACCATCGGGAAAAGACAAGTGCCCGGCGGCAACAGCCAGATTTGTTATTTTAATGTATTTTTTATTTTATTGTCACCCCACTATTCCCCCTTTGAGATTTGTGGCAGCCACCACTGGTTTTCAAGAGTTTGTCAATGTGCAGAGTGTAATCCTATGAGGGTCGATAACTCCAACCTTGTATCAAGAACAATTCTGTTTCATGTGGATGTACATTGTCGAGTCCTGACCTTGGTGCAGATCACAACTAGCTAGTATCCCAACCTTGTGTCCCATCAATTTTTGTTTCAAGTTCATGCAGTTTTGAATGTAATTCAACTCCTGTTATCAACCTCTACTCAAACATAACCTGAGAGTTTGTTTTGCTTCCAACCTATGTGCTAAAAGAAACCTATTTTTCTATTTTCTTGTGAATGTCTCTGATTCTAAAGATATGTAACAAGTGCTGGCTTCAGAGTGCTATTAACTGTAATCTATGTTCTGAGTTTTCTGTGGAGTGACTTAATTCTACCTAGTGTTTCCAGTTCTTCTTTAAGAGTTCCAGAACCTATAAGTGTGAAATATTGAAAGTATTGTATTGTAAACTGTGTAGAGACTTTATGCTATCCTGGGAATTGCCTCTTCTAATCATCTTCAGTGCATTGCTTTTGCACAATAACCAGAAATCAGAAGGTCAAGAAGTGATGACTCAGTTCTGCAGAGTAACGATGTTGCGGAGTAGAGACAGTACTGCAGATTTTCTCATTTATTATTTTGTCCCTTTGCCCTTTTCCCCTTCTAGAAGTTGTTGGTTACTAGGAGTACTATACATAGATTTAACTTCTTCTAGATTTGGGAATAGAGGGCCTAGCATCAACTCCAGTGTCATTCCTGCAGTTGGAATCAGGTTAGTGTGTGACACCAGCTGAGGAAATCAACAGATTTACGAACGTCCTACAGCACCACCGCTGCTCCTGGCCAGCAGCCCTGAACTGCCTCCATGATCCTGAATAGCTGACAGACACACAATGAGGTGGTCCTACCCAGAATTAATCTGTTTTGATTGCTATGGATCAGATGCAGCAAGACTGACTTAACCCTAAGGGACAATACAGGTTCAATGTCTTGCAGTCCATATTCAGGATTGCGATACGGCGATAGGATGACAGATTCAACGGATCTTTCACTGGCTTAAGCAATGAACTATACAGCCATTGTGTATCGTGGGTAGAAAGGTCCCAGCAGTGAGTGCACCATCATAGAGTTGGAAGAGCCGGGGGCCAGCGCACTCTGAAAGGACTTATAAAATTTAGATTGGAGGCGGTCAGTGCCAAGTGACTTTCCAGACACCACAGCAGAAATTGCACTCATGTCTCCTGGACTGAAGGGGGGCATCAATGTCAGCCCACCCAACTGGTGTGATCCTGTGGAGCTGCACGGAATCTAGGAACTCCACCAGGATGAGAGGTGGGATCCCCGGTGCTGGACGGTAAAGACCAGAATAGTAGGCCTTAAAGGCATCATGTATCTTGTGCTGGGAATTAAGGAAACCACTGTCTCAAGTGTGACGCGTTAACCCTGGTGCCTGTTCGGTGTCTCTCCTAGCCAGGGACGCCAATAGCTAACCCAGTCTATCGCCTTCAGCATTCGTCTTGGCGGAGTATGATGCAAAACATCAGAGACGTTCCAACAGCTGGACCTCCGTCTCTTGGAGTGTGGCCAGAGAGGGCAAAAGAAGAGGGTTGTTAGTCGCCTGCAGAACCGAATCGATGTAGTCACACTCAGCCACCTCCAACTAAGGAAGGATCATGGGCCAGACCCCAAATGCCGCCTGTATGCTCTCACCATGGAGCACCATGGAGCACCACCTTGAAGGCCTCCTATTCCACAGTTGGGGAAGAGGCCATGCCCTCATTATGGTCAAAGAATTCCTGGATCTTAGGGGCACACGTGTCAAAATGTGGGATCCTCAAGAACCAGTGAGGAGAGCCACCATGTGTGTATCAGTGAGAAGATTCAGCCCTAATTGACATCTGTTACCAGTAGACTTTGATCAGACAACTCTCTGCCAAGGTAGGCCGGAGCAGTGAGAAAGGGTCAAAGGGATTGAGAACAGACTATGCAAACCAACCTCGCATAAACCCTATGCATGGGGGAGTAAAAGGAGTAGAGCCAGACGCCCCGTGTTGTGGTGTTGCTAGACATCCGAAACCTCCCATTGCTTCAGCCAGGCCTGAAAGCCTGCTGAGTTAGCAACTGTGGGGGTAGAGGGCAGAAGCGGATGTGAGCAGTCCAGCACCAGATCCAGGACTGCATTAAAGTCACTGCCACTCAGCAATGTCAAGTAGGCCGACCAAGACAGTGTAAGAGAGAGGCTTTGTAGATATCTGTGTTGGGGGCATATATACAGCCTATCAGGATATGATTACCATTCAGGCACACCTCCATGAGGACATACCTGCCCTCCAGATCAATCTCCTGGTAAAGCATCTCAAGCAAGGTCCTGCTCGCACCCAGATGAGAGCTCCTCTTGCATAGGCTGAGAAATTAGTGTTGAAGACTTGCCCTCTCCACCTTTTCAGTAGTTTGATCCCCTCACCCCTAGGGATGTGAAACTCCTGCATCAAGGCTATGTGTATGCAGGTGATAGCGCTTGGCCGGGGTATGCATGCCATGGATATTCCAGGATAGGACATTGTATTTCTGAGGCTTGGACCCCCCCCCCAAGCAATACACCCTCTCCACATTCCACAGGGAGCCAACAAAAGAAGGGAGGCACACAAGTTGCAATGGGTAATAGGAGACCCCTCCAGGAAAGGGTTCAGGAGATCGCTTCTACCGGTTCAAACCACGAACACACAAAACAATCAATATAAAACAAAACAGAACAAGAATACTAGGGGCAGTGACGCAATGGCTTGCCACCCAAAAGAAAGCACCAAACCATCTCAGAAGAGAAGCAGGTTGAAAGCACAGCAGCACGAGGCCGCTCACAGTAAATGGCCAAGGAGGAGTGAACCAGGCAGAAAGAGGAGGCCCCAGCCCAGGACAGTCATGCCACCGGACCCTTCAGTACGTAGGATCCAATGACGAGAGGAGTCCAAGACGAAAACGAAATAGGCTTGTGAACGGAGGTCAAACCAGGAACATGAAATCATCAGCTGTTTGGGGGGGAGGTCACCTGCGAAGGCATGCCGTCATCGATTGCTCAAAGGGCAATGAAACTACTAGTGTCCAAGAGGGCTGAAGAAGGGACCAAGAAATCTAGGAAGGTCACCTACAGACGGAGAGGCGGCTGTCCTGTGCTTGCTTGGGAGAGGGCACAGTCTGATCTGTGGCTGGCCTGCTGGCTGAACCCTTGTCGACAAAGGTGACCAGGCTGCCCCCTAGTCGAATCTTCGGGTCCACCAAGGTAGTCAGGATAGGTGATAAGGCTTCGATCCAGTCCCAAGAATTCAATTGATTCTAGAAGAAAAAAGATTTACTGTCATGCATCACCTTGCGCCCAGAGGGGAACAGCAGTGCGTATTTAAAGCCCAAATCTCAGAGTTTAGATTTAATCCCCAGAAAGGATGCCAACTGGCACTGAAAAGACAATGTAAAGTTTGGGAAAAGAATAATGTGATGATTATCTCCAAGAAGCGGAGAAGAATGGTGGGCAGCCCAGAAAACAGCATATCTATCCTTGAAATGCAGCATTTTGGCAAATATGAGCCGTGGAAGCAGCACACAGAGGGGCGTGCCGGGCAGGGACCCAATAGGCCCCCTCGATGTGAAAGAATGGGTGAGACTCTCTGCATAGATCAGCTTTTAAATGACCCCTCCAGGTAAGCAACCATGTTGGGGCCCACACTGTCCTCAGGAAGGCCAATATTACGGACATTTCTCGCCAGTGCAAGACCCTTCGCATCCACAGCCTTCATCTCTAGGAGGAGGTACGGATCTTTGAGGTTCCACATCTGCTTCTGAAGATCGGACACCTGTGACTGGAGGTGCGCCAAGTACCGCTCCATGTCCAACCAACTTTCTATGATCAAGCCGGAGGAAGTGCAAAGTCTCAATGGCTGCCAGAATTAGATCCAGTTTATCTGCATTGAGAAATGCGCCAGGAAGGTCCCGGTCCCAGCTTCGGGACCGGGTTGAGGACTGTGTCAATGGCTGCAGCAGCTTCACTGGTCTTGTGTGCTCCATGGCACTGGTTTTGGCCACCCCGATGTGTTCCAGGTCTGCACGCCAGTACCAGCACTCCCAGGGGGACAGGAAGGTGCAAGGCAGATACCCACAGTCAGTCAGCAGAGATCCCCTAATGAGGGTCCCACTTACCCCACCACTCGAGCCCTCCAGTAGGGGGGGCAGCATGAGCATGAGGACAACTATTGGGGCATCGCTCCCAATGGTGATCAGAGCAGGTGTCATTTGGCCCAGGGGAGCAAGAAAGGTAATGACCCAAGCAGCAGCAGAAAAGGTAGCAGGCCAGCTCTCCTAAATAGGGAGCTACAGCACAGAGCCCCTGGGGGGTGCCTGACCATGTCCATGACATGGCAGGTGGGCGCAGAGCACCAAATCACAGTCTCCCCACAGGCTCCAATAGCTCAAACTGCCGTCCTCGCCCTAGCGGAGCAGGCAGAACAAAGTCAAGCGCAGAGGTCCAGCACAAACGCTACACCACTACCGCTGGAATGCTAGGCCTGTCCCATCTGCACACTGCCCAAGGCCCCCAACACGGCTTGAAGTAGTGCTCCTCTACAGAGTCTGCAGCACCGCAGAGATTCCGCTCACCTCCTTCCAGGCATCTGGCGGTCCCAGTAATCTGGAGATATCAGGCTTGGCGAAGACGGGCTAATCTCCAGCGAGCTTGATCTGCACGCCCCTAGTCCTCGGGGAGCACAAGCGATGTGCGAGAGGAAGCTGTTCAAGGTCTGGGGTCCCCTGCTGGAATGACATCTGCTGGCACCATGGACCCGTCTCTACTGATGCCGAGGGTCCGGGCCTCAGATGGGCAGATGATTTCACTGGATTAGGTGGCCAGGGCCCAGAGCACCGTGTTCAAGCAGCCGCTATGTTGCATGGCCACACCACACCTACTATGTTGATGAGGGTGTTATTCACATAGAGACCTTGATATAAGTATATTGAAGAAAGTTGTTGACCACCAGCCTCTCTAAACCTCTCAGGCCCAGATTTAAGAAAAGTGATGCTGCACTGAGTGCAGCGTCACTCGTCTTGTGCCCCTTATCGCCCCCCTAACTCCACCATGTGTGCACTGTATCTAAGATATGGGGCACCATGGCCGTAGTTAGGGGAACTAACGTCAACGTTTTTGTCGCTGGTTCGGAGCTTTGCAGGATTAGCATAAAAAATGTTGATGCTATTCCTTTAAAGCCCATTGAAGCCCATTGAAAACAATGGCATGCCTCCTTTTAAAGCCTGCACTGAGCAGGCGTTAAAAGTGCCGAAATAAATGACACAAAGATATCTTTTTGATTTCTTTGTGCCATTTTTTCAGCCCCCCTCCCCTAACAGGGGAACTCCCCCTTTGCATACATTATGCCTGGCGCAGCCATAATGTAGCACAAAAGGTTACAAAGTGGCGCAATGCATGCATTGCACCACTTTGAAAATTTTGCACTGTGATTTTGGCCTCGTAGGGCCACATTACCATTAAAAAAATGATGCTGTGGCGCAAGGAGGTGCTAGGGGCTCTTAAATCAGTCCCTCAGTTTCTTGCATACTGCAATATGGGAGACATAAGCCTGAAGGTATGTCTCTTTCCTCACTCGTTTCTATACAACACACAACCTTATAAAATTAGTAGAATAATTAATCTTATGCACTGAATTGCAGTTACAATAAATAAGCATTGGCAAAGCCAGTAAGCCTCGCCTGAGAGATTTATTGGTGCTGCCCATTTTTAGGGTAGATACTGCAAGTGCATACCCTAGTGCATGCGTCTCGCTTGCAAGACTCTGTTGTGTTCAGTAAAGGGATTTGAGCCCGCCTTTCGCTCACCATTTGTTGGTTTGCATGGCACTCTTCTTTACAGCCTCGTAATTCGTTAAGGCACGCCTTACATTATTACCGTTGCTCTGTGAGAAACAGGGATCAAACTAATTAATTCAGCTTAATTAGTGCCTGTCCGCTGCTCCCGATGTGATCGAGGTACTATTTTGCTCTTTTTAACTTCTAGTGCCCGACAAACAGAAGGTGTGTGACAAGCAAAAACATGCCCAGCAGGACAAACAACATTGCAAAGTTTTATTTTTTAAATCTAACTTGCTTTTTTTCTCGCTTCCACTCATGTTTTCATTTGATTTTGCTTGTGAGTGTTCTTCTCAAAAGATGCCAATTAACTTGTTCAAAATATTGCAAAGTGACAGCATTTCTTTATTATGTGTAATCTCTGAAATGATGCTTTAACACATAATCATGCAGTACACCCCAATCCACCCCACTCAAATCCGCCCCACTACAATCCACCCCAATCCAACACACTTTACCCCACACCAATCTTCCCCACCGTAGTCCAGTCCACTCCAACCCACCCTACTTCAATCCCTCCAACCCACCCCAATCTAATCTGCCCCACTCTAATACACCCCACTCAAATCAAAAACAATCTGCACCACTCTAAAGCAATTTGCCCAACTCCAATTCACCCCACTTTAATCAAAAACTATTTTACCACTCCAAAACAGTCTGCCCCACTCCAATTCACCCCACTCCAATCCGAAACATTGTGTCCCACTCAAATCCAAAACAATATGCTCCACTCAAATCTGCCCCACTCCAATCCAGAATAATCTGTCCCACTCTAATCAGCCCCATTTAAATCTGAAACAATCTGTCCCACTCCAATTTTCCCCACTTTAATCAAAAACAATCTGCACAACTCCAAAGCAATCTGCCTCACTCCAATTTGCCCACTCTAATCAAAAACAATCTGTACCACTCCAAAGCAATCTGCCCACTTCAATTCTCCCTCCATTAATCAAAAACAATCTGTACCACTTCAAAGCAATCTGCCCCACTCCAATTCACCCCACTCTAATCCAAAGCAGTCTCACCCAGTCCAATCAAGAGCAATCTCCTCCACTCCAATTCACCCCACTCCAATCCAAAACAATCTGCCCTACTCCAATCTAAAACATTCTGCCCCACTCCAATCCAAAACAATCTGCCCACTCCAATCTAAAGCAATCTGCCCCACTCCAATTCACCCAAATCCAATCCAAAACATCTGCCCCACTCCAATCCATAACAATCTGCCTCACTAAAATCCAATATGCCCCACACAAAACCAAAACAATCTGCCCCACTCTAATCCAAAACAATATGCCCCACTCCAAATACCCTATTCCAATCCAAAACAATCTGTCCCACTCCAATCTGCCCCACTCCAATCCACCCTACTCCAATCCAAAACAATCACAAATCTCCCCACTTCAATCTAAAACAACCTGCCCCACTCCAATCCATTTCAATGTGTCCCACTTTAATCCAAAACAATCTGCCCCAGTCCAGCCAGCCCCACTACAATCCCAAACAACCCACTCCAATCCAAAACAATCTGCCCCACTACAATCCAATCCACCTCACCCCATCCAACCCACTCCATCCCAATTCACCCCACTACAATCAACCACAATCAATCCCACTACAATCTAGTCCATCCCACACCAGTCCAATCCACCCCAATCTAGCCCAGTCCAATCTACACCACTCCAATCCTATAAACCTCACCTCAATCAACCACACCTCAATCCACTCCAGTCCAGACCACCCCACTTAAGTCCACCCCGCTCCAGTCCAGTCCACCCTACTCCAATACAACCCACCCCACTCATCCCACCACACTCCACCCATCCCACCCTACTCCATTCCAACTCACCCCACTCCAATCAAGTCCACCGCTATCCAATCCATCTCACTCCAATACAATCCACCCCACTCCAATACAATCCACTTTAATCCACCCCACTCAGTCCAGATCACCTTAATCCACCCTACTCCAGTCCAATCCACCCCACTCCAAACCACTTTAATCCACCCCACTTCAGTCCAGTACACCCCTCTCCAATCCAATCCAATCCACCCCACCCCAACCCAATCCTGTCCACCCCGCCACAATCCATTCCACTCCACCCCAACCCAGTCTACCCCACCCAATCCATTCCACCCCATCACACCCTAATTCACCCCATCACACCCTAATATCCCCCATCTCAATCCAATCCACCCCACTCAATCCAATCCACCCCACTCAATCCAGTCCACCCCGCCCTACCCCACTCCAATCAAGTCCATCACTACCCAATCCACTCTACTTCAGTCGAATCTACCCCACTCCTAACCACCTTAATCTACCCCACTTCAATCCAGTCCACCCCTCTACAATCAGTCCACCCCCTCCAACCCAATCCACCCCTCTCCAATCCAATCCACGACACCCCAATCCACTCCGCGCCAACCTAACCCAACCCAACCCAATCCACTCCACCCCAATCCACTCCATTCTACCCCACCCCAATCTAACCCACCCCAATCTACCCTATCTCAATTCACCCCACCCCAATCCACCCCATCACACCCCAACCCACCCCATTCAGTCCAATCCACCCCACTCAATCCAGTCCACCCCACCCACTCCAGTCCACCCTACCCCAATCCAGTCCAATTCACCTCATGCCAATCAAATCCACCTCACCTCAATGCAATCCACCCCAGTCCAATCCATCAATTCATACCAGTCCAATCCACCCAACCCCAATCAACTCCACCCCACTCCAATCCAATCCACCTCATTCCAACCCTTCCCATTTTAGTCCATTTCACCCCACTCCTATCCACCCCACTCCAATCCACCTCACTCCAATCCACCCCACCCCATTACAATCCAATCATCCCCGTCCCAGTTCAGTCCACCACACTCCAGTCCAATCCATCCAGCCTACCCCACTCCAATCCACTCCACTCCAACACAATCCACTCCTCCCACTACAATCCACCAAGCCTAATCCAATCCATCCACCCTAGTTCAATCCACACCACCACATTCCAATCCAATCCATCCACCCCACCCAACTCCAAACCACCCCACCTCATTGCAATTCACCCCAATCTAATCCACCACAAACCAATCCATTACACGCCACCCCAATACAATTCACCCCGCTCCAATTCACCCACTCTACTCTAGTCCACTCACTCTATCCCAATCCAGCCCACTCAACCCCATCCTACCGCAGTCTGCCTCACTCCAATCCATCCAGCCCACCCCAACCCAATCTACCCCACTCCAATCCAATCCACTCCACTCCAGTCCACTCTAATCGAATCTAACCTACTCCCGTACAATCTAATCCACCACACTCCAATCCAATCTAATCCACCCAACTCCAGTCCAAGCTAATCCACACCACCCTACTCCAATCCAATCTGCCCTACCCCTAATCCACCCCATCACTCCACTTCAAACCACCCACTCCAATCTAATGCACCCCACTCAAATCCCATCTCAAACCACTGACTCCGGTCCAATCCACCCCACACCAATCCACCCCACTCCATTCAATCCACCCCATTCTACTTCAATCCAATTCACCCCATTCTACTCCAGTCGAATCCACCCCACTACCCCAACCCACTCCAACCTGTTACACCCTACTCCATTCCACTCTACGACACTCTCTGTCACTGAACCCTACTCCCCTCTACTCAACTCTACGAAACTCTAATCCTCCTACTCCACTCTATGACATTCAAACAAATCCACTCTACTCCCCCACTCCACTCCAAACCTACACCCCACGCCACTAACTTTTAGCCATGCTGAACAGGAGCCACACTGGTATACAACATGGCAAAGCACGTTGTACAGGGAGTGCAGAATTATTAGGCAAATGAGTATTTTGACCACATCATCCTCTTTATGCATGTTGTCTTACTCCAAGCTGTATAGGCTCGAAAGCCTACTACCAATTAAGCATATTAGGTGATGTGCATCTCTGTAATGAGAAGGGGTGTGGTCTAATGACATCAACACCCTATATCAGGTGTGCATAATTATTAGGCAACTTCCTTTCCTTTGGCAAAATGGGTCAAAAGAAGGACTTGACAGGCTCAGAAAAGTCAAAAATAGTGAGATATCTTGCAGAGGGATGCAGCACTCTTAAAATTGCAAAGCTTCTGAAGCGTGATCATCGAACAATCAAGCGTTTCATTCAAAATAGTCAACAGGGTCGCAAGATGCGTGTGGAAAAACCAAGGCGCAAAATAACTGCCCATGAACTGAGAAAAGTCAAGCGTGCAGCTGCCACGATGCCACTTGCCACCAGTTTGGCCATATTTCAGAGCTGCAACATCACTGGAGTGCCCAAAAGCACAAGGTGTGCAATACTCAGAGACATGGCCAAGGTAAGAAAGGCTGAAAGACGACCACCACTGAACAAGACACACAAGCTGAAACGTCAAGACTGGGCCAAGAAATATCTCAAGACTCATTTTTCTTAGGTTTTATGGACTGATGAAATGAGAGTGAGTCTTGATGGGCCAGATGGATGGGCCCGTGGCTGGATTGGTAAAGGGCAGAGAGCTCCAGTCCGACTCAGACGCCAGCAAGGTGGAGGTGGAGTACTGGATTGGGCTGGTATCACCAAAGATGAGCTTGTGGGGCCTTTTCGGGTTGAGGATGGAGTCAAGCTCAACTCCCAGTCCTACTGCCAGTTCCTGGAAGACACCTTCTTCAAGCAGTGGTACAGGAAGAAGTCTGCATCCTTCAAGAAAAACATGATTTTCATGCAGGACAATGCTCCATCACACGCGTCCAAGTACTCCACAGCGTGGCTGGCAAGAAAGGGTATACAAGAAGGAAATCTAATGACATGGCCTCCTTGTTCACCTGATCTGAACCCCATTGAGAACCTGTGGTCCATCATCAAATGTGAGATTTACAAGGAGGGAAAACAGTACACCTCTCTGAACAGTGTCTGGGAGGCTGTGGTTGCTGCTGCACGCAATGTTGATGGTGAACAGATCAAAACACTGACAGAATCCATGGATGGCAGGCTTTTGAGTGTCCTTGCAAAGAAACGTGGCTATATTGGTCACTGATTTGTTTTTGTTTTGTTTTTGAATGTCAGAAATGTATATTTGTGAATGTTGAGATGTTATATTGGTTTCACTGGTAATAATAAATAATTGAAATGGGTATATATTTGTTTTTTGTTAAGTTGCCTAATAATTATGCACAGTAATAGTCACCTGCACACACAGATATCCCCCTAACATAGCTAAAACTAAAAACAAACTAAAAACTACTTCCAAAAATATTCAGCTTTGATATGAATGTGTTTTTTGGGTTCATTGAGAACATGGTTGTTGTTCAATAATAAAATTAATCCTCAAAAATACAACTTGCCTAATAATTCTGCACTCCCTGTATAGGCGAGACCTATTGGCTTTGCCAATGCTTGTTTTTTCTTGGTGCTGTACACCATCGAAGCAGATGCTGTACAGCATAAAGTAAAGATTTATTTTTTTTAAAAGTACGACAACACAGCTGCAGGGCTGTACCATTTTGTAGGCACGTGAATGGTTTAAATATTCATGCATACCTGTAAAAATGAAGCAGCCCTGCGACCACGCAATCGCACTTTTGTTTTTTGTGTTTTTAATTAGTTAATAGGGTGAGGTAGCGGCTCTGGGAGGGCATCAACATGGTCGAGGGTGTGGGGGGAAGGGCAGAAACACAGAGGGGGCAGGGGACGAGCAAGAACATGGAGAGTGGAAAGGACACAGAGGCACATGCGCAAGAGGCGAAAATTAGCACAAGTGGGACCACAAGGACACTGTTGAGAGAATGACGCAGGTGGCACTAAAGCTAACAGGCGAGAGTTGGTTGGACTGTTAAGAGAAAGCAATACTGGGGGGGAAGAACATTAGGAAGACAGATATATATAATAAATCCATCAAAACCAAGCCACTCACTACCAAAGTGGAAAGGCACCCAGTGGATGAAGAGATCTGCCACGTATGGCTGACATCTTGGAGAATTTTAATATAGTTTATCCCTACAGATTACGCTCTTGATCCCTGCCAGATTCAAATACAGACATCCTAAAGCATTAAAAGGTTACTGGAGAACAAAATAACTTACAAAAGGGATAACTGTAAAATGGAGACCATCGAAGTAGAGCTTTGTTTTCTCCCTCCTGTCTAGACCCACAAAATTTAGACAGGGGAGTTCACTAATTGCTGTATCAAGCAAATGAGGTGAAATTAAAGTTGTTGGTAATCCCCATCAACTCAACACACAACCTGCAGAGTATTGTATACAAGCTATTTAAGGTAATTCGGGTGAACTCCATCTCTCACTCACTTATACTTTATCCGTCCCACTGTAAAGCATCGCCAAAACATGATAAAAGCTAGGCCTGGGTGAAATTTTAATTACACCTGTGAAATTAACTTAATTCAGGAAATTTGTGTTCTGCTTGATACTTGAAATCCTCAAAATTATGCCATTCGCCTCCTCACGTATTTGCGCACCATTATTTAAAAAACGTGCCATTTGTGGTAAAAATGTTACATCGAATGTATGCGAAAAACAGAATGCGAAGCAACACCAATATGTATTTTTTAGTGTGTGTGTATCAAAGTGTCTAATTGTAGCTACGTTTCAGTGAGCACCTGTTTTTGTACGTGCCTGTTGAGCCATATATCACTTCAGAGCATCTACCGGGGGAAACAAAACATTTGATTCCACGCTTAGGGTGACCAGACGTCCCGGTTTTTAGAGGACTGTCCCGGTGTCCCGACGCTTCTATTAATTTTAAACAAATGTCCCGGTTTTTGGGACAAAGGTCAGATAACTAAATAAATGTCCCGGTTTTTGGGACAAAGGTCAGATCATGTAGGGAAGCATACGTAAAATATATATAACACAAACATAGGTATAGGCACACATTCACAAAGCTACGCAAAAAAAAGGGACAGGCCAGATATAAAAGTGAGAGTAAAGTCTTTAGTCCTCCTTTTATGTCTGACCTGTCCTGGCTTTTGCTCCTCAAAATCTGGTCGTCACCCTATCCACGCTCCCTTATGGAGACACCATCTTTAAAGTTGCATTTTGACGAAAATTACCAGCTCTACCACAACTAATTAACAAATCATTTCTCCTTGTGGGCTCTCTCCTCTACAATTGTTTTTCGTTCAACTATAAATTCGGCACCTTTAGAGCTCAGTTCCGTTTCTACATTCTGGAGATACATCTTCATTCACTCCCTCACTTCTAGTTACCTCAATCGCAGTCGGAGCAGTATTAGGGTGAAAAGTTCCCTAACGTTGACTCCTGCCAGTTTGCAGGCCTCTCTCCATTTTCATCACCCCTTGAACAAATAACTACACAAGCCTTGGCAAAGCCTATATGTATCACCTTTATAACGGGAGCTACTGACTTTTCCAATGCTTGTTTGTAAAGCACGGTTTAGAAAGTAAAATAAAAAACACTTAAACAATAATGAAGGAAATCAAACAGGTATTATATGGTATCTCAAACCTGAACAATAATTTTCAGTCTTTGTAAACGCTGTGGTTTATTTTTCAAATTTCAAGCAAGAAACTGAACCAAATTTAAAAATAAACTGTTATTTATGATCTGTCCTAAAAAACAGAGGACTAGTTGTATATTCTTAAAGGAACAAACCAATTGTCTGAGGAAGTCTCTCAATTTAAAGAAAAATGCTGGTCAATTTAAAGAAAAATGCTGGTCATTTACTTTCCACACAGCTCTAAAATGGAAAAAAATGCCACAAGGTGATCTGCAGTAGCCAGAGGACCAGATGTATGGGCCTACAGGAGAAAATACATCTGCCAATCACTATAAGTACAACTTCTGCCTCAAAGACAGGCTGGGAGAGCACCCCTCACCAAACACCACAAATGCTGCATTTTCTGGGCCAAGGCATGAGCTTTCAAGCTACATTTGGAAGGGAAGAAATAAAAGAAAACTAAACGGATAAAGGGCCTTATTACGACCTTGACAGAAGGTTTTTTTTCCATCACAAATGTGACGGATATCCCGTCCGCCGTATTATGATCCCATTATATTCTATGGAGATCGTAATACGGGGGACGGAATATCCGGCACATTTGTGATGGAGGAAACCCCTCCGCCAAGGTAGTAATTAGGCCCAAAGTATCATCTTTAGTCAAACCTGAAAAAAATATACTGGTTGCTGTGCTTTTACCGACAAACTGGGAGGGGTTTTGGGCTAAATGGAGAGTGTAGGGAGGCAGGCGTATGAGGTGTGAAGCACCAAATGTGGGAGAAGGCAAAAAGAAGCATTCCCTCCCATGAAATGCTCAAAGAAAAAGAAAACAAACATTTGCAATTCAATAGGTCTGGCATTTTCTTGAGTTAGAGCTACTGGCATTGTAAATTCAGAACTGGACTTTTCTTGCCATATAAATTGCTCAACCCTGCCTTATAATTTTGTCTTTTCCTGCAATGTTTTGGTGGTCACTGGTGGCTACTGTTAACAGAATGAAAAGTACTGCAAGAATTTTTGCCTTCATTTTCAACAAAGCTCTAATGAAGTTAACAATAGCAGAGCAGCCTTGGAAGATGTTTGGCCCCAATATAGGAGATAAGCAATGCCCTATGTGCGGATGTCTATGAGGGCTGGCAGGGAGGGGGCTTGGAGAGAGACTCCAGATGAGGCTCTGCAAGTTTCACGTCATTGCTTCTAGGTTTAGCTACATTCTACCAGAAAGGGCATATTGTGGCTTTCGTGAGCAGTGAGCTAAATGTTTAGGCACCGGGTTTTTCTTTAGTAAAATAAGCTTATTTTAGGAGCCAGAGGTAAACAAGGACAGAACTGGAATAAAGCCAAAACAAATGTCAGCGACATGGGAGGGCTTGGGAGGAGCAGAATGTGGCAATAAAACGCAGGCTGTGACCAGCCTAAAACACCCACAGTGAAAAGTGAGCAACCAAGAAACGACAAAAGTAGTCCATGACAGCAGCAAATAAAGAAACCAAAGTGGAATAATACAGTAATTGGTCACTGCTCTGAAACTGAAAAAGGAGGGAGAAAAGGGCAGAACTGACCACTAACAAGCAAGAAGTTTTAAAGGGCACTGCAACCAACAAATGAAATCACTTTAAGCCATAAGGAGTATACTAAAGGTATACACGAGGTTGAATGCTTACACTTGAACTAAAAAAGTATTTTCCTGATATGTCCCATTAATGGATTCATGTCATACAATCAAAAGAATAATAAAGAAGAAATGCTCCACAGGAGAAACAAACTCAATAGGAGGAAGGAGAGCACCTTAAAAAGCAGCAAATTAGATAGTCAAGAAAGCCAACAAATGAAAAGAAATGCGCTGACCCAAATCCCACTTCAAGAATTAGTACTGTACACAATAGGTCTTCGACTAACGAAAACTAAAAGCTGTCTTTTGGCAAGACCTAACAAGTTAGTGGGCAAGAGAGTCTCAGCTCCTTTTTCTGTGAGGAACGTGGTAAAATGGCTAAAGGTTGGCTGCAGGTGAGGGTTCTGGCTCTTGAACTCTCGTGCAGGCCAAGCGGGCAAATGTGATCAGAGATTTTAGCTTTATTGATTTTACATAACCATTGAAAATGATTAGAAATGTCAGATTGAATGTATTTTTGGTATCATGCTTACTATGAGTGTGACAGCACCATGGGGACATAATTCAAATGCATGTTTATGGAGCGAGATAAAAATGAAACACTTGGATTTGTATAGCACATCTAATCACCCATGAGGGTATCCAGGTGCTGTCCTTAGGGACAGGGAGATTAAGGGGGTTATTCTAACTTTGGAGGAGGTGTTAATCCGTCCCAAAAGTGATGGAAAAGTGACGGATTTACCACCAGCCGTATTACGAGTCCATTATATCCTATGGAACTCGTAATACGGCTGGTGGTATATCCGTCACTTTACCGTCACTTTTGGGACGGATTAACACTCCTCCAAAGTTAGAATAACCCCCTAAGTGATTTCCCCAGAATCACAGGATGTTGAGCTGATGCTGGGATTCAAACCCACATCCCCAGCTCCAAAGCCAGCAGTTCTGGCCGTTACACCACATCCTCTCTCTTTATGTCACATGGTCTACCTCCAGAAGTAAAAGTGTATGAACTGTGAAGGAAAGAGATAATACATTATTATGGGCTGATATTACTTTAGATTACATTGTTGTTAAGGAGTGTTTCTTCCCAGTACAAACAGTACAAAACCTATGCTAGAATTATGCACACACTCTCTGTATCTCTGTAGATATGGTGCTTCCTGCTCTCACTCTGTTATGCAACGCAGGGCAGCAACTCTGGGAGCTGTGCTGAGTTTTGTGACATCTTTATAAAGCTGACCTGTAGTGTTGATTTAAACTGTTTTTTAGCACTGCAGTTAATGCAAACATAATGTGATCTTCAGGCTGAAGCCCTGTTCTGTCCTGTCCTTATTTAGGGTAAGAGACCACAATATAATAGAGGTCACACACAGCAATTACCTGGTTCGACCATTTGTTGCTGCCTGAGTAAGTTATTATCAACACAGTGTCAGGTTACATTGGGAGTTACATAGATACATAATATGATTGTGGCAGTTGATTGAGTTTTTTACATATGGATGTTGGTTGTGAAATGTCCATGGAAACTACTGAAGATTTTGAAAAAGCACTGGGATGTTGTAATAGCAGGTGATGAGCACATGCAAACTTTGACTTGACTATAAGGACAGGGCCCAATGTAAGGGATAATTATTAATGTCTTCAACTTGATATGGTTTAGGTACACAGGCAGCTAATATAGCTACAACATTTACCGAAAGGTGCAGCAGGGCTCAAAATGGGAATGCATGCTCTACACCAGGAGAAATGGAATTGGGTGCTCGTGGTTAACTCTATCAACAGACTCTATGGGAGAATGGGAAAGGGCAGGGTGTTTCTCTACAAGTCACAGGACTGCTGGCCAAACCTGAGAGCCACTTTTGTTGATGGAGGTTGGCAGAAATTGGGGACATGTTCACGTCATGTTCAGGCCAAATAATAGCGGGGTATTTAATGATATTGATCTTGACCTTGACATCTTTACCCCTCTACTATTGCTGAACCTGTTCTTGCATCACCCTCCAGAAATCATCTTGGTGGGATGCATCACTGTGCTCATAGTAGTATGCAGTGCCTCTACAGTAAAGGTCATATCAATGCTGGAATTACACTGCCTCGTCTGCCTTTTCGGTGTAGGAGGGAATGCTGCCTTTGTGACCATTGCTGTGTTTGGGTGTTCCACAAACTCCAACTCTGAAATGGATACAGGTTTCTCTATACGGACATTTATTTAGCAAATGAACCAGTATTGGGTCTCTCACTGTTCATGTATACCCTTAGACAACACCACCACCCACACCTTGCCTCACTGAAAAAGGACACCAGTTGTATCTGGGGCACCCACCAAGAACACAGCAACCCACAGCAGTTACAAAGAGGTCAATAAGTTGGCCTTAGGAGACCTCAGCTGAATCTAGCAGCCTATAATCCAAAACTACCACTACGTACCTCAGCCCCTCATGCCACCGGTGACTCCAAACACAGCATTAACTTTATCAGCCGGGAAGCAGAAGAAGGTGAGTCAAAGAGGTTGGAATGACAATGCTTGTCCCTCGACGGTGAATCCAGGAGGACAACAGTGAGGACAGGTTAAGGCTAGAAAGCAGGGTGAAAATGTGGAGATGGTAAGTTAATTCGACTCAAATCACTCCAGAGGTAACCAGGTGTCTCATCTTCACATATGCCAGATGTTCATGGGTATCAGACCCCCATCCTTGAAGACTATTTAGCTAGGGAAGGAAAAATGAAGTTTTATGCATACAGGTGGGGTCAGATATGCCATGATGTCTGGTAAGAACCCTCAAGAAGTTCATGTGAGTGTCCCCTCCCAGGATAGCCACTGCATTATTGATCCACGTGAACAGATCATCCCTCTCACATTACCAGGTTTCAGAATTGTGTTCGTCGGCCCTGTCAGTACCTATTACCAAATTTCACCTCAATAATTCAAGATAGGGGTGACAGTTCTGGTAGTGCATACAGGCCTTTGTCCAAGTAAATTAATAAACGTAGGCCTGTGGTCCTCTAGTTGCTACAAGCGATATGTATGCAAGGAATTCCTTTGTATTACAAAGAGTCTCTGTTTTCTCATATGCTTGTGTGTTTTGTAGCATACCATGGTGTCCAAGTGTCTCTGGGTGGTGGGCAATTTAAATGTGTGATGAGCTGCACTCAGGATCCAGCAAATCAAATCCTGTAGAGCCTCAATGGTGTACTGCCAATGCTTTTAATGGCAGTTCACTGGAGATTTGTGATTGTCACAGCTGTGTTTGACAATGGCCAAGGCATAGAGTCGTGAGGGGCTTCAGTCCCCAGTTGGTGGGTGTGGACATGTTTCAACAAAAGAGTGCATCTGTTAAGAGTGGGACATGAACTTCATCATTGACACTTAAACACTTTTGTGTTTTCATTCCTGGTTTGGAGTGCAGATGGGGGACAAACGACCTATTGTCCATTATCCTTGAGGTAGGTTATGAGCTCTAGTGTGAGTAACTGGAGTCATTCTTGTAACTTAGAAACACCGAGAGACTGATCAGGGCAATTGTATTCCGTGTTTCCTCCGCAGGGGCCGAACTGAGACCATAACGGCATTAGCAGTACTCTAGACTCTGATCCCTCTGCAAATGACACAACGGTCCACAGGGGTTGTAGGAAGCAGGTCTGAGACTTGCGTCCAATTACCCAGTTACACTACGAAAAGGTGGGTGTGACGTGCATAAGAAGAGGGGAAAGAACTGCACTCTTTGATCATTGTTTCTAATTTGAGGCTCTTGTTTTGTTGGCCAACAAAGTATTATTTTGCTGTGAATATGAAGAATGAATATTTAAAGTGTACTTTCTCACTACAAATGTGTGGCATAAATACATTTGTTTAAATCCACCCATGAGCATTAAGTCTCAGTCATTGACATGTGGGGGGAGCTGAAACGGCATTGTGCGCATTCCCAGCCTTTACAATATGCGCTTGGTATGTTTTTCTCAATAGCACAAGTGTGATAACAGGATTTAGACTAATGTATGACACTTGAGGGAACGTAATAAGTCAGATAATAGTGTGGTATCCTAGCTCTAGGATAAAGGGGAAAGTACAGATGAACATTTGACAATTAGAATGAGCAGGGTGAAAACAATGGAGCATAGATTATTTGCTTTCAAGCTCAAGGGAAGTAAAGCACTGGTTTGCAGACGTCAAAGTGCATGGCATGCATGCATCTGTACGATGATATGTACGTCAAATGGAACGTCGAACTATCTCAAAGGGAGTAACTTACATCCAGTGGCCAGTACTTGAAAAGGTGCAGGGATGCCATCTTGTTTTCTTTAGGAGCCCGTCACCAGTGCTGCCACAAATGCCAGGGCAGCCGAGAGTATCATGGCTGCATCGTTTGATTCCACCTCATGCCTCTTTCTTGCACCTCCCTGCACGTCCTGTCTCTCCATCACACTCTTAGATTCGTTTTTTCTCCATTTCTCAGAGCTTTCCTATTTTTCTACTTCTCCTACTTTCACCTTTTTCTTCCTTTACCTCTTTTTCTCTTGGTTAGTATATGGACAATAATAAGGCCCTACTCCAAAATGGGCGCCGGTGCCCACCCCCTTTGGTAAGTAGCTAACCGTGCAGTGGTACAGTGCAGTCTCTGGGCCTCTAACACCCATGCATGCGTCGAGGGCATGGAACGGCTCCGAGTTCAGGGATAGCTGGGTGCGGTTTGACCCATTCAGCACCTGGCGGTGTTAGGACAATAAAGAAGTTGATGAAATATACATTTCCTACAGCCCAAGGAGAGCAACCTGCCTAGGTGCAGCATTCGGAAATCCGAAGCCAGGCAAACACTGTCTACACGGAGCTTAGAAATATTTCAAAGGAATTGGCATCCATCCCGGCATTCATCGGTCACACAAGGACACCTGGCAACCATGTTGCCTTCAAATATAGACTGTGTTATGGCCTCGGGATCCTAAACCCCTTTCTGTTAGTCCCAGGGGCTGGTTGATAATAACTAACCTAACCAAATAACACACAGGGCCTGCAAATGTTATCCCTAAGGGGTCTCTGCGACAGGAATACGAAATAAACGTGGAAGTATATTTTTCTTTTGAAACTGGATAATTCTGAGCTGCTATGGGGCTGCCCTGGTAGCAATACATAGCCAGGGAAAGATGGTTTCCATAAGAGGAACTTTCAGAGCGCATAAGGCCGGAAACAGCACAAACACTGAATACTTACAATTGATCAGGATAGTAATGAGTTTACGTGAACGTTACCCCAATCCCTTCCTTACTAAAACTGCACAAAATGTGTACTTTTCAAAACAAAGAGCTTGCGTTGTCACTTAGCAATTGCCTTATTTCCGATCTCTTTGAATCACTTGTATGTATCGCCGTTTGACGTCAAGCCCGGTTCTTTGTCCGGTGAAAAGTAAACACCCCCATCGTGGGTGCTTTCATGGTATCGTTTGGCTGTTATTATGGTGGCTCTTGACGGCTGCTTCACGTACTTCTCTAAACAGCAAATACTTAAAAACGCGCGCGAACATGCAGGTTCTAGTCTTCATGTCCAGCTTTTAACGTCTCCTGCGCGTCTACTCCAGCGATTGTCCAGCCACTAACTACAAACAAAACAGCCGATTTCCTCAGGCCGTTTTCCACTGACTTTTTAGTGCCTGCTTTTGATATGTGTGTGCCCATAAAGTACCTTAGTCATCCCTGTGGCCTGCTACTGATGCGCTTTTGAAGGCGGGCGCTCCAGAGACCACCCAGACACTTCGAGTGTGCAGGTCAACAACAAATCCGCTGTCAGCCCTGACCCACTGGTCACTGCAAGCCCAATTTATCAAGCGCGAGCTGACTACAGCAACAAAGGGGTCAAGATGTGCAAAGGCAATGTTTCCGCCGGACCATGGCCAGCTGAACCCTGCCTGCCCTGCGCTGAGATCTCTATTCTCGGTGCCTACAACAACCAGTGCCCACACGCATAACGGGACAAAGGGCTCATACAGGCACAACACCTAAACTTTATGTGATAAGAACTGGCCAAACCACCAGAGATGGGTAGATTCCCTCTTCTCCACGGAGCGCAGAGGTGTATCAATAAACGTCTTGCGCAACCGTTTAGGGGCCATTTCACACCTCCAGCACCAACCCTTGCACAGATACACGCCGACTTATTCAGTCTCACCAAAGTCACCTGCCAACACCACACAATAGGAAACTGCATACAGCCCTGCACGCTCAATACAGCAAGGTGACCAGGCGTCCCGGATCTGCCCGGAAGTTCTCGGTTTTTCGCCAGCTGTCCTAGCAGATTTCAGCAATTATGGGTCAGGTCCCGGTTTTCAGTGAGTGTCGACTTGAAAAAATGAAGGCACCGTTTTTATGTGTTCCAAAGCAGTACTAGCTAGTAGCTGTTAGAGAGCTATTCAAATAACATGTATGCTGCTGAGTATTAAAAGTGACTTTTTATTTATACCCCTAGTGCCTCGTCTGTGTTTCTATACAGATGAGCAGTCATTCTGTGCCCCTTGAATCATGTTGAATTAGTCCTTCATCTATTTTCCTCTATTTTTTCTTTTTTTTGCAAAATGTCCCTGTTTTTGGCTTTCGAAACCTGGTCACCCTAACAAACATACATGTGGTGTGCTCAAAAGAGACAAGCTCCATGTTGCTATCAGTAGGGTAGCAAGGATGCCATGGGACCTGGTGCAAGGAAAATGACCCCTGTGGCTGCCTGGCGTCGTAAGTGAACAGCTACTAGGGTTCAATGGGACTTTCAGGGCTCTGGGCTCCGGTGTCACTGCACCGATGGCTGCCATGACCTGGTCGACGTGAACTGCCTGTGACGCAATGTATAATGCAGCTAGTGACGACCCGCTTCCTGTTTGCCGGGTTCTTGCTCTGTGGTACCGATGTGTACCGCGCAGACTTTCAGGCCTAGAAAGTATTTTATATTGTAATTATGTCCGGTCCGTTTAAAAAGTGATTTCTATTATTTGCGTTTTCCCCAACACGTAGCACACAGTTCTCTGAGAAGCCAGAGCGGGCTGACGTTGGGAATGAGTAAAAGAACGAGTCACACCCGGGAGGTATCACATCCACTAAGCGCTGAAAGAATGTGAATCCTTTAATCGGTCGCCCAGGAGTCCCCCACTTACCTCGCTGTTCCATTAGTCTTTCCCTCAGATTCAGCCGAAAACCATCTGGTTGTACGGGCGCGCGGCGCCGCTCAGCGCCTCTTTATTCACAGTTTACCTGCACTATTAATCCCACAGCATAGAGTGACTGCGCACAGAGCCCCCCGCCCTCGTTATTCTAAGATGTGTCGCTAGTTGTTACTTTCAAACCAGGGAGTGGAATCAAAGGTGTGCTGAGTTCCTTTACTTGGTTTCTGCTCCGCGGTCCTATTTTTGGCTCGTCAGGTGTTACGGTCGCTTCAAGCGAGAGAGGGAGCATGCGCTTCTTTTTGTCCCTGTAGAGCACGAATCTCAAGCAATGTTGGCTCGTCACTGGCTCTTTATACTGAATGAAAACGTTCAGCAAAGTTCATTCAGGAAGTAGGTCCACTGCTTGCAGAGACTCTAGCCAAAGGCGACACCAAGCTTGTTCACATAGTGGCGGAGTGGGCCACTATGTGGCCCACTCCGCCACTATGTACTACATAGTGGCCGGAGTGGGGGGGGGGGGGCTTTCAGAATGTTATAAGGGACCCAGACTCTCCCATATCTCACAGATATGGGCTGAATGGGGTCCCCTTGAAAGGTCCCCACCACCAAGGTTTTGTGGAACCCTGCGCCACAGGGTCCTAGGTTACCACCCCCCACCCGGTAGATTTTGGAATTAATGCAGTGTAAGTTCAAAGCGATGTGTCTCAGGGTCACACAGCTGGCCACAATGGGAAACGGAGGTCGGATATTCCCCCTTCCTGCCACAAAGTCTATAACTCAGAAGCTAGATCAGTCAGGGCCAGCAAACGCCCTTCTTTCACAATGTTTCCAAGTAGTTCATCCTATAAAGCATAAACGCACGAAGAAGTATTCTATAGACTCCTGACGAACACTCGGGGTCCTGCATGTAAGTACAGTTCCTGTGCTAGAACTGCTCCAGCAGAGACAGGAGGAGGAAGTGTGCGCTTTATTCTTACGCCTTGTAAAAGTGCACACTTTAAACCTCTCTCGACACTGCTAGCTCCTCACTGCATCGCACCAAGAGGGCAACCTCTCAAGTTGTTACTTAAAGGTGTCCCGGTTGTGAAACGGGATCAATGGCAACGAACATACAGTAATAATAGCCGCAGACATCAAACTCCGATCGTGTTACAGAAGAATAACTTGCCACCATCTAATACTGCACAGAAAAGTTACTTACAGGTAGATGGGATCCCGGGGGCGCTGAGCGAGGAGCACTTCTGCTAAGGATGAGTTGCGCGAATCACTGACTCCGGATTTCAGTTTAAACGAGGTGAGTTAAAAAAAAATATCAAAGAGAAAGGATGTGAAATTCCGGACTCTGTGGACAGCCTTGCACTCCAGATGCACCGGGACGTGTTGTGTCTAACCCCCTGCGAGCGCGGGACACTGGCGAGCCTTCCGCAGAGACAAGGCTGCAGGATGTCTCGTGTCGAGGGCTCTGCAGCAGCTCGCAGTGTTTACTCAGAGCTCAGCCTCTTTGGCAGGCAGCCCCAGCCCCTCCGCGGCCCGCAGGAGTCTGTCCGGGACACTTGTTAATGAGCTCTGCTCTTCATCACTTCTGTCCCTGCTAGCAGCTCCTGCTCGGCTCCAGATAGAAAGAAGCCCACACGCCCCTAAAATATATATATATATATATCACTGAAAAGACAGCAATTTCAGGGACGTTATAGTTAGGAGATAGAATATCAAAAAAACGTACAAATTCACCAAAACACTGAGGGGCATATTTATGAGAAGTGCCACTGCACTTAGTGCAGTGCCACTTTTCTTGCACCCCTTAGTGCTCCCCTTACGCCACCACGTGTTTGCCGTATTTAAAATACTGCGCACCATGGTGGTAGTCAGGGGTACTAGCATCATAATTTTTTACGCTAGGCCGGCGCTTTGCAGGATTAGTGTAAAAAATGTTGACACAAATCCTGCAAAGCACCCAAAGGCCTATTGAAAACAATGGGAGTCTCCCTTAAGCGCAAAATGCAAAAAATGCAGATAAAAATGGTGCACAGAAATCTCAGTTTTTTTCGGCCCCCCTAAAGTCAAAAAGTCCCACTTGCATATATTATTCCTGGCGCAGGCATAATGTGGCACAAGGGATAACAAAGTGGCTCCATGCAAGCACTGAGCCACCTTATACATATGGCATGGCATTTTTGGCCTTCCAACACCACAGTAGCATAAAAAAATGATGCTAATGTGGCGGTGGAATGTCGCTAGGCTCTCTTAAATCTAGGCCTGAATCTGAATATACACTCCAATGGTTCACTGTGATTCTCCATTGCATCTATTCTAATTCAACCTTCTTCTAGTTTTTAAGTTGCAAAGCTTTCTCCGTTATGGCACCATAACTTTGGAATTCACTTCTTCCAGAAGTAAAAACATCTCCTGTCACACTCTTTCTAGGAAAAAAATGAAAAGCTATTCTTCTTTCCTGACATACTTCACTCTCCTTGTTCTAGTCTGATTATTCCTTATAGCATAGAGACTGTTTAGTGGGAATATTACCCTCACATGTTCCTATCTCACTGTTGTTTTCAAACCATGTCTGAACTCCTGTGATAGTTTTGTAAGGATCACTGCCCACCCACTGCCAGATATATGTAAACTGGTTTATCATTGAATATTATTCAAGTGTTCTTCAGTGGTTATTTAAAGGTTTTGGTGCTTCCTCAGGTTTACTTGATGAAGTAAATCTGGGGCAGCATCAAAATCCATAGGTGTAGCATGGGAAAACCCACCGCAAAGCCCATGGAATGCCTCCCTGGCGCAGAGTAAAGCATTGCAGCAACGTGCAGTGCTTTGTCTTACTCCATATCTATGAGGCCATTTAAAGCCATGCAAAGTGGCTTTGTGTGGCCTCATAGATATGGTTGAGAGGTTTGCCCTGCTGAGCATCACAAAAAGTGACGCCACTGTGGTGCATGCCTCTCATAAGTAAGTCCACCATGCCATAAGCTGATGTTCTTCCTAGCGCAGCCTATCTCCTACGGTGCTCTTAAGTGTCACCTGGTGGAATTTTTACTCTTACATAACCCTCTTACATCACACATTTCATATACCACTTGGCTAAGTAGCACTAACATATACAGCATTCAAAGCATATTCCAATACCACCCACCTCCTTCCGCAAAGATAGGACACACACACTATGAATCATCCCAAGGTGGCAAATAAGTGTTTAATAGGTATTTACAGGTGTTCAGCAGGTCTAAAGTTCATGCCACAAGTTGATGTTCTTCCTAGCCAGCCCTCAAAGTGCTCCTGATAGAACCCTCACACGCTGGGGCTTTGCCACGATATAAATTCTTCCAGATAACAAACCAGCTCCACGTACACATGCACACAACCACACATACACAGGCAACATTCACGTCACATTTAAGTAAACTTGATTGAAATGTGTCTTCCTGCACACTTTCTCGAGTATCCCATACAAGAGACTTCACTAGTCACTTTTTTAGGAAGTTTTATTAGGCTTAATCTGTAGGATCCTACTGCAGACGAGAACATTTAATATAACAATAACTTGAAAAAACCAAAAGTTTCGAAATATTTCCCGAATTTCATTTGATGCAGGAATCTGTAGGAGGTTGAGAAGTAATGAGCAACATCTTTTTTGGTTATATATTAATAGATCTAGGGCCATATTTATACTTTTTGACGCAAAACTGCGCTAACGCAGTTTTGCGTAAAAAAAATTAGCGCCGGCTAACGCCATTCTGAAGCGCCATGCGGGCGCCGTATTTAATCAATGACGTTAGCCGGCGTTAGCCGCTGGCGCTGCCTGGTGTGCGTGGAACAAAACGACGTACACCAGGCAGCGCCGGCGTAGGGGGATATGGGGCTTGGGCGTCAAGAAATGGGGCAAGTCAGGTTGAGGCAATTTTTTCGCCTCAACCCGATTTGCGCCATTTTTTTCGACTCCCAACCCCCATAGAAATGACTACTGTCTTAGCAAAGACAGGAGTCATGCCCCCTTGCCCAATGGCCATGCCCAGGGGACTTCTGTCCCCTGGGCATGGTCATTGGGCATAGTGGCATGTAGGGGGGCACAAATCAGGCCCCCCTATGCCACAAAAAAAAAAAAAAAAACACTTACCTGAACTTACCTTAATGTCCCTGGGATGGGTCCCTCCAGCCTTGGGTGTCCTCCTGGGGTGGGCAAGGGTGACAGGGGGTGTCCCTGGGGGCATGGGAGGGCACCTCTGGGCTCATTCAGAGCCCACAGGTCCCTTAACGCCTGCCTTTTGCAGGCGCTAAAAAACGGCGCAAAAGCGGCCGTACGTCATTTTTTTTGACCCGCCCACTCCCGGGCGTGAATTTTGCCCGGGAGTGTAAATACGGCGCACATGTCGCAGAGTCAATTTTTTAGACGGGAACGCCTACCTTGCATATAATTAACGCAAAGTAGGTGTCCACGCTAAAAAATGACGCTAACTCCATGGACTTTGGCGCTAGACGCGTCTAACGCCAAAGTGTAAATATGGAGTTAGCTTTGCGTCGGAATTGCGTCAAAAAAAACGACGCAATTCCTGCACAAACGGAGTATAAATATGCCCCCTAATTTGAGAGATAAAAAGCAACGCTCTTGCATTTTATTTAAGGTAAATATGTTGTTAACTTGTATGAGAGCTCATGTCTGCCATACAACTATTGTGTCGTTGCTGCCGCAAGCCCTGCAATGTGATCAGCTACTATCAGGCAACCACACTAATACAGAAACAACACAAATGATAAGGCCGTCCTCTTCATTTACATATACGTGCCAGTATCAAGGGCAGGCGGAAGCTGTGGGGGTGCAAATCTTCACTGTGAAACGGATCACCCTTTGCTTACAGGATTCCAGATTTGGGGAACTGTCACACTCTAAAAGTTTTGAAAAATATCAACCATTTTTCTAAGTTTTAGCAGACCCTTGACCCCATTAATTCATGGTCAAGACCCAGTGCTGTAAACAGGGGAGACTGGCTGTACTGAGTTACTGCACATCATTTTAAACGAGGGAATGTTTCCATAGGGTCGGAAGCAAGGTCATATTTTTCTACTTAAAGAAATAAAGTTATTTTTTCTCGCAGCTGCGACGAAGAGCAAATTACCTCATGTCAACAGGAAGATTGTTTTCAGAGCAAGAACCCTAGGAGGCAGCGACTTTTTTTCTTGAAACGAATGTTTTCTTTACAAGGTGTACTTTAAGGATGCCATGGTTGTAATTGTATGATAATTAAAGGCCCAGAGGCGCATCCAAAGTGTGACTGCTGCTGATTTAATGGGAACATCTGCAAACGACATGTTCCTAAACAAGCAAAAAGCACAGGGTTGTGTGGTGATTATAGACAGTTTCTTCCATTCATGGGTTCTGATGTGTAATCACAGGAAAGCGGTGCTCCGGGAAAATCGAAATGTAACACCAGGTACAACGCGAGGAGTGGTGAGATGATGGTGAGGTGAATCAAAGGTACAATTTTCCTGCCTTTTTAAGATTTTGCTCGACTGGATTTTTTGTATCGCTGGGACACATAAGCCTTCATTTTCCATTTTTGCACTTATGCTGCAGACCGCACATTACACACTTTGGAGGATGGCAGAGGGTCTGTGTCCTAGGCATTGAGGTATCTTTGAATTCATAATAATACTATCCACTTATATAGCCCTGATTATGCAATAATTACTTCAGGTAATTCCATTACTCTGAGTTATTTATTCCTCGTTACAGTTCTATACCAAATGAGGTGATCACATCCTTTCATAGACTCGTAGTCAATAGCCCTCTGTTAGTCTAACCCATGGGTACTCACAAACTTTTTCTCGGGGGCCAAAATTGCAGTATGGTTTGCGGCCGAGGGCCGCACTGAAGTGACAGCGGGGGGCGGGGCTTAGAGGGGGCGGGGCTTAGAGGGGGAACAACCACCCCACCCCCTTTTTTAAAACAATGCCCCTACCCCAGTAACACACACAGCGCGCACACATACAGCGCCATCTGCTCTCACCCCTACCCCAGTAACACACACAGCGCCATCTGCTCTCACCCCTACCCCAGTAACACACACTGCACCATCTGCACACAGCGCCATCTGCTCCCACCCCTACCCTAGTAACACACACAGCGCCATCTGCTCTCACCCCTACCCCAGTAACACACACTGCGCCATCTGCACACAGCGCCATCTGCTCCCACCCCTACCCCAGTAACACACACAGCGCCATCTGCACACAGCGCCATCTGCTCTCACCCCTACCCCAGTAACACACACAGCGCGCACACACACAGCGCCATCTGCTCTCACCCCTACCCCAGTAACACACACACACAGCGCACACACACAGCGCAATCTGCTCTCACGCCTACCCCAGTAACACACACTACATTAAAAACAAATAAATAAATAACCAAAGAGCCTTACCTGACTCAAAGCACTGTAAAGATGCCACAAATGTGGAACAGCAGGCAGGCAGGCGGGTAGCAGATGTGGAGCCGGTGACAGGAAGCAGACGACCAAAGCCCCATAAAAGTTAGCTGCAAGCGCTGACTTTTATGGGGCTTTGGCTTCCACGATCGTCAGGGCAACGCCATAAACAATGGCCGCCGTATGTAAACAGAGGAGGGCCGCGGGAGCATGCTCCTGCGGCCCTCTTCTATGTTTACATACTGCTGCCATTATGATGTGGCGTTTGGTGTGCGTCTCGCGGGCCGCCAAGCTAGGTCCGTGGGGCCGCTGGCGGCCCGCGGGCCGTACTTTGAGTACCGTTGGTCTAACCTATCCAAATCAACAGGACCCCTTCTTCTATCGTAATTGGGCTGCGCCTCCATTTGTTCGCCCTGTTATACCAAGTTATTCCCCAGCAAGAAAAACTAACCCGCAGATTACCCTCCCAAGAAAGGGCTGGTTAGGGCAGAAGTAAATGAGTGTGAGATGGAAGAAAGAACTGGAGTAAAGGAGTTATCGATAAGTAATTGTGGCATTACCTCCTCATTATCTTGCTACAGTCCTATCCCAAATGAGAAATGCCAACTCTTTAAGGCAAATCTGAGCAAACTAACGGCCTGAAATATACCAAAGAAATGACAAAAGCAGACAGCTAATTAACACTAAAGTGCTCACTATAATAAAGTATCCTCGCAACAACTCTGCTTCAGACCCACTGACAGAATTTTCTAACCAAAAATCCTGATAAGCCAACCCCAACACTGGATTTGACAAGTTTTCACAAAAGATAAAGGCAATACCCACATTGCTTTCCTGCAAATTTCCAAAATTGATGTTCCATGACCTTTCCAACCAAGAAGCAGATATGACTTGTGTAGACCTCTCCTGAATATTCCCATGACACACTTCTCCATGTGGGCCCAAGAAATCGCAAATCTAACCCATCTACTCGAGGACTGAATATAAGGCTTTCAGTCCTTTTCTGAAAGGGCCGAAATTAACAAAGTCTCCACTCACTAAAAAGAAGTGACTTTCTTAATGTAAATCAAAAGTGATCTCCTAAAATCAAGGGATTAGGTGACAGTTGATCCAAGAAGGAGTCAGAAACCAACTCAGGTAATATCGCCTCCTGACTCTCATGAAGAGGATAATCCACTTCAGACTTAAACATTTAACCAATTCTCAACATCAATTTTTCCGGAAATATTGTTAGAGAAGGGGATCTACAAGACAGAGATCATAACTCTCCCAAGTTCCCAGCTGTGGTAAAGGAAGAAAACCTTCCATGTCAAAAACTGTAAAGTAGCCGATTCCAGATGTCCAAGTTAGAAATCTGTGATGATTCAAAAACTAGAAGCAAATCCCAGTCAGAACCATTTTTCTCACAGATGGCCTCAGTACAGAAAAACTCCTTGGCAGCTTGGACACATAAGACTTAAGAGAAACTATGCACCCCCAAGATTCTCTAAAATACTTAATGGGTGGCCTTTGAAGTTCCAGGATGGAAGGAGAAAGGCCTAACTCGAAAATATCCTGAAAAAAAGAAATACTCTAACCCCTTCACATGATGCAGAATCTAATTTTGTGGGAGGAAATGTACAATTTTCTAAATGACTCCTCACGATGCACACATGATTGCAAGGTAGACTTCCTCCTAGAACTTTGGATGGTTCCTGCTAAGTTTACTGAAAGGCCTCTCTTCTAAAAACCTACATTTTCAACTTCCAAACTGTCAACCTGAGCTTGGATAGGGACATCAGTACCTGGAAGTGATGTAGATAAGGCGGAGGAAACAATGGAAGATCACATTCTTGAACCCTCCATATCTGTCGAAAAAGTGAGAACCAAGATGAGCAGTGCCATGAGTGAAAAGCCATTACCCCCAATGCCTTCTACCTCTGCATATTCATTGATATGGTGGGAATTAGAGGAAAAGGGGGTAAAGAAGACCAGTGGGCCAAGGAGCAGATATCTCCCCTCTTGTCCAGGCATCTACTTCCCTGTGACTGTAGCTGTATTTCTGGCACAACGTATTCTCCTTGGTCTCAAACAGGTCCAGTACTGGAGAACCCCATCTCCTGCAAATGGTGCTGAATCTTACTGGATTGCCACAAAGATCTTCAGATGACAGAAAAACCCTACTGAGTTTCTTTGCCACCACATTCTCCTTCCCCTTTATATACACTGATGCAAAGGAAACTAGACTTCTTTCTGCCCATCTGAAGATTATGTCTGACCTTTCCACCAGTGCTTGGGAATATGTGCTTCCTGCTTGTTCAGACAGGCTTTCATTTTTATATTGCCCGTTCACATGTCCGTTCTCACCACCACTGGATATTCAAGAGTCTGTGGGGAAAAGGCCGGGAAGGCCTGGCTCACTGCCTCCAATTACTTCCAATTTGAGGAGTTATTGATCATCTGGAAAGGACGTCTGCCCTGGATCTCTTGCATGTCCACTGTTGCTTCTGATATACACCCACTCGCATCTGTCTTGATAACTTTGGACTGGGAAGGATTCAAAGATGTCTCAGCTGCAGATGTAAGAGATTGAGACACTAGTTCAGTTCTTGAATTATTTCCTGTGACTTTGGAAAGAGAACATTCAGCTACATCAGAAGCGGATTCCAACATTTCAGTAAGTGGCATACGAAAACCTCAAGATCAAATCTAACAGAAGAGAATAGAAGATAAACACAGTTTCAGACAGCTCTCCCTACACCGGTAACCAACTTCTTGCTCTTGACATTTTCTGTCCTTGAAAGTAGGAAACATGTTCAATAATCTTCAATTTCCCTGACTCTGGAAGGAGAACCAATGGAATCAACACTTTTGAGAACACTGTCAGAGCTGGTTTTAGACTGAATGAGAGAACACAGAATTGAAAGTGATGATATTGTATGGCAAAATGGCATAATTTATGCTCGTCAACTTGATTGAGATGTGGAGGTAGGCATCCTGGAAATCCAACTTCATTTTAACTCCCCTTGTGCAATCAAAGGAATTATTCTCTGAAGGCAATACATTCTGAAATGAATCGTGGAGCCCCATTAGTTGACAAACTTCAGGTCTGGGACTGGGTAGTAAGCGGTAAAGGCTTTTTCCATCAAAAGCAGAATTGAGTACATTCTCAAACCTTGCTCTTCCTTTGGGACTGGAAGAAATGCATTTTTCCTGCAAAGATCATGTACTCCTTCCCACAGTGTCGAAACCTTTCTTTTGCTTTTGGGAAGAGGCCTAGACATGAACACTGTTCTGGAGGTTCTGAGCAGAAGTCTATAGTCTGGCCTTGCTCAACGGTATTCACAACCAAAGATTGATTACATCCTGACTCTGGACTATCCAAAAGTTTTGCAGACAACCCTCTACCAGGAGAGCATTTTCTGTAGCTACTTGATTGTCAGGAGCGCTGGATTTCCTGGTTAGAAGAATGTTTATTGGGATCTGTCCTCTAGTAATCCTTCTTGGGCTGAAACAATCATCTTCCTTCCCTTGACTGCCTATAAACATCTTGGGAAGAAGTCTTTATATTATTTATTGATCATGGAAGCAAGCTGCTTTCCAAAAAGTTGTACTCCTAAAAGGGAATCTTGAGCAGGACTGCTTTTTCAGAAATTTCTCCCTTCCAATCTGTTAGACCTGGCATCTTTTGGTGTGGTTTTCCCTGACTTTTTATTTTCTGACGTCCTGTTTTGACTGTGTGCTGAACTTTGTTTTTTGCTGGCTTGATGGCTCTGCATACTTTACCACTGTTATCCAGTGCCAAACTGCATGAGCTCTGTGTCTAAAACATGGTAGCATTGGCTTCTCCATGGTTGGAATATTTGATTTACTAGTAAGTCCCTAGTAAAGTGCACTATGTGTGCCCATGCCCTGTAAGTTAAATGCTACTAGTGGGCCTGCAGCACTGGCTGCGCCCCCTGCTATGGTAGCCTTTCAAACATACCTCAGGCCTGCTGTTGCAGAGCCTGTGTGTGCAGTTTAAACTGTCATTTCGACCTGGCAAAAACCTTCCTTTTAATTACATGTACAACACCCTTAAGGTAGGCCTGGTGAGCCATAAGGGCAGGGTGCCGTGTACTTAAAAAGTTGTACATGTACTTTTAAGTTTAACATGTCCAGATACTGAAAAATGCTTAAATTCATTTTTCACTATTGCAAGCACCATCTCACCCCTAGGCTAGTATGGGGATAGCCTTAAAACATATTTCAAGTGTAATTTCCAATTGGGAAACAATAGAAAAATGGACTTTGGTGTCACTGGACTCACAATTTACAAACATCTTTTGGCAAAGGTGGTTTTTAAATTGCATGTCTGAAAATGCCACTTTTAGATTGTTGTAGGGTAAATAAACTGGGGTACAGCCCTTCAGTCAGCAAGGCTAGGCCAAAATACAAGAAACACAGAAAAATTGCCAATACTGGGTTGACTTCGGTGTCATTGTTCTGTAGAAACTTGGTCAGAAGAACTCGGAAAGAAGAGTGGTTGGGCCGCTTACACGGCTCGTACATTGTCAAAAAAGCGATGTACCCTGCTGAGAATGCACACGGGAAAGAAGTACGTCTTAACGCAGAGTGTGTGATATGAACCCACTATGAACAGATTTACCTCCTGTTTTTCAGAGTATCAGTTGGTTCTGAGCCCTCAGGAGAACCCCAGAGTTGTGAGGGTTTGAAACGCGTCAACAAAAGAGCACAATCCAATGAGCACAAGTGCACTTGGATGGGCACACAGGGAGGAATCAAAAATGCTTTAAAAATACTACCCAGGTGTTGTGAAACATTTATGACTCAGTACTGTTAGCCTCTGGGCTTGGCTCTAGAATCAAGAGCTGAAAAAAGATCAATAATCGGTCCAGCTCTTTCTTTCTTATACATTTGTTCAGAACCTGGGTACCAAATGCTTTAGGTTCTTCTAGATGTGCTAATATATGTATTTGAATATTGTTTCGAATATTTGGTTGTTTATTGTGCCAAACAATTGCTCATTGTTTTGAAAAAACAGTATTGTCATTGTTTGTTCTCCCCTGATGTATGATGATTTATGTACATATTAAAATAATTTTTTTAGAATTTTCCTATTTAAACTGTGGCAGCGTGAATTCAGTTGCACTTCCACATACTTTCAAAATGTAATTTCGGTGAAATTTGTGGCAGTATCGGCAATTCTTTTGTGTTTCTGTTACTTTTAGAATGTTGGCATTTTTAACTTTAACCATCCTGTGCCTTAGCCTGCTTCCAATCCACATTTGGTCTGTATAAGCTTAGCTGAAAGCTACCTTTGTACATTCCATCCAGACAGCCATAAATACAGGACACTCAACTGCCCCTGCATTCCAGCTGCATACTGATGGTTCTTCCTGGGCAGGAAGGGTGGAGGGGCTCTCACTTGCACTTCAAAGAGTAGTGACGTGACCCCACACAAAGGACTGATAACCCCCCACAGACCTCCGGGCAGACAGGACTGCGCTGAACAGGAACTGGGGCACTTCAAAACCACTCTTTGAAGTCTCCCCAACTTCAAAGGCATATTTGGGTATAAGTACTGGGCCCCTGACACCACATACTAGGGACTCCTCTGGACTGAGGACATTCTACCAAGAAGAAGGATTGCAGGGCTGTCTGGAGGGACTGCCACTTTACTGTTTGCTCTGCCGGGTTGGTCTGGTGCCTGATACTTGTTGCCTGGAGTGAGAGGACTGGATCTAACTCTCTACATCCTGCAATCTAAAGTTTCTCCAAAGGTCTGACTGAGCTTGTCTCCCGTTTCTGAGGTCTCAGGACCTAGGCTTCTCTGCTGAGAGTCCTGCTTTGCCAAGTGGTGCCAAATCCTGTCCTGGGCCCTTGGATGTGAGTGTGGTGCTGCAACACAAGAACTGACACAATGACACCGGTGTGTCACTTGAAACTGATGCATCCCACTGCAGAAATGTAGCTTTTGCCAATGCCTGCACCGATGCCACAGGGACCGCTTTCCAACTGCGCGAAGCAACAACCCTGACTTACAATGCAGCCCCAGTTTGGCCAACGCAGCACCAATGCTTTGGAGCCAATACTCATTGATTCTGGGCATCGACGCATCATCGACATTGCCCGATCAGTAAAAGACGCATTGCCTGTGCTAGCGCGCCTGGTCCTTAGTAAGTAAGCTTACAAGTGGACGGGTATATGTCGATGAATCTTTTGAATCGCATGGAGTAGCCTAATCATGCAGTGATTACTGAACCAATAATCAAAATCAGAAGATAATATCAACCACTTAAAGAATCAATTAAAAAACACATTAGTCAAAATAACCATCACTCATGGAAAAGGTTAATAGTTTTTATTCCCTATTGATTACAATTCTAATCAAAAGTTAATTTTGCTTTTATTAATCAATCTTTATTAATCATCAAGGAAATCAGTATTCTCCAAAGAAAATCATAAGCAACAATGCAGTTCATAAGTCAATGATTATCGACGTTAATGGAGTAATTCAGCAATTCAATTCGTCAGTCATTGTCACTGTCAACGTCTTCCCTATCAGCCTACCTAACCAAGATTAGCATCAGCATGTGGGTCTTCATGCGAAAACAATTTAGAGAAAAACAGTAATTTGGAAAAATCTACCTAAGAGGGAATTTCTATAAAACAGCGCAGTTGGTACCTAGAAGAAAAGGCAAAAATTAGTCAGTCACATTTTTATAGCTGCCTATCCAGGATGGATCAGCAACAAGTCAGTCTTCGTCCCCAGGTCATCAGTGGTCAGCTACGGATCAGGCTCAAAGAGTATAAGCCCAATTATCAGCACTTCGGACAGCGTCTCCTGACGTCATCAACTTTCTCCTCGCAGTTCTGATTTCGCTCCCCTTGTCATGACTTTTTATTAGGGTCTCCCAGTTCGTCCCACTAATTGCTAATTGGTCAGTCTCGTCGGAAGTTATGACTCTAACCTATAATTTTTATTTACCAAATCTCTATTTCTGCATGGGCTTCAAGCCCCCCAAATTTGATTGGTCCTTCTTGTGATGAGAACATCATCCGGCTCTTCAGGCAACAAAATTGTTGCATACATAGTCTTTAGTCAGTGCCTCTATTGTTCAAGTCCTGGGAAAGTACATTTAGCCAACACATAATTGCATCACATTGTCTTCATCATCTCCTGTCCGCTGGTACACTGCAGAATGTTCTAGCAGAGCCGACTGAACTCTGAACAGTTCAAGGTCCTTTCTCCCGTTACAAGTCCTCACAAGGTTTTTCAAAGTCTCCATGTTATGAGCAAGCAGGGCCCTGCGAAACCAGGCCTTTGGTCGAGCTAATTTAAGAACATGGATTTACATAAAACATAGGTTATACATCCAGTTATGATATATTAATATGTTTTATGTAGGTCTTCTCATTATTGCACATCTGTTAATACACATGGTGACCACTCCCCGTGGTCACATTTTCGATTATTCATGTTATTTTCCAATATTAATTTCTCTACATGTTTTTCTCAATAATAATCACACATTAATCATTAGTAAATTTCTTTTAATTAACATATCCACTCCTTCACCTGTAAGCGTGAAGCATCTCTTCCTCTGGATCAATGCATCTTCACCTAGCATCGACGCAACAGAGGTACTGTCAGTGGGTCTGTGTGACTCCTGTACCCGGCCCGCG
The DNA here is from genome assembly GCF_031143425.1 of Pleurodeles waltl. Lineage (NCBI taxonomy): Eukaryota > Metazoa > Chordata > Amphibia > Caudata > Salamandridae > Pleurodeles > Pleurodeles waltl. The sequence continues at coordinate 317,881,787 of NC_090437.1, read as the reverse complement.
CTCTATCGCGGTCAGACTGCACTTTTGAATTTGCCCCTGTCCAGCTCAACCAGATAGTTCCGGTTGGAGCTATCATCTTCTAAGCACAGCATTTTGATTTAATATTTGGAAATTCATGACTTGCCTTATGTATGTTGGATTTTTGTAATTTTGGTCTTATTTGATTCAGATAAATATTGGCTATATTTCTAAACAGGTGTGGAGTCCTTTTGTGGTATCTTCACTGTGTTACTGTGTGTGCAAAAATACTGTACACATTGCCTCTTTAGTTTAGCTTGACTACTCTGTGCAAAGCCACCAGAGCCTGAGCACAGGTAAATCTTTAGTGGGTATCTTACTTGCCTGGAATAGGATTGTGGTCCATAATTGAACAGAGTGCAAACCTCTGCCAACTAGAGACCCACATTCTAACAAAATCTCATAACAAAATTTGTCTTCAGGCGAAAATGAACCACCAGCCACCATGGCTGAAGCCCTAAAACTGTAACATGAGACATAAGAATGAAATCTGACTTGAAGCTCCATGTTGGCAAGCACATTGGAACAGTCCTCCCTTTGCTGCACAGCTGCAGCTAAAGCATCAAAGTTCTGACAAGTGACTCCACCAGATAAGCATTATGTACCCTAGTGCTTAAGGTCAAGCTTAGGTCCCTCTAAGTCTTTTTTTAGAGCATATTCTGCTTATGTGTATACCACATATGAAGATGTACAGTCTTTCCAGTGAGATTTGCCAGCATAGATTTTGCCTTCTACTATGCTGAAGGAAAGAGTCTCCTTTTTCCAGCATGCATATTTTCCCATTGAATCTCAGAACCAACAGGTGATCTAATTATTTCCATTCTCTTAAAATTAGACACTTGATCTTGACATGCAACGGGAGAGCTGCTCCAAAAGAACCTGCATGCTGTGGGAAAAGTGAAGAAGCCTCATCTCCCAGCGTCTCCATCACTAGATCCCACCCCCCAATTATATCTGAGATGAGTCAGTATCTACTCCATTTCTTTCGTCCTGGCACGTTTTCCCTTTGTAGATGGACCAGCCATCTTAGGAGAGGATGTCCTGGGGGAGAAAGAATCATTTCCGCTTCTGTGATGCCTCTCCCTGCTCAATTTTCTGCCTCCACTGATTTAGAAACAGCTGTACATCTTGATCCATTCTTTCACTTTCATCCTGCACAGACTTTGCATTAGAAAGAGATCTTTCTGATCTGCTGCGCCCTCTTGGTGCATACTAGTCTGATGACAGCACCTCCTGATGTCTGTGCTTCTCTTTTCTTTTTTCCTCCACTGTTACTAAACACTGAACCAAAGAAAAAAGTTATCCATCCTGTCAGATAGGGAATAAACATGCCCTTGTGACAGAGATCATGATCTGTCTCCAACCCAAGTCTGAGGTTCACCTATAAGGGCCCTCTGTGTTTGGATGAAACAAGGGCTACCAAAACTTGATAAAACTGGTTCTCTCAGCCTACTCAGACCTGAGGGAGAGCCCAAACTAGCAGAAGCATGCATGAGGATCTTTCTTCAAAAATCCCTTACTTCTCTTTTATTTTTATTATATCTTTTTTGAAACCCTAGACACAAGAAAACTCCTGAAATGTCTTCAGATTGAGAGTCCAATGACGTAACCATCATAGCTCAAACAACTTCTCTTTTTACAAAAATGTCAATTTTGATCAAGATTCATTATAAATACTTTTGTAGTGTGTTCATGCAACTTACAAGTGTGGACACCAAATACCTGAAATGGAGGGATGCCTCCAGCCTCTTCTACGGCTTCTTATTGGCATCATTGCAAACAGGAAACCTCACCCAGAATCGCCACTTTGAGACCAGTAGTGCCCATTTTCCACCTCATGCCATAGACGTGTGAGACCTGCCATGCTGTATCTGCCTGTCTGCCTAAACACATCCTACAAGGTGTACCTCATTTACTTCCCTGAACACCACACAATAGAAGTAAAACAGCAGCAATCTTCTTTTCTGCCGATTTCCAAAAGTAAACTTGTAAGTCTGCCAGAAAGACATAAACAAGTATTTGCAATGCGTCTCGCGTTTGCTCGATTTAGAGCTATTATCGTTGTAAACTCCTAACCAGACTTCTCTTGCCACATAAACTGAAAATGAAAAGTAATTCAATTCCACATAAGGGAGCAGATTTAAAGCGCCATAGCATGAACATGAAGGTGACTAATCAGAACAAAATAAATGGTCCGGTTTTGCCTTTGCATAGTAATAAAAATAAAAACGAGCACAATCGCGCTATGTAAGACCTCGAATTCAGCAAGGAATTCATGGATAAACTACAGAATTAAACTGGTAGTTATGAAAAGGGCTCGATTACTGCCCAGCGAGATCGGGCTGCCTCCAAAATAAAGAGAAAAAGTAGTCCAGAAACCATTTGGAAACCATAGAGCCTCGTATGTTTTCAATAGTTGGCCGGTGCACTCAAGGAGGGCTAAACACCGGAAAAGGCATGAAGTAGCCATGCCTTTCACTAATGAAATCAAGTGAATTTTAAAAGGCAAGCCCATGAGTCAACGAAAGTGATGGGCGTGTCATGGGTGTGGTTAAATGCCCACAGAGAGATTACAACAGGGACAGAGCACTTGAACGCTCAACCCTAAAAAAACAGGGAAAAGTAATTAAGGGCCAGCCCCTCTATAGCAAGAGAGGTGCTTCTTTTCGTTTGAATAGGTGAAGCTAACAGGTGGCTAGTGAATAAGGACGGGTCTGTGAGAGGAGGCAGCCTCCTCATGTGATTGAAGACTGGAACGAGGAAGACAGTGAGGAGGTAATGCTCTTCTGCTGCTTCTAAGCAATATAAATAATATGTATTACTAGTAACCAGACTATTTGCATTCAGTACTGTATTGTTGATGGTAAGGAATTTTAAACATAAAACATGGCCTATTATCAGACTAAGATAAAATCTATAGAGTAGCACGTACGAATGCTAATACAGAATATACCAACTATCATGTTTATGAACCCTATTCACAGGTTCAGCAAGCTTTGGTACAGCCAAAGGCTCCGGCCTTGGTGAGCCAGCAATGGTTTATTTATTTATTCGAAAAGCATACAAAATTGAAACAAAACTTTAAAAGTAAAAAAAAATGTAAAGGCCCATGAGGAGTTTCTGTAGCCTCGCAACAATAAAGATAATAATAAATAAATAAGAGAAAGAAAGGTGATAGCAAGGAGAAACTGGTTCAACAGCCCGTGGCTCCCCAGCCCGGGTGCTTTGTTGAAAGATAGGCACATGTTATTAGGCAAAATGCAAGAGATCCAATGGCTGAAGGCAGCTGACCCATTTTACCATGCGGTGTGCTATGGTGCGGGGAGGCTAAATGTAAATAACTAACAAACCAATGGATGAGAGGGGTGACTTGAAGTGAACATGATAGCGTATGCACATGATAGGGCTGACTATTTACTCTGGATGCAAATTTTTGGTGCTAAAGTGCAGTCAAGTACTTTGGAAGGGCTAGATATTAACTAACAGTGAATAGGACTTCCTGTTAAAGTGGTATATTTATGGTTTGTGTCACGTAATTGGACATAAGTAATGTTCTTGAATTATCTGTCTTTAATACGAGCCAGACCAGTGAGAGGCAACCTCACTTCGTTTTGATGTGTTCTTGTCAATGCTTGTGTATAACTGACCTCAATCTGTGGCTAGTGTATTAAATTAATATAACTCAATCTATGGATTACCTGGTGCGATTAACCTTCACCCTGTAATTCCAGGTGGAGAAACACTAAGCCTGGTTTTACAAAGCATGATTCTTCACAACATAAAAACCTGGGTGGGCAGATGTATGCAGAGGGAAGGGCCTGCGGATAGAAGCACACATTAGCCCTCGCTTGCCTCATAAAGCACCCTAGGTGGGGTGTCCACACTCCCTGCGGCTTTTTTATGCACTACTGGCACTGCACCCCCACCTCAAATCTCTGCCCTTGAAGAAATGACAGCCTTGGGCTATAGATAGTGTATGACAGGTATCCCCACCACCCCACTACGGGAACCCCACCTGCAGCAGCATGTGTGTAAATTGCAATTGTCTGATCCCTGTTTAGTTGAAGTACAAAGAGTGGAGAGATTTTTTCCCGCCAAGAGTTAACTTTAGCATAGGCCAAATAACACCCTTTTTGGTGGTTTGTTGTGCAGGCCATGCTGTGTTCTGCTGATCACTGGAAGTGATGACGCAGAGCCAGGTATCATGCTGGTCTAGTCTTTATTTGGCATGTATATAATGGTCCTCATAGGCACGATGGACAGGAAGCGGTGCCCGGACTCCTTGTTGTGTACCTGTGAACATTCCATGGTACAGGGTCTTCCTGTCCTTGTAATGGTACAACAGGGTGGAAGCTCTGCTGCAGACAAATAGGCTTAGGTTCCTGTTAACTAGAACCCCAGGAGAGGTTCATCGTTGTTGGGTTTGGTATTGGAGGCTCTGATACTTACTTTTGGCAGCCGAAAGTCAGCCCTTAAATAATAATGGAAGTTACCAATCATCAACATCCACACACTTTGGTGTGATTGGCTGAAGCAGTCACCTTATGCACACCTTTGCCCAATAATGAACATTCTCCTCTCAGGTTTTCTAAGTACAAAGGCAAAAATCCTCATATGAGGATAACGAAGTATGTCTGTGCCAAAAAATATAATCAGTAAAAATAAAGTAGCTTAAACACTTGTTCAATCTTTTGGAAGTAAAACTCAAAATACTGAAGAAAGAACACAGAATGAGGGGTGTAGCTATTGTTAATGTAGCAGGTGAGTATCAACTAGGCTAACCCAATTATGTCAGGGTGACATTTTCTTTGCTTGCAACAATGCCCATGGCACCATTACTATGACACTGTACAGGACTGCCCCCAAATGACTGTGCGGTCAGCAGCAAAACTGAGAAGCTTTAAAACATTTTCTTCTAATGTAAACCCTAATTCACATGACGGATAAATGTTTCTTAATGGTTGTAGCTTGTGCTATGTAGTAATTGTGGTTTGGTGGTTGTTTGTGAATGCTGTTGAGTGGCAGATTTAACGAGTGTTGTGCATTATTCTGCGTCTGCATGTTGTTCATACAAATATGACTCACTTGCTTTGAAAATTGAAATTCTCGCTTTATTAACTTTTATGTTGGAAGGCGTAGTACCAGATTATCATTGTCAGAATATCATCTGACATAAACATTTACCCTAAATAAAACTGACTGAAACAACACCCTACTGGAGATAATAATAGAAAATTAGACCAAATGGGGCATACTTTTTTAAACGATATTCAGGATACTTTGTAAATGTCAGATGATATTTCTAGAGGCCATATGCAACTAGCAGGAATAGTCCAACAGGAGTCCACAGAACCCCCTCTGTCAGGGATCTCAATAATGCTTCTCCCCATTGGGACTGGAGGATCTCATGATGCTTTATTAATGAGCCCTTAAAAGTCAAAGAGGCCGCGGTCGCAAAAGTCATTCTCCGTTATGCATTATGATGTATTATGGATTGTGAAAGAGAAAGAGAGACAGAGAAAGAGAGCGAGAGAGAGAGAGAGAACGACTAAATAGGAATCCACATGGTAGTCTGAAGATTGCTCAAAATGTGCCTGCATTTCCTGGCTGGGGCTAGCAAATAGATCCAGCATGTGTGAACTATGCTCAGATGCAAGTCAGTAGCAGACTGTTGGAGATAATGAGAGAGCTGAGGCTTCATGCAAATTTCACAGGAAATGATACAACGTGCCCCTAAGCATTCACTCAGAAGAGAGGTTCTCGTCGCCAAGCCTCAGCATGTCAACATGTGACATCATTTAAATAACTCTCTTCAGTGTGCACATGCGCTTGAACCGTGAAAGGATAATGAATTTTCTTAGTGCATTTTCCAATTCGGAATTGACTTCATCCATTGACCTGCAAATGTCGTTATTTTGCAATTTTGCAAGAGCACGATTCGGTGTATATATCTAGTTCTAGCAACAGTATGACTGCATTAGTACCATCTCAACCTTATAATTTACCTAGAAGGTCACCACATATTTGTGTGCTGGTAGTCTGAGCACATACCCAATATTTTCCCCTTTCAACAGCTGATGGAGCTCTATAAAGATGTATTTACTTGATGTCCCCCAATTAATATTAACAGCTCTAGCAGTTCAGGTCAGACTTGACTTTCGCAAAGACAAAAGGGGCCCAATTCTAGCTGTATCATTGCAAATTAATTTCTGAAATTCACCAGTTACAGTTGTAAAGTGATTTAGTTATGCATAGTATAACCACAGCATGGTGTAATAATGTGCATGAGGAAATCCTGCCCTTGAGCAGGGGATGCTCAAGAACGTGTATACACATCCACACACATATTCCCAAACTTCCCTATAACAAATTCCACCTCTGGAAACAGGTAAGTGTTTTCTTGTCAAATTAATTTCCATGATGGAAATGGGAATAAAAGACTCAAAACTTGGTAGAGATGTACAGGAACGAGTTTCTCCTTTGGAAAAATTATTTTCACAATGGAAAGCAATAATAGACAGGGGCGGCTCATCTGCTATGGAGGAGTAGTGTCACTCCATAACACTCAGCTGCAAAACTCAGACTATAAAATGATAATAAACTGTATTTGTTTTCATTTTATAGTAAAAGGGGTCCGGCCATGGGGCTGTAATGGACGAAGGGGGAATGCACAGCACTCCCCCTCAGTGCACATGTATGTTTGGCAGGCTGTCTCGGGCTGGCCAAACACACATGCACACTGAGCTCTCTCCAACCCAGCAACGTAGGCACTGCGTTGCAGGGTTGGAGAGAGCAGACAGAGACTTGCACTCTGCCTCGGAGCACCCTGGATGGGGGCTCCGTCCAATCCTAACGCTGCTTTCATGCCTACAGCCCCATAACGCAGAGTTAGGATTGGACGCAGGGCAGGCTGGGAGCCTGTGCCTGCAGTGGACGAGCAGATCAAAGTGGAAGGCGCAGGCAAAAGGTAAGTTTTTTTTAATTCTCATTATATATATTTTTTTCGTCATCATGTCCCCCCCTCCAGCTCCCACACCTTCCACGGACCGCCCCTTTTCCCTCCCATGAGCCGCCACTGATAATAGAGTGTCTATACTATTGCAAAGATATTTGCACATAAACAGTTGTACACTTAGGGATGCACAACTGCCTTCGTATAAGTGTTGTTAGGAAAGCCCAGAACATTGCTAGGCACGCTAATGGAAGCCTGATACCGGCGCAAGCTTCAATAGGTTGGAAAGCATTCTTAAATCTAAACATTTTCAAAACTGCATGATAACGAAAGTGTACACACAAGAGTACACATTTCTACTATATTTAAGATCAGGCCGTATGTTACCATAAACTGACTTACTTTACATGGGCTAAGATGTACTTTTCTTTCTTTTGGGTGTCCTTAGAGTCACTGTATATACATTTAAAAACCTTGTTGTGTCGGCCTGACAAAAATCAGGCCATAGAATATATAATACATAATCAAACAAACATTAAACATTTGACTACATATAAAAAAAAATCACATACTGAAATGTAAAAGATTTTTGAAAAGTTCTACTGTCAAAAGAGTCGCTCGTAATTAAAAGGCACCCAGTAATAGAGTGCTGGTACACGGCCATGCAGTCATAAAAAAGTCCTAATATTTATGATAAGTGCGTTAGTGGCAACCCGGCTAAAGTGTTGTCTAGCTAATTACAAAGAAACCACAATTAGAATACTTTGTAAAAATCACACAAGACATAATGTTAAGAGACTCACGGGCATATTTATAATCCCCTAGCACCACCTAGCACCACATTAGCGCCATTTGTTTTGACGCTAATGTGGCCCAACAAGGCCAAAATTCTCACACCACGTTTACAAAGTATCATGATGCATGCATTGCGCCACCTTGTAACCCTTTGTGCTACATTATGCCTGCGCTAGGCATAATGTATGCAAAGGGGGTGTTCCCCCATTATGGGGCGCCAAAAAAGGGCGCAAGGAAATCTAACATATTTTTACACTACTCCTGCAGAGTACATCAATAGCGTTATGAAAAATGACGCTATTGCCCTCCACCCTGCGCCATGGTGCAACGTATTTTAAATACGGCTCACACATGGTGGCGGTAGGGGGGGTGCTAAAGGACGCAGGGAAAGTGGCGCTGCACTCGGTGGAACAGCACTTTCCATAAATATGCCCCTCAATGTTACTAAAATGCAAGAGATTCTAGTTGCAGATGTTAGGAAAACAATTAAATTACCAATAAAGTGCTCCCAATATAAAAAAATCCCTATTTACTGGTATAAACAGACAGCAACAACTATGTAACAGACTTTAGACAGTGCAATGACACAAACAGGTAAGGCAAAACGTTTGTCAGGAACCCTGTATTTTATAGTTGACAGTGCCTAGTAATCTGGTTACTCTCCAAGCCACATTTATTTATATAATGAAACCAATTTGAAGACTGGTTCAGAGTCGGTATTCATGGATTAAGTCAGAGCATGCTTACATTGTCTTATATCATGCGCGATATAGAGCGAACTGAGATGTTTGCTTGTGTCCCTCAGAAAAAAGGAGCAGAAGAACAACATGTGCATAAAATATTCCATCCCAGCAAACTCGCAACGGCAGGTGGGTGAGCTACTTCATCTTTTTTCCAGGTACTAGAGTACAATTTCACCGACAGGGTGCCTAATCTAAATCTGATATATAAAGATCTTTTAAGAGCTGGATAGAGCAGATCCAGACATTGACCTAAAGTAGGAATGGGTTTAAGCCCTACGGTGCTTTGGACGAGGTGATCTCGTCCAAGGCAGTGCTCCCCCTATGAGCCCCCCACCCACACCCCCCGGTCGTGGATGGAAGGGGAAGCCCTTCCCCTTCCACCCTGGCCCCTCCCTCGGCAATCCGATGACGGCCGAGGGACGCGCTGGAAGCCATTTGCTTCCAGCGCATCGAGGGAGCAGGACTGCAGGTGAGTCCTTTCCTCTTTGGGGGATGGGGGTGGGGGAAAACAGACACGGGGGAAAGAAAAGGGTTTTTCCTTCCCCTCGGTGCCTGTTTTCAGTGGATTCCTGCTCCAGGATCGCGGGCGGGGCCCGTGATCCTGGAGCAGGAATCCCCACTAGGCACCAGGGATTACCTTTTGTTGGTAGTTTTGGGGGGCGACCCCTTGGGCAAGGGTCGCTCCCATTTGGGGGCATTTCTTTCCTTTTTCGGCCCCCCTGGGAGCAGATCAGCCGATTTTTCGGCCGATCTGTCCCCAGGGGGGGTCGAAAAACCACTAGACACCAGGGATGTTTTTTTTTCTGCATATTGTTTAAGAGCGACCCCTTGGGCAAGGGTCGCTCCCATTGGGGGCGTTTTTTTCCTTTTTTGGCCCCCCCGGGGGCAGATCGGCCGATTTTTTGGCCGATCTTCCTCCAGGGGGGGTCGAAAAACCACTAGACACCAGGGATGGTTTTTTTTCTGCATATTGTTTGGGAGCGAAGCCTTGGGCAAGGGTCGCTCCCATTGGGGGGCATTTTTTTCCTTTTTCGCCCCCCCCTGGGGGCAGATCGGCCGATTTTTTGGCAGATCTGCTCCCAGGGGGGTCAAAAAACCACTAGACACCAGGGATGTTGTTTTTTCTGCATATTGTTTGGGAGCGACCCCTTGGGCAAGGGCCGCTCCCATTGGGGGGCATTTTTTTCCTTTTTCGGCCCCCCCCTGGGGACAGATCGGCAGATTTTTGGGCCGATCTGCCCCCAGGGGGGTCGCAAAACCACTAGACACCAGGGCTGTTTTTTTTTCTGCATATTGTTTGGGAGCGACCCCTTGGGCAAGGGTCACTCCCATTGGGGGCAATTGTTTTTTCTTATTTGGGCCCCCCCTGGGGGCAGATCGGCCAATTTTTTGGCCGATCTGTCCCTGGGGGGAGGGGGGCGAAAACCGCTAGACACCAGGGAAATTATTTTCTTTGTTGTAGGGCAGCGACCACTTAGGCAAGGGTCACTGCCCCAGGGGCAATAATTTTTTTAAATGTTTCGGCCCCCCCTGGGGCTAGCTAGGCCATGTTTTTGGCCGATCTGGCCCCTGGGGGGGTCGAAACCCACTAGGCGCCAGGGATTGTGAGGTGTGTGTATGTTTTGTGTGTTTGGGGGCACCCCTTGGGCAAGGGTCACTCCCCCAAAGGGGGGAAATTTCGTAATGGCTATCTCTGCCCCCCCTGGGGGCAGAGGGGCCTATTTTTGTAGGCCCATCTGCCCCCAAGGAGGGCAAAAACCACCAATACGGCAGGGATTGTTTTTTTGGTTCCCCTTTTTTTGTTTAGTGCTGGGGGTGCCCCCGTATGCCCCCTTTGGCAAGGGTCGCCCCCTAAAGTGGGCACAGAGCTGTTGGCCATTTCTGCCCTCCTTGGGGGCAGATCGGCCAATTTTTTTACACCCATCTGCCCCCCAGGGGGGCAGAATCCACTTAGGCACCAGGGATCCTGTGTGTGTGTGTGTGTTTTGTGTGGGGGGGGCGGCGGCACCTTTGGCAAGGGTCGCCCCGCAAAGGGGGCCCGTTAGTGATGGCCATTTCTGCCCACCTTGGAGGCAGATCAGCCTATTATTTTTTTTAGGCCCATCTGCCTCCTAGTGGGGCAGAAGCCACTTAGGCACCAGGGACAATTTCTAAGTTCTTGGTGGTGGGATGTTTGTCAACTGGCAAAGTATTTGTCTTTGTGATTATAACAGGTTATTTCTTCTTTTTGTTCTAGTTCAAAGCTTTTGCTTCCTTTGCTGTGGATCCTTGCGGTTTTGGCAGTAGTTGTCCTGCGGTGTGCATAGTTACATGTTTTAGGTAAGTGGAAGCGATTTACTCCAAAGGAGTATTGTTGACAGAGCCCCACAAGTAACCCCATCTTGGATTCCCCTAGGTCTCTAGTTTTCAAAAATGCACAGGTTAGGTAGGTTTCCCTAGGTGCAGGCTTAGCTAGAGGCCAAAATCTACAGGTAGGCACTTTGCAAAAAACACCTGTTTTCTGTCAAAAAAATGGGATGTGTCCACGTTGTGTTTTGGGGCATTTCCTGTCGCGGGCGCTAGGCCTACCCACACAAGTGAGGTATCATTTTTATCGGGAGACTTGGGGGAACGCTGGGTGGGAGGAAATATGTGTCTCCTCTCAGTATTCCAGAACTTTCTGTCACCGAAATGTGAGGAAAATGTGTTTTTTTAGCCAACTTTTGAGGTTTGCTAAGGATTCTGGGTAACAGAACCTGGTCAGAGCCCCACAAGTCACCCCATCTTGGATTCCCCTAGGTCTTTAGTTTTAAAAAATGCACAGATGTGGTAGGTTTCCCGAGGTGCCGGCTGAGCTAGAGGCCAAAATCTACAGGTAGGCACTTTGCAAAAAACACCTCTGTTTTCTGTCAAAAAATGGGATGTGTCCACGTTGTGTTTTGGGGCATTTCCTGTTGCAGGCGCTAGGCGTACCCACACAAGTGAGGTATCATTTTTATCGGGAGACTTGGGGGAATGCTGGGTGGGAGGAAATTTGTGGCTCCTCTCAGATTCCAGAACTTTCTGTCACCTAAATGTGAGGAAAATGTGATTTTTTAGCCAAATTTTGAAGTTTGCAAAGGATTTTGGGTAACAGAACCTGGTCAGAGCCCCACAAGTCACCCCATCTTGGATTCCCCTAGGTCTCTAGTTTTCAAAAATGCACAGGTTTGGTAGGTTTCCCTAGGTGGCGGCTGAGCTAGAGGCCAAAATCTACAGGTAGGCACTTTGCAAAAAACACCTCTGTTTTCTGTCAAAAAATGGGATGTGTCCACGTTGTGTTTTGGGGCATTCCCGATCGCGGGCGCTAGGCCTACCCACACAAGTGAGGTATAATTTTTATCGGGAGACTTGGGGGAACGCTGGGTGGGAGGAAATTTGTGGCTCGTCTCAGATTCCAGAACTTTCTGTCACCGAAATATGAGGAAAATGTGTTTTTTAGCCAAATTTTGAGGTTTGCAAAGCATTCTGGGTAACAGAACCTGGTCAGAGCCCCACAAGTCACCCCATCTTAGATTCCCCTAGGTCTCTGGTTTAAAAAAGTGCACAGGTTTGGTAGGTTTCCCTAGGTGTCGGCTGAGCTAGAGGCCAAAATCTACAGGTAGGCAGTTTGCAAAAAACACCTCTGTTTTCTGTCAAAAAATGGGATGTGTCCACGTTGTGTTTTGGGGCATTTCCTGTCGCGGGCGCTAGGCCTACCCACACAAGTGAGGTATCATTTTTATCGGGAGACTTGGGGGAACGCTGCGTGGGAGGAAATTTGTGGCTCCTCTCAGATTCCAGAACTTCCTGTCACCGAAATGTGAGGAAAATTTGTTTTTTTAGCCAAATTGTGAGGTTTGCAAAGGATTCTGGGTAACAGAACCTGTTCAGAGCCCCACAAGTCACCCCATCTTGGATTCCCCTAGGTCTCTAGTTTTCAAAAATGCACAGGTTTGGTAGGTTTCCCTAGGTGCCGGCTGAGCTAGAGGCCTAAATCTACAGGTAGGCACTTTGCAAAAAACACCTCTGTTTTCTGTCAAAAAATGGGATGTGTCCACGTTGTGTTTTGGGGCATTTCCTGTTGCGGGCGCTAGGTGTACCCACACAAGTGAGGTATCATTTTTATCGGGAGACTTGGGGGAATGCTGGGTAGGAGGAAATTTGTGGCTCCTCTCAGATTCCAGAACTTTCTGTCACCGAAATGTGAGGAAAATGTGTTTTTTTAGCCAAATTTTGAGGTTTGCAAAGGATTCTGGGTAACAGAACCTGGTCAGAGCCCCACAAGTCACCCCATCTTGGATTCCCCCAGGTCTCTGGTTTAAAAAAATGCACAGGTTTGGTAGGCTTCCCTAGGTGCCGGCTGAGCTAGAGGCCAAAATCTACAGGTAGGCAGTTTGCAAAAAACACCTCTGTTTTCTGTCAAAAAATGTGATGTGTCCACGTTGTGTTTTGGGGCATTTCCTGTCGCAGGCGCTAGGCCTACCCACACAAGTGAGGTATCATTTTTATCGGGAGACTTGGGTGAACATAGAATAGCAAAACAAGAGTTATTGCCCCTTGTCTTTCTCTACATTTTTTCCTTCCAAATATAAGAGAGTGTGTGAAAAAGACGTCTATTTGAGAAATGCCCTGTAATTCACATGCTAGTATGGGCACCCCGGAATTCAGAGATGTGCAAATAACCACTGCTCCTCAACACCTTATCTTGTGCCCATTTTGGAAATACAAAGGTTTTCTTGATAGCTGTTTTTCACTCTTTATATTTCAGCAAATTAATTGATGTATACCCGGTATAGAATGAAAACCCACTGCAGGGTGCAGCTCATTTATTGGCTCTGCGTACCTAGGGTTCTTGACAAACCTACAGGCACTATATATCCCCGTAACCAGAAGAGTCCAGCAGACGTAATGGTATATTGCTTTCAAAAATCTGACATTGCAGGAAAAAGTTACAGAGAAAAACGTAGAGAAAAAAAGCTGTTTTTTTCTCATCAATTTCAATATTTTTGTTTTTCAGTTGTTATTTTCTGTAGGAAACCCTTGTACGATCTACACAAATTACCCCTTGCTGAATTCAGAATTTTGTCTACTTTTCAGAAATGTTTAGGCTTCTGGGATCCAGCATTGGTTTCACGCCCATTTCTGTCACTGACTAGAAGGAGGCTGAAAGCACAAAAATCGTAAAAATGGGGTATGTCCCAGTAAAATGCCAAAATTGTGTTGAAAAATTGTGTTTTCTGATTCAAGTCTGCCTGTTCCTGAAAGCTGGGAAGCTGGTGATTTTAGCACCGCAAACTTTGTTGATGCCATTTTCAGGGAAAAAAACACAAGCCTTCTTCTGCAGCCCCTTTTTCCCATTTTTTTTTAAAAAACGAAATTTTCACTCAATTTTGGCTAATTTCTTGGCCTCCTTCAGGGGAACCCACAAAGTCTGGGTACCTCTAGAATCCCTAGGATGTTGGAAAAAAAGGACGCAAATTTGGCTTGGCTAGCTTATGTGGACAAAAAGTTATGAGGGCCTAAGCGCGAACTGCCCCAAATAGCCAAAAAAAGGCCTGGCACAGGAGGGGGAAAAGGCCTGGCAGCGAAGGGGTTAAGGATCTAGAGCTTGGCTACCTTTTTCCCTTTCAGATCGTTAAGATATGAAGCCAAAACCTCTCCTTTACTATCTGGCTGCTTTCCACAGTCATCCTCTTTGGACTGAACCAGCATTCTGGGCAGCCGATTGCTATCAAAGTAGTTGCTATATAATTGTATCAACTCAGTTTTTTTTCCCCATATTCTTACCCAGTATTGAAAGGGGTGTAATGCGGCATTCTGCTCAACAGACTTAGGCCCATATTCAATAGAAAATGACAGAGCGTGACGCTGCACCAAAATTTGCAGTGCTGCGCTCCGTCATTTTCACAATGCAGGTATGTGCCGTATTTAATTGAATGCAGCACACCCCTGTGTTGTCCCCTGCGCTGGTGCTAAATTGAGCTGGCTAGTGCCAATGCAGAATGCAACACACATAGAAAAAGCAAAAAATGAGGAGGAATAAGAGTATTCCTCCTTGTGTGCCTTGCTAACGCCACCCCTGAGGTGGCATTAGATTTTGGCACTGCCTCAGGTTTACAAAAACCCATCAATCTGAGGCAGCTTCAAAGTGCAATGGGTGTTTGTAGCACCCAGGCCTTGGAGAAACTGACCCCCGGTGCCTCAAAGTTCAGCAGGAAGCCCTCCTCCCTGTCCGACCGGTGGTGTGCCCAAGACACCCCCCTGGACCTCGACTGTAACCGCTGAGTGACCCCCGGGTTCACACCATAGACCAGCATTGGAAACCCGACGTCCTGTTTGCACCCTGCACCCGGACGCCCCTGTGCCACTGAGGGTGTGTTTGGTGCCTACTTGTACTTACGTGTAAAACGACCTAATATTTCTTCTCCCCAGGAACTGTTTCTGAAAATTGTAGTGTCCATTTTTAAAACAGATTATTGCCAATATTTCAAAAACTGTATTACTTACCTATTTCAAACTAAGTACCGTTGATGCCTGTGTGAAATACAAAACTTTTAAGGTACTTACCTGCAACTTGAATATTGTGGTTCTAAAAATAAATTAAGAAAATATATTTTTGCAATATAAAAATCATTGGTCTGGAGTTGTCTTTGAGTGTGTGCTCCTTCTATTATCTGTGTGTATACAACAAATGCTTTGCACTACCCTCTGATAAGCCTAACTGCTCGACTACACTAACACAAAAGAGAGCATTCGTATTATCTACTTCAGCCTCTGTTAAACCTCTGTGGAGCCCCTGGACTCTGTGTACACTGTATCTCATTTTGATATAGTATACACAGAGCCAGCTTCCTACAGTGTTGCTGTGGCATGCCCAGAGCAACACCCATTGCACACCCCTTTCACGCAAAGGTCTGCGTGTGAAGGGGTCGTTTTTAACGATTAACGCCACCTTGTAAATACAGCGCATGGCACCGCGCCACTGAAGCATCATGAAAAGTGATGCTCCGGTGGCGCTTGGGGCTCATAAATATGCCCCTTTATGTGTTTAAATAACAAAGACAACCCTATCTGCCCACGTGGACCTGTGTATGTATTAATATAACAGTTGCTCTGTGGGACTCATTCAAAAGTGGTATCTTCTTATGTGTCTTAGAAGGAACTCATAGTTACTCAAACTTATTCATTGGACGAAAATTAAATACAAAAGAAGACAAAACGCAGGACTGATATACTATGCGTCTTGTAATGTTTTGACTCCAATTAATTTTGGTATGATGAATAAGTCAGAGTAACTCTAGGTTCCTTCTAAGGCACATATGAAGGTACCACTTTTGAATGGTTCCATGGGAACAACTTTTATACTAATACATGCTCAACAGACTTAAGGACAAGCCCATGCCTTAAAGCACCCATTGAGGTCGATGGATCAAGGAGAAGTAGTTGACATAAGAAAATAATTCTCTGCCCTTGCCAAACACGTGGCCTTTTTATAGCCCAATAGCTCTGCTCCATAAAGCCCTTCCACAAGGGCTTGCGCTTGGTATGTCAGAAAGGCGGGCCAATCAATCTGCGGCCCTGGCTTTTGGCAAAACTGAGGGCTCCATTGGCATTCTGGCTCAGCCTGGCCTCACTTTTTAAAACCTCACTCCAAGATAGTCGTAGTGTTCTACATGATCTAAAGGAACTCCATATATTTTGAAGGAAAAGAGTACTGCTCTTTAAGATCATGTATATTGTTTTTAAGGTATTAACCTGAAATTTCTTAGCATCACGATAACATTCAGATGCCTTCAGTATCTTATACATGGTTAACTCAGTAGGTGACTGGAGCATAGCATCATCAGCAAAAAGCAAATTGCCATTTGTTGGCTCCCACAAAACAGGCACATAAAGGTTTATGGCCTACATATAACTGTCAACATTATTGACAAAAATATTAAACAAAGCTGGGACCAGAATGTAACCCTGCCTGACCCCGACATTGATATCAAAGTTACCAGTTACTTCTCCTCTCGAGCCATGTCTGACTGAAGACATATTACTGTATTGTTGTAGAGTAGTTTAATTGCCGATATCAATTTTTCTGGGCAACCCAAGGATAAGAACCTCCGCCAGGGGAACTCACAGTTATTGTGTCGAAGGCCATTTTGAGATGGATAAACGTCAAACGCAATTTTGATTTTTTAATACTGGTGTATTTCAGGCCAATATTAAATAGCTGCATTGCTTGTTCAGTTGTTTCTTTGTGCCTTTTCTAAGCATGCCTGTGAAGCATTGATGATCCTATTATCACATATTCAATTATACAGACGAGTGTGGAAACGTTTTGCATAAATTGTCCAAACTTCATCAAGCTGGGAAATTTGCTGATAATTGACAGGATCATTCTGTGGGCCTTTCTGATGAAGAGGAACTATTATGGCATTTTTCATCATACGTTTCACAAAAAGGTAACCCGAGTCAACTGTTTGACAGTTTATTTCTATTAATTTCTTCATGTCCATCTAGTCACTTTTTGACACAAACAAACGTTAATGGGATGTCCTCACACACCTGTCACCGGTCATGCTTTATCACTGAACTACTCCACGCTCTCTAAAACCATGGTTTGATGGAGGGCAGGCCTACAACCTGAGATCAGGGAGGCAATTTCCGTACTAAGGATCCATAAAACAAATTAAAACCCAATGTGGTGACCCGGTGTGGCTTTTACTTAACGGGGTATCAATTGGTATTAAAAACTGAGCCTGGAGTATAGGGGAACAAGTACTCCAACCTCATTAAAGTTTCAACATATTTCTGCCAAGGTAGCCAAGCGGCATTCATCAGGATATACCTGGGATCCTATAGAAGTATACACCACTTTCATACACTGTTGAAACTAATCAAATACTTGCTACGAACGTTTCTCTCAGGTTCTCTGGTCACCGGTAGAAAAATAGTATAATGTGTGTCACATAAGTATATATATAGACAAACTGGGACTTAACTTCCAGCATGCCCAATTAATATAACCACATAGGGTATAAATCTGGCAGTGCACTTGTGTATCATACACAAGATTCTCACATTATTCTTACCCACATTGTCAGCTGAACCCTATGGAGAATGGCCCCAGGGGCCCCTACAGTCACACTCTATGTCCAAATAAGGAATGGGAATCAGAATTAGCAGTAAAGCCTCCAGTATTAACAGAAACCAGTTGGTTAACTCTTTTATATCCTGACTTACTACACCAAGGTGATTTCCTACACGGTTCACCAAATGCTCGCAGCTTTTCCTTCGAACGATAGATTGTGTGTGTTGCATTGCCTTTATATATATTTCACTAGCCACACCTAATTGTGCCCAGTTCAAATTGGGAGCAGCTGTGTCCTTCTGCATGATGCACGCTGTTACCATTTCGTGGAGATCAGCATCAGATGATACTCCCTTGCGTGTCTTGCGCGTCATGTCCCAAGTGCTACTTGATCAGAAGCCGGAAGCTTGGAATTGTGTTCATGGGGGATGTGGTTTCCTTCGTGTGAGCATGGTAACATTTCTCTCACACGCATCCTGAGTGTTGTTCACACTGGGACCGCTGCTCATGGAGCATGTAGTTTTCATGCGACATGGTCACTATTGCATGCATGATGGCATCATTCCACACCTTCCTGCCTAGGGAAACCTAGTCCCATAACATACCATCCTAAATTCAGGCAACTGCAAAAAATGCAAAAAATGGGGGCTAGTCATTACATGCTTCATGTTCCTGCTCCTGAGCAGGAAGTGGACATAGGTATCCCTGGGAAATGTAGTGCTGGAGTGCGAAGGGTTTTGAAAAAGATGCTGTTATTAATGAGCAGTGCTAGACAGACACATTATTTAGCTCATGCTTGGCTTATTCTTGACTAACTAAAATCCCAACACAGCATCTATTGTGATCTATTTAAAGAGCTTCATGAGCGTAAACTGATGCTGCATGTAAATAATTGTAATGCATGCTACAATTGCAGGATATAAGTGAGAACCAGGAAGAAAGTGTTATAGCAGCCTACTGATATGTTGATGAAAGGGGCACCTAAAATGTACTGATCGCAGTTGTAGTAATGGTATCCCATCACTGGGACCCACAACCAATGTTTTTAGTTGGTGAACCCATCTTTCTTCATGGGCGAATAGTTTCTTTGTCACATCTGATATATTTGTTGCCTACTTTTCCAGTACTACCCATGACAGTTATTTAGCAGTGTGTTTTGATTCCAGGTAGTGTTATGTCGGTTTGGTAGAGCTCGGAGAAAGCTATTTAATTCTGCCCCACTTCCTGATGGAGTTGCCATTTTTGAGTTAGCAGTCAGGCTGCTAAACTCTCTTTGCTACATAAACACAATGTCAGCGCAGACGTGCAGTGGACACACACCACCGGCATGCTACTGGCACATTAAAGGCATGCCCATCAGCACCCATCCACGCCCAACCTTCGCCAACAGCCAGGACCCCTGATCCTTTTTTATTTAAGGTCAGTCATCCAGTATACAGTATAGTATAGTATAGTATAGTATAGTATAGTATAGTATAGTATAGTAAACAGTATAGTTCTTGATTCACCTTACCCTCAGACCCCTAACTGCTTCAACAACTTCCTATGCAATATCAGGTCTTTATCTAAGCATGCCACTGAACTCTGGGATCTGCCTTCTTCGTAGTGTCCAGATATAGGATTTCTTACTGAAACCTAGATTAGCTCCTCCTCCTTACAGGCAATCACACTAGCCCTTCCTGACAATTACCACTTGCTTAGACTTGATAGAGGAATAAAGATAGGAGGCGGATTTTCCATTGTTTATAAAGAATCAGTTAATATCTCCCTCATAGACAGTCAATTACAGACTGGGAGGAGGCATGTACTCTTAAAATAGAACTTACCCATAATGACTATTGGAAAGGTGCATTAGTATACCGACCTCCTGGACCCAAAAAAGATTTTAGCCACAACTTAACAGAATATATTACGACCCACGTTCTAATATCACAACAATTCCCTCTACTTGTCAATTTTACCTAGCATGGTGAAGATTCCTCAAATCATGATGTAGCCCAGTTTATTTCAGACCTATAACTTCTTGGTTTACATCAGAAAATCAATGGGCCTTCCATTGTTGCAGAGCACACGTTGGACCTAAACAAACTCCCAAACCGTGACCTTTGAGTCCCCTCTACCTCTCATCTGGACTGATCGCTCTCTGATCAGCATTCAGATTCCTAAAACTGACGATATTGAGAACACAAAAAGCAATGAGAGAGGGGAATCCAGACATTGGCAAAGAGTCACTCCAGACTCCTTCTCCAAGGAGTTTGTGTTCTCATTACCTTCTGAGGCTCAAGAACCAGACCAAGAGATAGGAGACTTTCATAAAGCATTACATTTGGATCATGTTGCACATCCCAAAGCTAGTACAAAAACTAAGCACAGAACACGTGCAGTCTGCTAGACCACCGAACTGCGCCAAGATAAATCCTTCTGTAAAAAGAAAGAAAGACGGTAGCACACAACTAATAATAGTAGTGACAAGTAAGCCTATAAATCATCTCTTGGATTGTACCACAAAAACATCAAAATGGCACATAAAACCTATATTATCAATTGAATTGATAAAGCTGACAAATCCTTCAAAGTGACTTTTAAAGTGCTGGATGATTTTATCAACCCACGCGCCTGTTACCAAGAAATTCAGGAATCACAAGAATTGTGTGATTCTTTAGCCGACCTTTTCAAAGATAAAATTAACCTTATCTACCAAAACTTTCCTTGCGCGCCTGATCAGAATGATATTGAACTTAACTTTATCCCCCCCCTTCAACTCTACTTCCAGCTTAGGCAAGTTCAGCTCATTTACCCTGGAGCACTCTTGAAACAGTACAATCTGTCTCTCCTCTGGGTCCATGCCCCCTTAGAATTGTTGCATTACTCTCTAATCAGCTGGCCCCAGCAATATGCTCCTTGTTTAACCTGTCAATAAATACAGGAAAAATGTTCCTGGTTTGGAAAGAGGCTCAGGTTAAACCCATACAAAAAAAAGGCCAATCTTGAACCATCTGACCCAATCGTCCCATTTCGCTTCTCCCTCTGTTAAGTAAAGTACTGGAAGGACTAATTAATAAACAACTTACAAGCTACTTAGAGGATAATATGATTTTAGAACCCTCCCAGTCTAGGTTCCATTCCTCACACAGGACAGAAACAGCTTTAAAGGTGGTCACAGACCACATTAGATTAGCTTTTGATGCGGACACGCCATCCATGCTTGTGCTGTTGGGCTTATCAGCCGCATTTGGTGTGGTGTCCCATCCTATTCTATTTCAAAGGTTGCACAACATAGGAATCCTG
Source organism: Pleurodeles waltl (assembly GCF_031143425.1). NCBI lineage: Eukaryota > Metazoa > Chordata > Amphibia > Caudata > Salamandridae > Pleurodeles > Pleurodeles waltl. The sequence continues at coordinate 317,860,909 of NC_090437.1, read as the reverse complement.
GGACAGCCCTACAATGGTTCTGTGACTTTCTAAATAACGGAACCCAACCCATGTCTCTGGGCTCTTTTAAATCCTGTACCATGCTGATAGATAAGGGAGTGCCACGGGGCTCTTGATTATGCCCTACACTTTTCAACATATATATTGCTTCCCATACCTAAACAAGCAGTTAAGAACCTTAACTATGAAAGAACAGATCCTATCCAAGAATCGACACGTGCTTCCATATGATGTGTCTGTTGAGGAAAGCTATTCCTTTCCTAAAACATTGGTACAGGGGTTTATAATCAGCAAAACTAGATTATGGGAATGCCTTATTCCCCTCTGCTAACGAGACATTACTCTCGGAACTTCAAGTTGTACAAGACATCGTGGCCCAGTTGTACAAGACATCGTGGCCCGTTTAATCTGCAATCGTCCCTCTTGTACGGCCTCAATACCCATTTTTAGATCCTTGCATAGGTTGCCTGTAAGGAAAAGAATAATCTTCAAGAACCTCTGCCTTACCCACAAATAACTAATGAGAAAAGACCCCAAGTACCTTACCCAGAAACTTAAACACTATTGTCCTGAGAAGCTTCTGCGATCCAGCAACAAAGCATTGCTTACTGCTCCTCATATTAAAAAGTTAAGAACAGATGGTAAGTCTTTTTCCTATTTGCCCCCCTTATACTGGAACAAACTGCCTTCTGACATCTGTACATGTACAGGCTACATCAAATTCAGGAAAATGCTCAAGACAGTACTATTCCAACTGTGTCTCTCCTCTATGCTATCTATTGTGTGCTGAGTTACCCCTTCCAGGGAGATTCTTGCCTGATATCAAATGAAATTAAGATTAACTTTCTGCACCGTCCTGCTCTACAGTGCTTGTTGATTCTTGTCTTTATCTTTCTCGTGGTCATATCTACATAGAATAAACCACAGGGGCAAGTGATACGATATATCACATTCTCACTTTTGCAGTTAATGAGTGATTTCATTATCCATGGATTCCCTGTCTTGATGTCCATTTGCTTAGTTTGTGAGGTAAAAGCACATGCCACACAGTTCCCACATTAGTAGTGCCCAACAGGGGCTTGATTACACCAAAGTGTAGTTTGTTGAATTATTGGTGCAGTTCTTGTCTGTACCGGCATATAACGTATTCATTTATAGGTAAACAAAGGGGGGAAGGTTTTTTTTTTCTCCACCTTTCAGTATCCTTTTGTATTTTTAGACAATGTTTTGTACTTTATTTTTAAGAGTGGGGTAGGTGGTCAGACATGCTATTATCTCTGTGCTAGAATTTTGGTTTACGTCAAGTAATAAATCTCTGGTATTGTTCCTTGCCCATTTCCGGGCTTTTCGTACAACATTCCTTGGTTAATTGCATGCAACCTGTTAGAAATTGGGTTTCTGGTTGGCTAGGGTATGCATCTAAGCCAGGCAGAACCCACCACTCTAATCAGGACAGTGCGTTACACATCAAAGATAACCTGTGCTCACTCCCTGGTACAGAGCAGTTAGGCTTATCTTCAGAGGTCATGTGTAAAGTGTTTGCCACAAATGAGCCTTCACACGTAGTTATATAAAAATAGACTTCTATATTGTATAAATCTCCCAGAATCAAAAGGATAAAAAAGCAACATGAATCATAGGTTGTTTATATAACACAGTTACTGACACAGTACTGGTTATTCTGGAAATGCAAGAGGCAACACAATAGTCAACATTCTATCAGATCATGTAATATTGTAGTACAGCCCATTCAGCAGTGTGTCACCATAAATGCATGAAAAATGCTGATTGAGCACATCCTGTAAGTATTGTGTCCATACTCATTGCCCTGATGCCCCCAAGACATCAATTATCACAAGCATTAGCGTATTAATACAACTGATAATGGGAAGGAGGATGCATTAATTACCAAGTAGCACTGGCAATACAGAAATAACATGGGTCCAATATAAGGGAATGGGGGACAGTGTACCTGCCCTCCTAATACACATTATACGGTACTTAAGGATTCCATGAATGGTACAGGAGCACCTGGGCTCCTTCTAGCTGTCTCAGGGTAATCAGGCTTTGTGAAATGCGGCAAGTATCATAATAGCCCCCGGGTGCCCCAGTTGAGGCCTCACCCCAGAGGAATGCAGCATGTCCCAGTGTACTCCACCGGGTATGATGCAACGCAGGGAACACAGGACCACACACATGCTGTAGGTGGGAACGAGGAGGCCTTTCTGGTTCCTCCCTGTAGCAGAGTAGAGGGGAGTGGCTGCCTTTGAGCACGGAGAACAGCTATCAAAGCGGGCCAGCTACTGTAGATCACTGCGGCCTGTGGAGCACTCACAGCATGGCTGTGCCCCTCTCCAAAGGAACTCTTCCTCCTCCTGAGCACTTGTTCCACCCAGGTGATGCTGGGGGTGCCTTCAACGTAACCCGTAGCCCCAGGGATGGCGCTTCCTTAGTTCCCAGTTGGGGCCGGGGTTACACAGCATGTGTCTCCTGGGTGCTCCTGGTTGCCCGGAAATGCATTATGGACAGTCATGCTGAGATGCACTGCAGTGACCGAGGTTGTTCAGGGTCGTGGCATCGCTCTTTCTCGAGGTGCAGGTGGCCTCTTCTGGTTCTGAGGCTTCCCTCTGGCTCCAGATGACATGGGCTTCCCCCTTGGCACGGCGGCACTAGCATAAAGGGGAGCACTAAGCGGTGATGGACCCCAACACTTGATCTCTCTTTTGACACAGTGCAGGCCCTGATCACCACCCACTGCTAGCCACAGGCTGAGTTACAAAGCAGTCTTCTTGCACTGGCTAACTAAACCACAGTACCATAAACATCACTCCCCGCACGCTGAGTTACAAAGCGCTCTCCTCGCACTGATCAAGTAAACCAAGGCACTATAATCAGCAGTCCCCATGCACTGGTTGTGGAGAGCCAAGGGCAGGCCACCAAATCCTGGGAGTCTATTGGCCAAAAACAGTTGACAAGGTTCAGCCGTAGCCCTTCCAGAACGGACACAGCAGGCAGTAGGCTAACACACAGAGCAACAACAAAGCAGCAGTCCCTCCTACCAGTCAGCACACAGCAGCAGTAGACCAACACAGTGATGTAGTGCAGAGTGGCAGTCCCTTCTGACAGCCCAACAGTCCTTCTTCCTGGCACAGTGTCCTTGTCCCTGCAGAATTCCAAAAGTGCTTTACAAATCACGGGGTCAGAGCTCCTGTACTTATACTCAAAAATGTCTTTGTTCAGCGGGATGACTTCAAAGAAACCTTTTCAAGTGAAACACAACCCTTTCAACCCAGGCCTGTCTGCAGACATCAGTAGGGGGCACTCACAGCTGTCAAAAAACAAAATAGGCTGTTTGTCACTACTAGGACATGTAACACATAAATGTATTTGTCCTATCTTTTACATACACAGCACCCTGCCCATAGGGCTATCTAGTGCCTAACCTAGGGATGACTTAAGTGTAGTAAAAAGGGAGTTTAGGCCTTGGTATTTAGTTTGATTTGCCAAGTCAATGTGGCAGTAAACTCTGCATGCAGGCACTGCAGTGGCAGGCCTGAGACAAGTTTGAAAGGCTACCTTTGTGGGTGGTGCAATCTGCTCATCAGGCCCACTACTAGCATTTAATTTACAGGACCTGGGTATATGATATACCACATTACAAGGGACTTACAGATAAATTAAATATGCCAAACAGTTTTTGCCAATTATACCAAGTTTTAGGGGAGAGAGCACATGCACTTTAACAGTGTTTAGCAGTGGTAAAGGGCCCAGAGTTCCAAAGTCAACAAAAATAGGGTCAGAAAAATAGGAAGATAAATGCAAAAGGTTTGAGGATAACTCTGCAGAAAGGGCCATTTCCAACCCAAGAAATTTCTCTTCTGGCATCTTTGTCTGTATTTCAAAGGTGTTAAGTGTGGGGCAGTTATGTCTAATTCTGAGATATTGCCCCACCAGAAGATTCTCATAAAGTACCCTCAGGTGAAAACTATGAAACAGTGTACCTTGGTTTGTATGCATATGTCAAGCATGTTAATAACAAAGTCCAAGAAAATTACTTTGTTATTATTTATCACAGATGGGAAGTTGACATACCTGGTGTTTACCCACTGGACAAACTCGTTAGTATGCTCATCATTGCCATGTCATACTACCAAGACATTGGGGGTGATTCTAACTTCGGCGGGCGGCAGAGGCCGCCCGCCAAAGTTCCCCCACCAAAATACCGCTCCGCGGTCGAAAGACCGCTGAGGGTATTTTGGGATTTGCCCTGGGCTGGCGGGCGGCCGCCAAAAGGCCACCCGCCAGCCCAGGGCAAATCAACCTTCCCACGAGGACGCCGGCTCAGAATTGAGCCGGCGTAGTGGGAAGGTGCGACGGGTGCAGTGGCACCCGTCGCGTATTTCAGTGTCTGCATAGCAGACACTGAAATGCTTTGTGGGGCCCTCTTACGGGGGCCCCTGCAGTGCCCATGCCATTGGCATGGGCACTGCAGGGGCCCCCAGGGGCCCCGCGGCACCCCCTACCGCCATCCTGTTCCTGGCGGGAGACCCGCCTGGAACAGGATGGCGGTAGGGGGTGTCAGAATCCCCATGGCGGCGGAGCGCGCTCCGCCGCCATGGAGGACTCTGCAGGGCAGCGGGAAACCGGCGGGAGACCGCCGGTTTCCCGCATCTGAATGCGGCCGAACCGCCGCGGTCAGAATGCCCTGCGGGGCACCGCCGGTCTATCGGCGGTGCTCCCGCCGACCCTGGCCCCGGCGGTCTCAGACCGCCGGGGTCAGAATGACCCCCATTATCTATATAACGGTGGCAAAGCTTAATGTTATCTTTGTATGGGTTTTTAGTCGCAAAAATGTGGTCAGTTTTGCATTAACACACAGAGAGGCAGGCCATGATATGCATATACATTCATATGAGGTCTAGAGTACTCGTTGTTTTGCCAGACAGGTGGGCTATGGAAACATGCTCTATTTCCTGTAATGATTCTAAAAAGTGATTTTTGGTTGTCAAGTCGCTATTTCTTTTTCATGGTTGCAGTGCAGAGCTTAAAGTGTGCTGTAGCAGTAAATATTTGTCTGTCAACTATTAGATATAAATGTTCCCTTGTCTTTAAATTTGGGTGCTCAATACACTCAAGTCTCGGAGTATGTACTCCTTAGGGCCCACCACATGCCTTTATTCTTTTTTAGGCCTAGCTTCACAGTGCAGCTGCTTCAAAGTGCACAGTAATTACAAAAAAGTTTCCCAAAAACAATGAGAGAGAGGCTCTGGCTCCTCCCCTTAGCTGGTTTTCACCCTAATATCATCCTGATTGGGCAGAATACTTGTTTCGCCACTGAGAGAATGCTTGTATTGTAGTCCTATTGATGCCAGAGAGGTTTCTCCACACAGAAGAGGGCCGATGTTCAAACGTTATAAAGCAGCAATGTGCAAGTGATTCACTGCATGTAATAACGGTATGTTATCAGTAGGTGTGCTGTAGTAAATGTATTTATCATTGCGGTGGCAACATAGTTGAGGCCACCTGTTTACTACTGACTGCACTTTAAATATCAAATCTTATTAAAATTAATAACAGACCTTTCTTTCTGGAAAACATGGGGAGACAGAGGAATCAACTGGTCTCATGATTTCTTTGACTGAAATGTCATTGTCCTACTTCCGTTCAGTCTATATAGTCGGTTTTAATTAATCTACATTTAGATAGTCTAGTAACATTGCCCGATAGATCTCCTGATAATATCATTAATCATTCTTTACTTCAAATATTAGGAGCTAAACCTAAAGCCTCCCTTATATATATAAAAATGTTGAATTCTTCAAGTGATTTAAGACCTAAAACTTCTTTAGTATCCCTGTGGAAAGCTGATATAGGTCACAGTTAGCCTACTTCCCTTTGAGATAAAGTATGCCTAAAAATACATAAAACTTCTAGAAGAACCACTCTTACTCATGTGCTATTTTCTGTTTATAATACTCTTCTTTTTACTCCACTTTATCTAAATTTACCACTGCTGCTGCACCCAGTTGTTGGTCTTCTCCATACACAAGTAGTGATCTAAAACATGTGTTGTTTTTATGCTCCAATACATTACTTTTTTGGCACACAGTTTGGAAGCACAATAATCTTATTTTTCAAACATTCAATCCACTTAGTTTCACTTCAGTATTTTAAGAAGCTTGCAAGAAGATTGGTATTTTGAATTTTACAATAATAGATTGTTGGATCTTTTGCATGTCATATTCTTCCAAAAAGACTACTACTAGCTGGAAATGTACATCTAACATCTCTTACAAATCCTGGTGGTATGCAGTATGCCATCTTCACCAACTGAATAGAAGATCACTGAATCAAATATAGTGCAGAACAGTGATTAATTGTGGCTACCCCTCATAACTTATCTAACTACTGCTCTAGTAACACGCAGACTTCATGATTGCATACATTTAAACCTCCGTGAATATTGTTGAATTTTGTTATACTCATTTATGTTTATATAATAGTATGATTTATATGCTTATTTGATTGTTATTTCAGATGCTAGTATTTATGCAGTACTGTTAGCTGTGCTGATCACTTTGGTTATGTTATACTGCATTGTACTTGTCATTTTCTCCCTTTAAACATCCCCTCCGAACTATTCCCCATAAGAACCTAAAAAAAAAAAAATAATAAGGTTGTTTTCTAGAGGATATTAACTATGATTCTTGTATTGTGTCTTCTTTGCTGTTTATGCAGTTGTTGAATTCACCATAAGTTTATGTTGTTAAAATAATGATGTGATTGCTTATAGCTTTCAATGTATAGTGTTACTTACCTTATCATAATAGAGCTGTTCTAAAACTTTAAAAAGAACATAGCTACACTTGCTAGGACAGTTTCACTAAAATGTGCAACATACAGCCTTTGTTAACAAAATGGAAATTAAAATGCATATAAATGGTAAATAATGCTAACGCATGATTGGGTTTTAAGCAAGTATAAAACAGAAATTGCATTTGTTAATACAAACAGAATGATGCATATAAACATGTTATTCTCAAAATCCAGCATTACTCTACCACTGCCATAGTGGACTACACCACTAACTATGGGTTTCTACGGAGTGATGTGCTACCCACCCCAAAGACATCTTCAACATATCACCAGGTATAGTATTCTCCATAGAAATAACTATATCATTTCAATAAGTGCAAACCACGGTGTGCATCCCTAACCATTATGCTACATGACCTAACGTCTTACACACTATAATGCAAGCACAAAAAGAACCTAAATAAATAAAAGACATTTCAAAACTTAAAGGCATGTTGCCCAAGGCCGACCATACTAATCTGGGTAGATTTCCCGACCGCAAATTAAGTTTGACCTCGAGCTCAAACTGCACTTTCCGTGTATTTGTCAACGTGTAGCCCGACACGAAAAATACTACCTTATCTTGAAAACAAAACATCTTTTCAAGTCGAAGAATGAAGGAAGCGCGTAAATACATCGGGTTCCTATTGCCAATGAATGCTGGAAATGAAGGTTACTGGTAGGTCACGGCCACTCTTAAACGGCTCTCGAAAATAGATCAAGTCTCCTGCCATTTAAATGGATCTCTTTTAAAAAAATGGCAATAGAAAGACAAAGGGAACTAAGTTAAAACTCACAATAGAATGCTCCAATTTCCTAACATAGGCGCTTTTTTGGCAACTTAGGCCCATATTTATACCTGTTTAGCGCTGCATTTGCGTTATTTATTGACGCAAAAGCAGCGCAAACTTTCAAAATACAAGTGGGGCATATTTATACTCCGTTTGCGCTGAATTTGCGTCGTTTTTTTCGACGCAAAACTAACTCCATATTTATACTTTGGCTTTAGACGCGTCTAGCGCCAAAGTTCATGGAGTTAGCGTCATTTTTTGGCGTGAACACCTTCCTTGCGTTAATGAGATGCAAGGTAGGCGTTCCCGTCTTAAAAAATGACTCCCAGGCATGTGCGTGGTATTTATACTCCCGGGCAAAAATGACGCCCGGGAGTGGGCGGGGCAAAAAAACCTGCATTTGCGCCTCTTTTTAACGCCTGGGTCAGGGCAGGCGTTAAGGGACCTGTGGGCTCAGAATGAGCCCAGAGGTGCCCTCCCCTACCCCCAGGGACACCCCCTGCCACCCTTGCCCACCCCAGGAGGACGCCCAAGGATGGAGGGACCCATCCCAGGGAAGAAAAGGTAAGTTGTGGTAAGTATTTTTTTTATTTTTTTTTGTGGCATAGGGGGGCCTGATTTGTGCCCCCCTACATGCCACTATGCCCAATGACCATGCCCAGGGGACATAAGTCACCTGGGCATGGCCATTAGGCAAGGGGGCATGACTCCTGTCTTTGCTAAGACAGGAGTCATGTTAATGGCGTCTGGGCGCCCCAAAAAAATGGCGCAAATCGGGTTAAGACAATTTTTTTGCCTCAGCCTGACTTGCCCCATTTTGGGACGCCCAAACGCCATTTTTCCCTACGCCGGCGCTGCCTGGTGTACGTAGTTTTTTTTCACGCACACCTGGCAGCGCCGGTCGGCTAACGCCGGCTAACGCCATTCAATAAATACGGCACCCGCATGGCGCTTCAGAATGGCGTTAGCCGGCGCTAATTTTTTTGGCTCAAAACTGCGTTAGCGCAGTTTTGCGTCAAAAAGTATAAATATGGCCCAAGTGTATTTTGTAAGTTTGCGCCGATTTTGCGTAAAAAAAACGACGCAAATGCGGCGCTACAAAAGTACAAATATGGGCCTTAGGGCCAGATGTAGGAAGCCGTTTGCATGGTGCAAACTGCGAAAATCGCAGTTTGCGCCATGCAAACTGCCTTCTGCGATGCACATTCACAATTTGCGAGTCGGTACCAACTCGCAAATTGTGAATGCGACTCGCAAATAGGAAGGGGTGTTCCCTTCCTATTTGCAACTCGCATCGCAATGCAGAATTGCTTTGTGACCGCGAATGCGGTTGCAAAGCAATTCGCAGTTACCACCAGTGTCACACTGGTGGTAACTCATTTGCAAAAGGGAAGGGGTCCCCATGGGACCCTTTCCCCTTTGTGAATGTTGGCAAAAAGGTTTTTTCAGAGCAGGCAGTGGTCCAGTGGACCACTGCCTACACTGAAAAAACGAAACCAAATGGTTTCGTTATTTTTTTTAGTTTGCAACTCGTTTTCCTTTAAGGAAAACGGGCTGCAAAAAAAAAAAAAAAAACTGCTTTATTGAAAAAGCAGTCACAGACATGGAGGTCTGCTGACTTCAGCAGGCCACCATCCCTGTGAGTGCAGGGACTCGCTATGGGGTCGCAAAATGCGACCCACCTCATTAATATTAATGAGGCGGGTCTTTGTGACCCCATAGCGAGTCGCAGACGGTGTCTGAGACACCGTTCTGCATCCGGATTGGCGATCTGGAAATTGCGAGTCGCACCGACTCGCAATTTCCGAATCGCAAATTCGGACCTTGCTACATCTGGCCCTTAATTCGCTTATGGGGGCGCCTTTTATTTTGGAGCTCAGGACTATTTCCTGCCTCAGTCCGACCCTGTGAGAAAGAAAGGTGGTGGAGGAGTATAATAATGAGAAAGACTGTCTTCTTGTGTAGTGTTTGTACATGCCATTCATTCTATTTTGTAGTTTTTTTATTTGAGGATGTTCCATGTGATGTTTCAATGTCTTGGTTTGGGTTTTATGTGTTCTCGGGTCTTTTGTCATGAAGAAGTTAAGTATCTATATGTGGCGCCTTGAGATGTCTGTGTATTAATGCTCGAAAAGTAGTCAGTTGAAGCCTGATTTCTTAGCTTTGTGCATCTTGTCATAATTTCTGCCGCAGGGCGTTATTTACCTGAGCACTAAACCTGAGGGTAACTGTAGTAAAGGTAACCTACATTAGGGCTGCCATTCTGGCTCTGATGCTAAGTTAGACCTTGCATCTGGGTGGCTAAAAGGTAACTTGTCACCCAATATTTCCACACATATATATCCCCACATTACAAGTTAAATCTCCTGGGATAGGCAATAAATATACAGACCATGAGTTGCCGGGTGGAATTCTGTATAGAATTCCTTATTCTACGGGGTTTAAGCAGGCATTTCCTACCTGCTCTTACTATGTGATAAAATACTGCAAAGAGGCTGGTGCAGGTAGGCAAAGAAGGGATGATGTGTGGAGTGTGGGAGAAGGGAGATAAGGATGTTGCCTATCATTGGAAAGCATTACATGCTTCATCAGTCCTTGGAATATGGTTGGACCAGAGTCCAAAAAGTATTGACAACATCCAGAAGAAATGTGGCTGATGTCTACAGAGAGAAAGCAACATCTATGCATACTTAAGTGGACCTGTCTCCATAGGCATGTCTCTGGAGCTACCCAGATGCACTGCGGCCAGCACACGGATGAAAGTCAGAGGAACGGCCATTGTGGGAGCAGGGAGTGGAAGATGGTAGTCCTGGGCTGCTGGCTAGTCTCAATTTTAGAATAAGTTGTTAAAGGCATTCGATCAAATAGCCCTACTTAGAGACTCGGGAGGGAACAGGCAAAATTACAATCAGACTAATGTGCACTGTGCTACCACCAGTGTGGTTTATTCACATGACTTCCATGACTCAGATGTCTGTACACTTGCTATTAAGTCTAATACCATTCTATTACCATGTTGCAAAGCCAAAGTATCACGCATTTTGTTATGTTGTCATGGTGCTGTGTGCGTTCGGAATGGAATGTGTGGGTGAGAGCTGTGGTTGAATTTGCGGCAGTTGGATGTGACTGGCAAGAGGGAAGGAGACGCACTTGTTCGACCTAATAAATCTTATGGATTACCTCAAATAATCAATCGTGCATGTCAGTCCCGTTACTACATTTTTGGCGACGAGGGATGGGATGTGATCCAGTTACATCCGTGACGCGCTGACACTCGAACAAGACGTGCTCCGAGTCCCGGTCAGCTGACGGATTGAACCGGAGTTTGACGAGCGGCGAAGTCGATGTGGGAACTTGGTTGGAGCTGTGGTTGTTGAGGCCGGAGACCTGTGCCACTTTTGAACTTGTGAGGAGACCTTTCGGCGTATGAGATTCGGGTGAGGTCTCTGGGTTGTTATTTTTTTGGGAGGGAGCGGTTTGTTATTGAGAGCGCGCACGCGCAGTAAATTTTTTTTTTTTTTAACTTCCGACGGCTGTCACCTAGCAACGCTCATCCACAACACTCAGTGCACAGTAAACGCGTGTGAATTCCTTCCTGGGAAAGCTTCCGTATTGTTTTTTTTTTCTGCCATGAGAACCTCTTGTTAGAGGAAAGTACTTTAACAACTATACTTCAGTGGAAACTGAAAGTGGACTATATAACAACTTATTTTACTGTAGTGCAGTTGTGCTTGTAACTTCACTACAGTTATTTGTAATATGTCTATGGCTTCCTCCATCAATTTACCGCCTCCCTTGTTAGATCTTCATGGACAACTAGCTACTCAATGGGAGGAGTGGATAGATTTATTTGACAATTAGCTTTGGATGGACAAAACTTTTCACCCTTGAGAAAAAAAGCTTTATTATTAAGTACTATTGGTAAGGAAGCTCACCACATATTTAAGTATTTACCTGAAATTTGCGATGATGATGGTCAACCTTTGCAGAATGTTTTTGATGAAGCAAAATTACGCTTGGAGAAGAGATTTTCTAAAGAAGAGAACATCGTCATGTCATGATATAAATTCTACACCAGACCACAAAGAGAAGGAGAGTCACTGGATGATTTTATTTCAAGCGTACGAGAACTTTCAGTGAAGTGCAAGTTTGGTGCAATGACGGATGAACTGATTCGAGACCATCTTATAGTACATTGCCGGAGCAAAAAAACTCAGGAGCTGTTATGGGCGGCGAAAAATCCGTCTCTTAAGGATGCGATTAGCATAGCCAAAATTGTTGAAGAATCGGAACAATGCATGAAGGAAATTAGTAAAAAGGACATAATCTCGGGGGAGGGGGATGTAGCACTTGTTTCAAAGAAGAATTTGGCTTCTAAGAATGGCAACTTAGTTAGTAAACAATCTGTATACGAGGGTAAACCAAGCAAATCAAAAGGCTGCTCCTGGTGTGATGCCAAGTGGTGTTATGCACTAAACAAGGAGTGCAGAAAGTGTGGTCGCAAAGGGCATTTTGCACCAATGTGCAAAGATATGTATAGAATGCGTGTGGCTATGACTGAATCTGTTGCAGAGGAGAATGGATTGGAGGATCGGGTACTCCTGGTGTGCTCAGACGAAACTGATGTACAACGAGAAATGAGACCGAGGGGTAACTTTTCTATTTTAGGCAGAAGTGTAGAGTTGATGGTAGATTCAGGCTCATTGTATACCATTGTACCAAGGTCAATGTGGATTGAGAATTGGTCTGAGGTGCGTTGTTACCCAAAGATATCAACCCTAGAGAGTATCAGGGAGCAAAGATCAATGTTTTAGGATATTTTGCTTCACCCATTCTCTTTAAGTCAAGGAGCATTGAAGGGAAAGTATATGTAGCTGATAGTGGTCCTCCCATATTGGGTTGGGCTCATCAATATGACTTACATATTCTCATTGATCCTCATTCTGCAGAGAAGGTGTTGATGGTGAGTGATGTCGGTCTAGATGAAATTTTAAGTGATGCGAAAGATGTTTTTGGTGAAAGGTTGGGCGAGTTGAAAGGTTATGTACACAAAATAATTTTACAAAAAGGAGCCGTGCCTGTGAAGCACAAGGTTAGGAGGGTGCCTATAGTAGTTAGGAGTGAAGTGAAGAAAATGCTAGATGACATGATAAAAGGGGGTATCATCGAACCTGTAGAGGCGTCTTCCTGGATTTCTCCAGTTGTTACAACCAAGAAGTGTGATGGAAAACTTCGTTTCTGTGTGGATTTGAGAAGTGTGAACCAATTTGTGATGACTGATGTGTTTCCTCTACCTAATATAAATGAACTCTTGTTATTGCTTAAGGGAGGTAAATTCTTCTCTAAGTTAGATCTCAAGAGTGCATACCATCAGATTAGGTTGCATGAAGATTCCAGGCAGTTTACAGCATTTATAACTATGGAAGGCACTTTCCAATTGATTAGACTGCCTTTTGGACTGTCTTCAGCCGCCAGTGTTTTCCAACGAGCAATGTCACATATCTTTAGAGTAGTACGAAACGTAATATTTTTTCAGGATGACATCCTGATTTTTGGTCAAACAGAAGCTGAGCACAATTCAGTTCTCAGGGATGTGTTGTGCATACTCAGAGAAGCAGGGTTAACACTGAGGAAAGACAAATGTACATTTTTGGTTGAAGAAATTGAATACTTGGGCCACACAATTTCTGGCGAAGGGGTTAAACCCAAGGAAGACTTGTTAAAGGCTATTAAGTCTGGACCTGTTCCATGTGACAAAGAACAACTGCGTTCTTTTATGGGGCTCATTGAATACTACAGCAAATTTGTAGAACATTTTGCAATGAAAACAGAGTGCCTGCGGAAACTGTTACGTAAAGGTAATAGTTTTAATTGGGAGCTTGATCAACAGGAAGCGTGTGATACGGTGAAACAAGAGATTTGTAATGCAGGGATATTAACACCTTTTGACACACTTCGCAAGACAATTTTAACTGTAGATGCTAGTGCGTGTGGCGTAGGAGCAGTGTTGTCACAAATGGTTGGGAAGAAGGAAGTGTCAGTAGCTTTTGCTTCGCGCTCCCTAACAGAGAGCGAACGTAACTATTCCATGATTGAGCGTGAGGCGTTAGCTGCTACTTGGTCTGTGGAGCATTTTAGCATCTTTCTATGGGGCATAGCATTTACGTTGCGATCTGATCACAAACCTCTACTAATAATCTTAAGTCCAGGTGGGGCTGGTAAGGGCTCTGCCAGGTTAGCTAGACTAGCCTCCACGTTGCAGGAGTATAAATTTGTGATTGAACACATTCCAGGTTGGAGAAATTCCCAAGCGGACTGTTTATCTAGATTGCCGTTGGAATGTGAAGATGTCAATGACAAACAAGTGGTTTGTGGGGATGAGGAAGGTGCGGTAGCTTGGCTGTCTGATGTAGTAGACTGTGGGGCTGGCACCTTTGGGGCTGAAGATTGGGAGCGCTGTATGGAGAAGGATACTATATTGAGTGAAGTGGTACGTATGGTTTTAAAGGGAAAAAAGAGAGAGAGTGCAGTCAGTATAGCAGTGAGACCTTATGTAAAATTAGTTGATGAATTGACATTAACTAATAGAAAGCTATTAATGAGGAATGACAAATTTGTACCTCCAGAGGGTATCAGAAGGAAGATTTTTGCATTAGCACATGAGGGTCATCTGGGGCAGACTTTGACAAAAAAAAGAGTTAGAGAGAATTTTTGGTGGCCTGGTATGGATGATTTGATTTCTCAATGGGTGGAAGATTGTGGAGTATGCAAGGAAAGCGAAAAGAGATTAAAAACTGGAGCCACGAGTGTGTGTGAACACATACAGTAGAAGATCCAGGTTCATCTTGGAGTATTGTTTGCTTAGATTTTATTGGTCCTATTCATGGCATAAGGAACAATTTTCAAAATGCTTTAGTCATGGTTGATGTTCATTCAAGATGGATCATAGTCAAATTCCTGCGTGATATCACGACGAGAAGTACCATTGACACCTTAAACAGAGTTTTTCTTGAAGAGGGTCTTCCACGTATTTTGATAACTGACAATGGGACCCAACTTACATCAAGAGAGATGAGGGAGTTTCTTGACAGTCAGGGAATTATTCATCACGGCACTGCTTTATATAATCCTCGAGCCAATGGTATGGTTGAGAGAATAAATCGTTTGGTGAAAGGTACCATTCTTATGGCCATTCAAAGTGAGAAAGAGGTGACGAAAATGGTGGAGGATATGGTGTGGGCTCATCGCACCACCATCAACAAAGCAACAGGTTGTTCTCCGTTTGTAATGATGAGAGGCAGGAAACCAGGTTCGAAATTAACCCCTGCTTGGATGTTGCACAATAACCCCAAAACTGTTGAAGCTAGAAACGAAATGGAAAAAAAAATTATGTAGTCGAAGGGGATTGGGTGAAAATCAAACGAGGGAGGTTATCTGGTGGTCTTTCGAAATTTATAGGTCCATTTAAAGTCAGTCAAGCATGTAAAGATTATGTGGTGGCAGAGAATGGGAACAAATGGAACAGACGGAGAGTAGCTTTATATCAAAAAGGGAGTGATGGAGATTTGAAACTGATGCGTGACGTGTCGAGTGGCAACAATTTTATGATGATGAGTGATGAAGAATTGGGCTGTACGTCCAAGAGTAGAGTTCCTGAAGACCATACTGGAAGCAATCTTTCTCAAAGATGTGTTGTTAATCCTGGTGATTGCACTCCAGAGTTAAACGGGAACTATCGAAGTCAAAGTTCTCGGAAACCACCTCGTTACTTGGAAGACTATGTTCAACTCAAATGAACGCATTGTTATACTTCTCATGTTTATGTTATGTACACTTTACAGAGTATTGTTTTTTTTTTAGCAAATTTGTTTTAGTTTTGTTAGATTTTCAGAAAGGAAGGAGATATGTTATGTTGTCATGGTGCTGTGTGCGTTCGGAATGGAATGTGTGGGTGAGAGCTGTGGTTGAATTTGCGGCAGTTGGATGTGACTGGCAAGAGGGAAGGAGACGCACTTGTTCGACCAAATAATTCTTATGGATTACCTCAAATAATCAATCCTGTGTGTCAGTCCCGTTACTACACATTTTCTCTATCACTGCTAGGCACTAGTGTTTCCCATATTATTTCTGACCCTTCAATGCCTTGTACATCACGGTGTTTCCATTTTAACGTAGTAAGACTCATGCAATACTGCCCATTCAAGTTGTCTCTGTCCACGTCCCTCTCCTGGTGATCAAGTAAAACATATGCAAAAGTGAATGTGTCTGGCACAGTGGCTCCATGATGTTCTGCTCATTCCTTTTCTCATTCTTCCTGATCAATGATGTTTTACTCTGCAGGAGACGCATGTCACAAGTTCTCTGACAGGTGTTCTACATGTTTATCTGTTGCTCACCAGGAAAGTCCTTGTTGTTTCATAAAAAGACACCCAAAAAGGTACTGTTTATCATGAGTGACTAATACACCTATCACCAGGCCAGAACTTGACTAACGGTTGATTTCAGCTTATTAATGGTAATGGGGTACAGGTCGTTTTACATGCACCTTAGTGAGGAGATTGCCTACCAGCTCTCAAGATCTAGATAAGTGTAATATGTCTGGGCCTCAAAATTCCCCTGATTGCATCTGGTACGAATAAATGGAGGTGGAGAGCATGTAAGGCTGGGTCGCACTGACATTGTATGGTGGTTAATAGGGTTGAGCATAAGCCACTTCCAGCAGGTCAGCTATGTGGCTTCCGAGAAGCAATACCTGCACAAAAGGCACAAGTCACAGGCATGGACAAAGCTGCAGACATACACAAAGAGATGGCCAGCCTGGATCACCTCTTGCATGATGTGTTCTGCTCAGCATAAGAAGATAGGATCCAACAACATCTGCTTATTAGACAGAGGTTGCCTTGCTCTAGTCTACAAAACTGTAGTGACAGTTCACCTTCAAAGCTGGTTGTCTTACAGCTGTGTCAGATCTAACAGAAATGCATTGTGAGTGATTTGTTCCGTACAAAGGTCCTAATGCTTGGGACCAACTTTGAATTTGAGTAATTTGTTGGCTAGAACCCAACAATCATTTTTCTGGATGTAAGCTCAGGTCTTTGATGTAAGCAGAAGTTCACTCTGTGACTTGGAAGAGTTCTGTCAAGTGGTGCATAAAAAGTTAGAGACTAGTGTCAGGATACTTTAGCTCTCCCCCATGAGGAGAACGTACCTTAGTACTGAGAGAAAATCTTTGCTGCTGAGGCAACCTGAAGAGGAGGACATACACTACCTGGCATGTAAACAGTCTTCAGCCCAGTGTCAGAGTCCAGCCCTTCAGTGCATTGCTATGAAGAGATTTGTGATGGAGAGTGATGAGCCCAGAGGCTGCAACCACAGTCCAGCCTTTCCAACATCATAACAGCAGTGCCAATTCAGAGGGGCTGACTACGACTAACATGACAAAGCTTGTCTGAGTTCTACCTCTGTCCCCAGAACTACCCTGAAGTCCAATGTTTGATACTGGATGAGTTTGGGGCATTCTGATTCCCAGGAGATTGTGCAGTACAAGATGCATCTCAATGCTGACTCACTCTTAAAGTGCTAGCATCATCATGAGGCCTCTAAGCTTCTCCTGTCTGCACCAGACTCTCCATGATCTAGACCATCAAGTGCCAACATCATCTGAGTCTCTGTAAGTCTTCTCAGGAGCAGCCCCGACCAGTTCCCAGGGCATAGGCACATAGCCAGACTGCCACCCACACTGAAGAAATGACCCACAAGGGCCATTCGGCTGCCCTGTGAATGTACCAGATGCGTCAAACGCAGTGCTGCAGTCATTCAACCAGAAGAATCCCTCACACAAAGTGCACCCACAGAAACTTTAATACTGCTGATGTTTAGGTATCTACTTTTAATTCGGACACTGCACCTTGGCTGGTTTTAGGAGAGTCTCCTGACTTGAGGCACGTAGATATTGCACATACTCAAGTAGCACAGTAATTGTTCTGTTTACATTTAGTTAGAACATGTTAGATGTGTTCTACAACCTATTATATAAACACATTGGGGGTTATTCTAACTTTGGAGGAGGTGTTAATCCGTCCCAAAAGTGACGGAAAAGTGACGGATTTACCACCAGCCGTATTACGAGTCCATTATATCCTATGGAACTCGTAATACGGCTGGTGGTATATCCGTCACTTTACCGTCACTTTTGGGACGGATTAACACTCCTCCAAAGTTAGAATAACCCCCATTATATTTAATTGAACATAAAGTGCAATTGCTTCTTCAAAAAGATAAAACTTCCTGAACACTGATTTATTGTACAAAAAGTGATACATGTGCTGTTTGAGTTTAATGTCCTCTACCCTACAACCAAACTTCATCAGTCAGCTTTGACGGTTCGACCTCATTAAAGTGAAACAAAGGCCTAAGGGGATGTTCTTTGTTAACCCAGGTAAAATTTCATTTATTCTGGCTGATCTTGTGTAATTTACGACATTTTCTGGTATGGTAGTTGCAGTGGCGTCTACGTCTCAACAGGGGTGGCGGGGCAGGGGGTGTGAAAAGATAAAATAAAATGTAAAAAACACTTACCTTTTATATCGGGTGAGACGGTCTCTCCTTCGTCCTCTTCTCTTCCCCCGCTCCCGGAAGCACACAGACTTCCAGACTCCCCTCCAATCACGACGCCGCTGTCATCAGCATGACAGCCGTGTCGCAATTGGTCTGAGAGGCCTGCTTCCGTGCTCAGTCAGGGAGAGGGACACTGTGCACTTTCTCCTCCCAGCTGTCTCCCCGCTGTGCAATTCAGACGGGTAGAGAAATGCTAAGTGCGCATGACTGTTAGTCCGGCCTTCTATGGCCGGCCAAACGGTCATGTGCACTTATGGTGCACTCCACCCTTCTCCTTCAGCGTAGCCCACCCCGCCCTGACCTGGCTGCCCAAGGAAAAATAAAATGATAACAACAGTGCATTATTATCATTTTATTTTCCCTTTTTCTTCACTACACAAAGCATGGGGAGACGGAGGAGGAGGAGCTGTCGCTGGACAGTTGTATGAAATGCCTGTGATTACCCCACTTTCCATAACTGAGACTTTGTTCACATAAAAATCGTATCACAAGAGAAAGGGAAGACGTGTACACATTGAATGCGAGCGGCTCTTGTTTACGTAAAAGGAGACCTTGCACTACTTTTTATCTCAAAATACATCATCATGCCAAAATAGGTATGATGACAAATTGTGCACTGAAAAAATAGTGCATGTAACTTTCGTAAAAGGAATTACGCATATTTAATCAAAGACTAGTGCTTTGCAATTCAATAAACTTTCAGCAGTATCTGGCTTTTGGGGACCAAAGAAGAATGGCAATAATGAATATGATTGCCTAGTTGCCCTTGAGGTACCCAGGCCTACAAGAAGTGGTCCAATAACAAATGTGCAGCCTCTATCTACATTCTGTACTTTCATTAGATGTGTCATTGTTGTTAAATTATACCTCTTTTCTGACATGTTTGTCCACAAACAGGACTCATGCTTTTTTGTCTGCCCTGCCTGTCTTTCCCTGACATCCGCATCAGTTGCAACTGCTTTTGGGGTTTGCCTACCTCCAGTTTCAGTGGAGTATTTGTTATGGCTATCCAGAGTCTCCCTTGGGGTTGCCTTGTGTCCTGTGATAGAGTCAAATCTGCATTCCCTTAATAGACACCGTCTTCCTCAAGCATGACAAGAAAGGCCACCCACATTTCTCATCTTAACTCATTCATCCCATGTGCCAGCAGAATAAGTAACTTCTTAATGGCACTTCACCATCTCAACATTTCCAGGTGGAAATGTTATAGGAACTACAAGCCTTATGTGTGGAAATGAGAACTTAGTTTTACCCCTGTCACTTGTAGGCCATGAAGGGAGAGACAAATGGACATGTTCGAGACACTACTACGGACAGCTTGAGCATTTTCAATGAATGCAGGGAGATGCGTCAATATTGATGTATGACAAGTGAAGACATTAACGCCTGAAAATTGATTTAAAGCACAGGATGAAGGACATTGAGTATTATAGCCCTGGCTGCGCACAAAGCCCTGTCAATGACATGGGGCCATTCTGTTTCCCCTACTATTCCAACTTTAGGGCAGGAAGTGATGCAGATCATAAGATGTTTGGCTTCCACGCACTTTAATGCCATCGTGGTTGTTTCCTCTGCATGTGCAGGGCAATCAAAGTGACCCAATAAATCTCTACCGATCTACTTTGGCTACAGACCACTATTGTAGGGTAGCAGGTACCCACATACTGAGTGGGGGAAATTGAGCTACATTTGGCATTTTTGGCTAAAGGAGTTGCAGTGGTAGCCGTCCCACCCTAGTCCCAGAAGTGCCCATTTATTCCATTGCCCAGGATTGTGAATCTACAACAATGTAGGCTTGTGGGCATGCAGGGGAGCAGATCAGCGGCAGACCTACCACATTCCCTCACTTTTAAGTAACATATGAAAACCCTGGATGCAGAGCTCTACATTCCTTCCTCCCAAGGATTAATGCCAACAGTGAGAGACAGCCCCACAGGGACAGATATTTCCCTTCAATAAGGTTGCTAAGTGCCGCAATCTGCTCCCTTCCCCCATGTGGTGAGTTCTGTGTGATTCTTTTGATAACATTAAGACAATCCAATCAGGAATGATTGTCCTGTCACACATCCCTGTAAAGAGTTCTTTGTGTGAGGCCTTACTTGGTTCCGAGCCACCTCAGTTAGTAATCCTACAGATTCAGTCACAAATCGTGGAGCAACTGTGTGTCATCCTCCATGGCTGACAAAAGAAAATGCACAGCAAGTATGGCTTTCTCTCTCCAGCTGTGAGCTGTCTAGTGGCAACTCTTCCTGGCGCTGTCTGCACTGGGATTAGGTACGGTCCATTGCACCCCTCGACCATCTTAGGAACACGTGGGACAATCTGAATGGTTCCACTATGGGCCAGATGTGGGTAGGTAAAATTTTGCGAGTTGCAATTTGCGAGTCATACCGACTCGCAAATTGCAACGCGCAAAAGTGCATGCAGAAAGGTGTCTCAGACACCTTCTGCGACTCGCTATGGGGTCGCAAAGACCCACCTCATGAATATTAATGAGGTGGGTCGCATTTTGCGACCCCATAGCAAGTCCATGCACTCACAGGGATGGTGGCCTGCTGGAGACAGCAGACCTTCATGTCTGTGACTGCTTTTTTTAATAAAGCAGTTTTTTTTTCTTCTTTTTGCAGCCCGTTTTCCTTAAAGGAAAACGAGATGCAAAAAGAAAAACTTCCGAAACCATTTGGTTTCGGTTTTTTCAGAGCAGGCAGTGGTCCATAGGATCACTGCCTGCTCTGAAAAAACATTTATTTTGTCATTCACAAAGGGGAAGGGGTCCCAAGGGGACCCCTTCCCTTTTGCGAATGAGTTACCACCCACTTCAAGTGGGTGGTAACTGCGAGTTGGTTTGCGACCGCATTGACGGTCACAAAGCAACTCAGCATGGCGATGCGGTCGCAAATAGGAAGGGAACACCCCTTCCTATTTGCGAGTCGTAGCCTCAAATTGCGAGTCGGTAC
This sequence comes from Pleurodeles waltl, assembly GCF_031143425.1. NCBI lineage: Eukaryota > Metazoa > Chordata > Amphibia > Caudata > Salamandridae > Pleurodeles > Pleurodeles waltl. Next base: position 317,839,689 of record NC_090437.1, on the reverse strand, counting down.
CGACTCGCAATTTGAGGTTGTGCATCGCGTTAGGCCTTTTGCACGTCGCAAACTGCGTTTTTTGCAGTTTGCGACGTGCAAAAGGCTTTATACATCTGGCCCTATATTCTGTACGTCCGAGTGGGTTCTGGGAGAGCTGTATGAGAAGTGCTGGCAGATGGAACTGGGAATGGTTCCCTCCAACGCTCTGAAGGCAAGTACCCTTATATAACAGCAATCTCAAGCGTGCTTCGGGAGAAAGAGAGTTTAGGAAGTTAGAAACGAGGGATTGAAAATGCTAAACAGCCAGTTGTCACAGGAGAAAAGTAATGAGTTTGAAGTATAGTTTTATTCATATTCAATCGACTTTTTTATACAAAGCCATAACAGCATTACAAACACAATTAGCAACATCATCAATCATACAAAAACATACTCCACGGCATCATAAAAAGCGTATGCCACACATCATAAAATAAGTGAAGTGCATATTATAAAATACCAGGACCCTGAGAAGGCGGACTCTGATCTCAGCACTTACTCAGTTCCTACTCCCATTATTATGCAGAAAATAGAAAAACAGACTGATGCTCCACAATAAGCTAAAAACTACTAATCCAAAGTGCTTGTGTATACCAAATTACATTTTCAAATTAGATCAAAAATTATAAATTATTTGTAAAATGTGGGACCTAATAGAATGAGAATCGTTTTTGCACACATAAGGTTAACTACTTTAACTACAGCCTACAGCATAAAAGCAAACCTAGCAAAGGGATAACAATCTCAATTAAAATTCACATAAAAACATCAGTTAATCATGTGGTTTACCCTTTATCGATTTTCTACATCTAACTGCCACTTTGAGGAAGGAACATACTCAATGGCAGATGCCAGAACTGTCTAATAGCTGTTAATAGGTCAGATCATCTCTACACCTTCAAATATTTGACTTCTTTAAAATTGGCTTAAAACAGATTAGGAAGAAGAGACTGTAAAGTCTATTAAAAACATAAAGTGCAGCAAAACCTGAGCAGACAACTCATCACACAGGCAGGCCGGCACGAAAGGGCCCAAATGTAAAGGGACTCCGAGAAACACGGACGTCGCCACACAATGCCGGCCCTAAAGCATAGAGATCTCTCCCAGCGAAAGTAGCTGACGGTCTCCGTAAAAGTTCCGAGCATAATATCTTTATAACAGAGCTCTTACTAAATTTGCAATCCGGTCTTTGGGAGTAACTAAATTCTTGATAGTGAGCTTTGACTACCAGCTTACCCGCCTTGCATAAAATAACAAGAGCAGAAAACATATCGGACAAGCTAAGCTCGTTAGGGCACTTCGAGACATCATAAACCAACCACTGGATTGCCTAGCCTTTATCTAACTATTTAACAGGGTCCAGCTTTGCTTTGTCCGTAATGTATGGCAAACTAAGGTCAAAGTGACTAAGTGGGAAGTGGTAGGTGGAAGAGAAAGAAGTCGCCTAAAAATGCAATTATCCACTGCCTGTAGCGGGAAGTATTATAATAACCCCAGCACCATATAAGGCTACAAGGGCACATTGACAATTGTATATTTTCATAAAAGGGGAAATAGTCCCCCTATGTACGGGCAGAGGGAGAATACATACTGTGCTGGTCGTCCTACTAAACCTTCATGCATGAATGATTCACCTGGATCCGCCAAGAACCTGCTGAGTCGATCACCACTCCAAGGTAGGTGATGGTACTAACGCTCCTCAACAAATGATTACTGATCGACATAGAGGAAATCTTTTTCTTTCTCAGGCTGCAAGCCATGATGTGGGACCTCTCTAAATTGGTGATCAGGTCTAGGTTGTCCATGAAAATCACAAATGCCTCTGCCAATGTGCGGTGTGCCCTCTTCGTCCGTGCCATAAGTACAGCTTTATCAGCATACAATAATGGTGGAACGAATGCTTCTGCTACCTTCGGGACATCGCTGGTGATACTGGCCCCATGGGAGCTCAAATTGTTAACATAGATGATTAACAATAAGGGTGCCAAAATACATCCTTGATGCACTCCTCTCGTTAGGGAGAAAGTGAATACTTTGCTATTGTTATTTGAGGTGGAGTTTTCAAGGCATTCCCAGTCTCTCTTGTTCAGGGCCTCCTTTCTAGACTTCAAAATATTACGATAGGACAATCTGGCCTCAGAAACCTCAGTAGCATCTCTGGGAGTTGCTAAAATGCCTTCCTTAAATGGCGATTGGCAGCTGAACAACGACTGTCAAACCAGCAAGGACAATCATAGGAATGTTGAATAGGTCTCAGCATATGGTTCCTAATACATTCATGTTCATAGTGGGCTAATTGCTCGTTTCAGCGATAATACACTTGGAATGTTTATTGATGCTCCTTCAAAAGAAGATCCAGGGCGGTAGAAGGATCTTCCAGTAACCAGACAAGTCTTAGGCCATCATTCGTATGATTAGAAACCAGTATAGATGCAATGGGGGTTTTGGTCTTATGCACAGGAAAATCACCAACTCTATTAAAGCACTGTGATCCCCCCCACTTCGTCTACATTATAAAACCCTGAGAGAGCCAATGCAAAAAGTTCCTGGTTAAGAAAAAATAATCGATTACTGAGGCCCGTTCTCACCCTCTAAAGGAGGCAGCATGGGTACCATCACTTTTAATCAGATTAACTAGCTCAATAAGGTTGTGTGCCACTAAATAATGACCTAATTCTCTCCCTTGGCAATCTGAGAGACCTACAGTTCCTAGGCCCTCAATATCACCTGTTAGCTTTCGGTTAAAGTCACCACAGAGAAGTAAATTTGGTTATTGCAAAACCACCCCCAGGGGCTTCAGATGAGTTAAGAAAGGAAAACAAATGCACAAAATGAACACAGTCAGAGTTAACAAAATCATTATTATAAAAGTTCTATAAGTAAAAATAAAAGGAATTCTCAGTGTCTTTGATAAGCAGAGCTTGAAATGCGAAGCTACCCATATCTAACACCATTACATCAACATTAAGATTCAATTGTACCGATATAGAGAGTCTGCCCTTAGATCGTCCTCATGTAGAGGGAATCAGGGGACAAGAATAACGAGCAAAACCAGCACATGTTAAGGAAGTGGTAGACAAACTTTCCTGCAATGAGATAAAATTGTATGTAACAATAAGATTACACCAAGCTGGATCAATGATCTTGTCCTTAAGCCCACAATTTTCCAACTCAGCAAGCAAAAAGGGCAGTTAGTACGATAATCCTGTAAGTATTAGTCCCTCCTCAATGCCATGCAATGTCCCTCCATGTTTCGGTTGGACGTACACACTTTAATAACCTCAGGAAGTCAGTCAATGTCTGACAAAACATCAAAGACATTCGCTGTGGCTACACAAATCTGATCTGTTACACAGGGTGTGGGGTTGGGTAACTGTTCTGCTTTGCTTCAGACTGAGAGGGAATGAAGATAAAGAATACGAAGAATGCAGCACTCTTAGTTTGAGAAATGAATTTATTAAGGCACTTCCCAGGTTTCAAACACAGATATACGAATAGAATAACATGAGCACTTAGTGTGAATGCAGCAACACGTGCAGCTATTAAAATAATCACAGCAGTTGGATAATAATAATTAGAGAAAATGCAATGCATTATCAATTAATATATATGCAGTGAATATGTATATTTATGCATGCACACAGTAACGTTAGATATTAAGAATTTAAAATGCATCACCGTGGGTATCAATTCCAACATCTTCCTTGTCCGTCAACGTCAAGCTGTGGAACTCGTGACAGCTGAGGCAGGAGAAACTTCCCCAATGGGATTATTCTGAGCAATGCGTCCACTCTCAGAAATGAGTTCCTTCTACCCCAATGTCAAGATACCCCACCTTATATACTTTAAACAAACTTAAGAGGAAGGTTCTAGAAACCCCTTCCATTTGAGTAAGTTGTGAAATTGAAGCACTGGCTGTACAGAGTCTGTTTTGAAAACACACGCTGGACACTGGCCAGATCCCAAGGTGTATTTCTAAGACCGAACTGTACCCTTCTCTGCCATAAACATTCTAATCCTTGTATATTCTTTTCAATGTTGCATCCTCCATGTTGTGTTCCCTTCCCTGGTGAGAAAAGCGAAAACACGTTAACAACCTTTGCGTGGAAAAATACCTGTGCCACCAATGTGACGGCATTTGAAGCTAAGCTAAGCACAAGATGGAGTCAGTGTTCAAGATGGGGGTGGTGGTTAAATACAGATAGCATTACAGTAACTGATCCAACGACTGAGCAACTTGAGATTCAAAAGTCATAGCCCTCTGCCCACTTTGGCAGTGGGCTGATGAATTAAAGGCCTTTTGGGCCTGTGTCTGGGAGGCCAGGACATAGTTTGGAAAAGTAACCTAAAAGAATTAAAGTTATGCCACCCCTAATGGTAGCTTTACGTAAGGGCCCATAAAACAGGCTTTGCACCAGGTGGGGAGACCTGAAATTTATGATGACAGTCACCCTGGATATCAACTGGGCCAGAACCACTCCACCCTACCCTCCTGGTTAATAATATGGCATCTGTGACGAAAAAAGGAAAAGCCCGGCTGTGGGAAAACCAATCCCATACTTTATTAAATAATTCCTCAAGAGACTCCACCTGTTCTCTGCGTAGCAGAGATCTTCCGCGAGTGTCACCATGTAAGGACTAGCAGCGAAAGGGAGATTGATAATGTGCCCACTCAGCTTAAAAACAGACCTGCTAGCTACATTTTGAGTACTCTGGACATGTATAAGGTGGCCTGCATCCCTAAAATTAGGAAGAATCTCTTTCTGAACAATTGATTGCAGACCAAGAGTTCAACTAAAAGCTGGTCCAGCATCTGGGAAACGCAGTTTCCACAGCCATTGCTGGAGAGTATCACCCTAGCTTCCATAGAAATATTAGAGATGGATGGTCTGGGCTGACGAACCAGCGAGGGTCGAGTGCTCAAGGCGCCCACATAAGAGGTTCAAGGAATTGAGAGATGTGGCTGAGGAACAGCCACTAATTGAGACTCAATATCTTTTAAGCGCTCAACAAGGGGGGAAAGTTCAACTTCTAAGAGTGCATTAAATGTCATGATGCAGTCCTCCATAAAATCCTCAACATTAAAAGAGCTTGCAGTAGTAGCTCCCATCACAGCTGTCGGAGAAATGGCAATACTTTCCTGGTTTGGAACTTGGCTGGTTTGGCTGAATTGTTTTTTTTGTTGTAATCAGTGTACCCTGTTTAGCCCTCTTTAGAGTAACAGGCTGCTGAGGGCTGGCAAAGTCAGGCATAGCCTCATTGGTTGCACCTGCAAAAAGCTATCTGTAATGTTAGAAGGTGAGCTTGACATTGAGCTTGGGAGCAAAGAATTGGCTAATGAGGCTGTAACAGACTCCGTACTCATTGAGAGTCTCATTCAATCAATGCAATTTCTGTGCCTATAACCTCCACAGCCCTTTTAACATCCAATGAATGGATGTACATTTCACTAGGGGAGTGGAGGCTGTTATGGCACCAGTAATTTTCCTTTTGCTAATATTAAACTAAACAAGGGAAACAATTTACAGCCAGTTAGCAACTCATAAGCCCAAGGCATTCAAAAACAGTACAAAATTACATTCAGATGTAAAATCCTAGAGGACTGGCCAAGCCCAGCCTTCTCTGGGCTCTGACGGGCAAAGATGGGCTCGGTCTTGGCCTGGTCTAAGCCTGGATGCACGCCCGGGCATTCTGCACGCATCCCGCGGGTCAGAGTGGGCTTTTATGTGTTCAGAGCCCCTCTTACTGGGCTCAGCAGATAGATTATAGGGGTCCCCATGCAGCAAACCAGCTCCAACAGCAACGGCGCACAGACCTGTGGGTCAGCGCATGATTTTATGCCTCCAGAGCTCGTGTTCTTGGACTCAGCAGATAGATTATTGGGGTTTTGTTTCCCTCCTTCAGGAAATGGCACCAACAGCAATGGCGTCCTGCACACACTGGTCAGAGCAAGCTTTTATGCTTCCAGAGCTCCCCCTCTTGGGCTCAGCAGATGGATTATGGAGGTTGTGGTCCCCCCTGCAGCAAGCCAAAAACAACAGCGTTTAGTGGTTTTATTCTATTAATTTGAAACCTTCACAATACAAAGTCTTCTGAAAGCAAGGCTCAGGTGATGGACTGAGGGCAGGAACTAAGGCAGCAGGGAAGGATATTAAAGAACATGTATATAGTATATCAGTTAAAAAACAGAAATTCACTGACATTAAATTAAAGTGTACTTATCATTAGTATTGGTTATAAGACCTTCAAGTATAATTCAAAAAAACTCTTTCACTTAGAAATTTGCAGTTAAGTGAAGCTCTGATTACACAACAAAACCTAAACACCACTGAAATTCACCAGTTATGTTTAGTTGTGTAATCTATGACTTCCACACCAAATTCAGTGCTTATGACCTCACAATATGTACCCTAATAAAGAACACCACCAAACAGCACTTCATTAAATAACAACCCTTACTAAACTAATACTAATAGTTTTAATTATAAACGATTTGATTAAACAAATAGCAATTTAATCTAAAATTCGGTAGCAAGAGAACGTACACTGAAAAGAAATCAGCAGGTTCTCCTTGAAGAGGCTGGACATACAGATAACAAAATATGTTTTATGTGGAATTTTTAGTAGTTATTCCGCATCCTAACAAAGCGGAAATTTACAGTGTCAAAGATAACATTTTAAAAGAGGTTTATATATTTTTTAAATGTAACATTTATCGGAAAGTTGAGCCATGAAAAACTCTGCTATCGTGTACCTGTTTGCTGATGCTCGTGTGTGATTTCACAACTTCAATACGTTTATACTAACACCACGTTTGTCAAGTAACTGTACTGGGGGGTCCCTTTAAAAATCTTTTATCTATCTGGTTGGGTTTCAATCTTATGCGGGTAACTTCTAAGAACATCAGGGAAATATAAATGTTTCGAAAGCATAAAAACCCATTAGCACGTTCCCTTTGAAGGGCTTCAAGTTGCGTTGGGCGCATAGGGGAGCGGGCAAGTTAAGGCAGCCTTAATGGAGACTATTTCCGGGCCTCCAGCGTCACGCGGCAGGCTTCAGCCGACCGTATCAGAGCGCTGACAATAAAGGCTCCGACCTTTCATCATTTCCTGTCTTTGACGGAAACAATGTGTCCATAAAACGCCATGACATGAACGCCCTGCTTGTTCCTTTTGGGACCTTTTTTGCCTCGTGAAGATATTGCCGATTAAAAGCCAGACTTCAAACATGAGGGATCACGTTTATCAATTTCCTCATCATTACCATTGTGTCGCAGATTTTCAACGGTTTCAAGCTCAATAATTAGGCTGGATAAAACCAAGCGTACAATATCCGTTTCCTTGACTACATGGTATATATATTAATGCCTCCCTTAAAATCCCAAAACAAAAAAAATATGAGTGCCTCCCTTACCATCCAAAAACAAAAACTGCTACGCAAGAGTGCTTACATTCTGGCCCTGATTACAAGTATAGGTGCTATTCACGCACCTCATAAATAACGATACCACGGGGTGCGGTTATTTATCAGGTGCTATCAATATACCACCTATACCAATTTATGTGAAGTAACCTGATGATTTTCGATATTTAACTCATCACAATCAACAATTTCCCCTGATACATTTCAGCATGTTTGACCTGGGTACTTAACGCATGCATCCGATAATGAGGTATTTACTTCATCTGATAATTATTGGATGTGTTAAATACAACCATACTCCCCATTCCGTTTGCACAGGGGTCAGAAAACAACGCTGCCTGGTAATCAGGCCACTAATGAGAATATACTAATACATTTCATTACAGACATATTGTTCAGAGATCTCAAACTGAGTTATGATCCGTAGCTATGAGATTTATTGTGAAATTATGGCCTCTCCCCTTTACCACCTCTGTGTGCTATCCTGCCCTTATTTTGGTACACCTCTGTGCAGGTTTGCAGCCCCCCCCCACACACACACATTTTTTGACCCTATTTGGACTATTAGCTGTTGGTTTTTTGGCCTGGTGTCAAGACCTTAGAGTCAGTGTTCAGTTCCATTATATAAATTATGTTGAATTGGGTGTCCCCAATTGGCAAGGACTGATTTGCTTATAAGCCCCTATTATATGGTACCCAGGGCATGTAAGCAGAGAGTCCACTCAGGACTGCAGCACTGTTTGTGCGACAGTATGCATGACAAAGTACAAAATAGCTCCCAGCCTGGCACTGCAAACTGTAAAGAGCGTGTTTGCACTGCTAGTTCGACTTTACTAATCACATCAATGGAAAAGCTACCCTATATATATATATATATATATATATATATATATATATATATATATATATATATTATATATATATATATATATATAATCTAGAGGCGGTCGCCATTACGTTGTTATAGTTAGGGCCTAGTTTCTCTAGAAAAATCCTTTTTTGTTTTGCTAATAACTTTGGTGCATTTTGATGAATCTTCACAACATTTTCCAAAAACAATGGTGGTCACTTCAGTTGTTGTCTGGAAAGTTTTGGAGTAATCTGTCAAGTGGGGGCCAAGAAAAAGGGGGGTCCCAAAATGTGTTTTCTCTGTTCATTTTTCCATAGGGATTTTGAACAGCGATAGTACCTGAACCACTGGACAAAATTACATCAAATTTGACAGAAAGGTAGGTCTTAATCCAGAAAGAGGCCTTTTTGATATTTGGTGTAAATATGTTCAGTAGGCTTTGAGAAATAAAGAAAATCCAAATTTGTATATTTATGAACACAAAGGATTTGCGACTCTTCCCAGTCTCGTGCTGAGATCTGATTGGCTGCCAACACTTCAGGAAGGAAGCAGTGGCAGCCATGTTGAGACTCGGCTTCAGCTTAGTCTGAGAAAAAAGGTTAGAAATAAAGGAAATGGGCCAGGGTACGGACACCATGACCCCTTAGCTCTGGCGCTGAGGTACGAAAGGGCTTCCCAGGGCTAAAAAGCTTATATTTTTTTTAAATGTTGCAGCGATTCCCTGCAGGTCCATGGATCCGGTGGAAAAAAAAATAATGATGCACAAGCTACCGTGGGCCGTAATTCTGAAGCCTCTGTCTGGGCAAAGTCCAGGGAGCATTGTTAAGTTTAATGGGATGGCACCTGGCCCCCGGAGTCCCAGGAACCGCCACCTCCCCGGGGATTTTATGAACTGTAAGAGGTGGACGCCTGGGCCCCACCATACAGCCCCGGGGACCACTACCTTCCCTGGGATCAATTTTGAACACCCGCAGCCCAGAGGACCACCACCTCCCCAGGGCTTTTTTTGTTGGAGAAAGACCACACGGCTCCCTTCGTGGAGCCACAGATGGCTCTGGGGACCATACCCCCATCTCCTGCTATGTCCGGGGTGCCCACCCTGAAACATAGCTGTTTGCTGTGCCTTGGTGGCAGCTTTCACTGCTGCTTCCAAGCCACAGCAAACAATGCTTGCAGCGAGGGAAAGCTGTCAAACAGCTTTCCCTTGCTGCAAGTAGAGGTTTCCTCTGTCTCCTTGCCTGCAAAGATGCAGGCAGGGACACAGAGGAAACTGCTCTCACAGAGAGGGAGCTGCTTTAGCACTGGACACCAAATTTGGCAGAAAAGTAGCTTTTCGGTCCAGAAAGCATTCTTTTGTATTTGGTGTAAATCTATTTAGTAGTTTGGGAGTTATTAAAGGTTACAAAATATATCTAGGGACACGGAGACTCCGTGAATCCCGGAGATCTCATGCTGACATCTGATTGGCTGCCAACACTTCAACCAGGAAGTTGTGTCAGCCATTTTGGTACTCGGCCTTGATAGCGCGTCCAGTCCTTATAAATTACTTATGTTTGGATACGCCGGAGGTCGGTGAACCTTTTGACCGAGTTGAGCCCTCCTCATCCAAAGAATTGTCGGATCCTTCAAATCAATAATCAATAACCCTTTATAATCAATAACCAATACTCGATTAGTAATCAATCAACAAACTAGTTAAACAGAAAATCGGTAAGTAGGCACACCATGACCTTTCAGTCATGAATAACCACACCAGTTTATTAAAAGTTGAGTTTATTTCTCTATATTAACAAAGCTAGCACAATATAAGTAAGTCTCAAAATCAAATGGTATACATATACGAACATTACTAGTCGTCCATTGCGATCTACGCAAGATTTGGATTATAATGCACTCGGTTATAGCAATGCAAATCACTAATATGAGTAACTGAATTTGACTAATTGCATACATTGGTCAGCATAACAAGATTTCAATTCAGCATGGTGCATCAAGTGGATACCTCAACTATCCTTTAATTAGCATTGGCATGTGGGCTTCATGCAAAAGAATTTAATCAACATGAATTTCGAAAAACTTCTAGCTTAGGCTCTGTCAAAATAAGCAGTTGGTACCTAAGAAGGAAAACACAATGCATAATACAATTTTCCTTTCATAATTACCAAATACAATCAGCATTCAAGATAGGTCTTCGTCCTTCAGGTACCGGTTCGATCAGCATGGGGCAGATTTCAAAGGGGCAAAGTTTAAGGCAAGTTTTCCTTGCGGCAGCAAGGAAAATGTGGAAAAAGTTATTGCATGGGCAAGACGGGGTAAAGCTAAAGTTAAAATCTCTAGGGTGAGGATTCTTTAAAGTCTCTCTCTCTGGGATAGAGAAAAGCATCAAAGTGTCATCAAAATGGCGTCTTGAATCTGGCTTCAAAATGGCATCAAAGAAAATGGCTGACTTCTCTTTGTCCGGTGGGTTTAAGTCAGAAAACGTTCCAAATTCTTCAGGGTCTACCATTGGAGGGTTCATAGGGTTGCTTCCTTTTGACCAATGAATAGTGTCTTTCTATTAGTACTCATTTATGCATAAGGTGTCCTTGGAGCTTTGGAACACAAGTAGCAACAAAGTTTGCCAATTATTTCTGTATCAGTGTCTTTATTGTCTGCACCTGCAGAAACTGACCTTGCTTCAAAGGGGATGAAACTTGCCTAGCACGAAACCTTGAGATAAGTGTATTAGTCATTCTACTGGAAAAATACAGTTTAAAGACATAAAATATGTTTGTTAATAAAAGTGGAAACCACGCAGTTAAAATTGAGACCAGGCGACTAGGCCAAAGCCTCTGCTAAATTTAAGCTAAGCATATAAGAGTTTAACGAGAAAATCATAAAATACATCTGCAATAATGACGGATTACTACATTGTCGATTCTTCATGATTAATCAAGCTCGTTTATACTAATGGCGACCTACTCCATGGGCACATTTTCTCACATACATTATTTTTCATTGCTAAAATCACATTGCCTTAAACGATTTTGTTACATGATATATAAATGTTTGTTAGCCTTTCTTTTTCTGCTTCATCAATCCCTCCTCTGATGACTAATTATGTCATCATATTAAATCTTCCACCACAAATTTTATTTCATTAAAATTCTGTTTTAGTAATTTGGCATTTCAGTCAATTCCCTCTTCCTTTTTGTTCCCTTTGATTTTTCCCTGTATATTTCTACTATTTTATTCTGTTCTTTTTCTTCTCTTCTCCTCTTATTTCTTGATTTCAATATTTTAATAGCTTTCCATATTCCCCAAATACCTATTAAGCAAATTAATATTATTAATATTCCTTTTACTATTTTCAGTAACAGTCCGTTCCAAATGTTGCCAATTTCCCACAGAAGCAAATCCTTTTCCAACCTTTTCCCTTACTCCTGGTTCTTTCAATTCTTTCAAATCTACACTCTTGTTAGTTAAATTTGTAAGCATCTTTCTAATTTGCCCACTGTTGTCTGGTATATAAGAACAACAGTGACGTGCACTAAGCATTTTGCAAACGCCGCCATTCTTTGCTAAAAGAATGTCTAAAGCAAGCCAGTTTTGAAGAGTCATAGCTCTTTCTGCAGCAAGTTCAGCATCAATCAGGATCATGGCTCCTGAGAATTTTGTCAGCATGTTATCCACAATAGTAGACAACTTTCGTATTTTGATTGAATTCAATATAACTCCTACAGAAGGAATCATTGCTCCAAATATATCTCCTACCACACCAGAAGCTGTCTCCCTTTTCTGAATACGATGTAATTCAGGCAGCTTTGGAAATTTCTTTAAGTCGTCCAGTTGAAAAATCTTTGGAAATACTATTCCCAAATAACATCTCCCATACCATCCTTTTGGAAGACGATAATAAGCATTGAGTCCACAAATATAAAATACTCATGGAGTAGCTGGATCTAGGCCATTTAGCATGAACGTCCATTTACTCTGGAACAAAAACACATGTTTACATTCACTCGTTCCTACAAAGATCGTGTCATAGTATGATTTAGGTCTATATATACAAAGTTTCCCTATGTGTATTGCATCTAAAGCTATTTTCCCTTGTGTCTTTATTGCGACAAAAGCATAGTTATCTACAGATGTCCTTTTGTGTAATTCTTTCTCTAATTTTTCTTTTACCATTTTCCTTCTATCTTCAGTGTGATCTAAAAAGCTTTTCTCTACGGGTGAAAGCAAGCATGTAAGGTTTTCTTTATGAGCTTGAACTGTGGAAAAAGGTGATAATGGTTCAAAGAAACCCCTAACTAATTTTATATAATAATCTCTCGCTACTTTACTCAGGTACTTGATTATGGGGACATATGAAAATACAACATCATGATTGGAATAGAAGTATTGAATATACTCCTGGCCATAAAATCTGGTTAGTAACAAACTACATGTTATTCCATACGTAAGAGGCATGCTATGATATGTCACTCCTTCTATTACTGAGGTAGGTATTTGTGCGCACACATAACAATCTTTTGCGTCCATTGTCTCAACATACTCATACAGCAAGCAATAGAAGACGTTAGAAGAAAGTTCTTTCTTGTCGTGTAAATATTTTTCGTCTTGTTCGAGTTTCTTTAAAGGAGTTAGTTCAGTAGTAGTTTTCAGAGTGGAAGCATCATTCGCTTCTCTTTCATTCCCTCCATGCATTCCAAGAATTATTTCCATAATTATTAGTACGCATGCAGTTATTAGACCTATACACATATATTTACAACATTTCATTTTATGTCCTTTTGTAGTACTGCCTGGCATGATCTGTATAGAATCAGAAAGCTGAAGACACGTTATCAAATCAAATTTGCAGATATACATATATAAAGGATGAACGAGGTCAAAGTTTACACGGTTTTCTTTAGCAACTTTAGTCTCTTATCGGTTTAGCAGCTTTGTCTTAAAATCTGTTTCAAAAGTGTCAATCAGGTTATCAATGTCTTATTCGGTTCAGAAGTCAATCAGGTTATCAATGTCTTATTCGGTAATGTTCATGAAATTCACTTTTCAAGTGCCAAAGTGTCGTTCTGCTTCTTCGTTTTCAAGACTGAGAGATAGAAATTCGTCTGACCAATCGTTAATGGCTGTGTATGCCCATTCTGGACCAGAGTACCTTCTGCTCAGTATTCTTTTTTTTTCAATTTTGCATCTCCTTTCGATTCCCTTTCGCTTATGTCTTGTTCTTTGGCTGTGTCTTTTTCTTCACTCGACGTTGTTATGAAAGATACTTCCTTTCTTTTCTCCTTCAACTTTGGCCCTTCATTTTCGTTTAATGTTTCTTTAGTCTTTGATTTCACTGGCGATATGCTTTGTCTCCGTTTCACGTTGCTTTCTCCTGACGGACCTGCAACCGGTTCTGGAAGATTTGGAACAATTTCGCTTTGCTTTGTCTTGTCTCCTTCTTTGAGGAGGTCAATCAGGTTTTCTCCTTCTTTTCCCGTATCGTCTGCTTCTGGGAAAGCCCTCCTCTTATCAGGCTCTCCTGCTTATTCACTTGAGATAGGATCTTTGTCACCTCCTGAGGCTTCTTCTCTGTTTTCCTCAAAAGGAACGACCTCGTCTTCCTCAGAGAATATTTCTTCTGTCCCAATTTCTCCTTGTTCGCTTTCAGGCTCTCTTCGTTCTGTCTCAGTGCCTGGTACTTTCCTGTCAGCTGTTAATGATTTCAGTGCTTCAATTTCCTCTTCCGTGGGACACGTCACCCTTTTCGTGTGACTGGCGTGAATCCAGTTGGGAACTCCCGCACACTTCACAGCAGTGGTAGTTGTCAGAATCACTTGAAAAGGTCCTTTCCAACGGGTTCCAGGCACGACTTCCTCACGTGCTTCTTTATCACCACCCAGTCACCTGCTTTCAGGGCGTGTCCTGGACCTTGGATCGGTGGCAAGGTGGTTGCCTCCACCTGGTGAGAGAAAGAGCAGACCACGTCAGCCAGACCTTTGCAGTAGTCCAATACCATATCATCTGTAATATTTACAAGAGCATTTGCAGGAACTGCTGGAAGTCTCATGGCTCTGCCCATGAGGATTTCATGCGGTGAGAGTCCAGTTTTTCTATCAGGTGTGTTTCTCATTGACATTAACACCAAAGGCAACGTGTCAGGCCATTTCAAATTTGTGGATGTGCATATTTTCGCCATTCTTGACTTCAGCGTCCCATTCATTTGCTCCACTAGTCCTGATGATTCAGGGCGGTAGCTACAGTGCAATTTTTGCTCAATGTTCAATGCTGCACATAGTAATTTGATTACTTCATTATTGAAGTGACTTCCCCTATCTGATTCTAAAGAGATAGGGAATCCGAAACGTGGTCTTAGTTCTCTTAAGAGTAGTTTTGCAACCGTGAGACTGTCATTTCTGCGTGTGGGGTATGCTTCAATCCAGTGACTAAAAATACACACAATCACCAACACATATTTCAAGCCTGCATGCATAGGCATCTCAATGAAATCCATTTGCATCCGGCTGAATGGCCCACCTGCTCTTCCAATGTGGCTAAAATTTACTACGGTTCCCTTCCCTGCGTTCATTTGTTGGCAAATGACGCAACACTGGCAAACTGCTTCAGCAACTTGGCAAAATTTGGGGTTAAACCAATCAATTTTGAATAATCTAATCATGGCATCCCTTCCAAGGTGGGCTTGTCAATGATATAACCTGGCTAATTGCGTCAAAAGACTGTTTGGCAAAACCAATCTCCCTTCACTTGAAACCCACAAATCGTCTGTTTTTTTTACGCATTGTAATTTACTCCATGAGAGCTTTTCATCCTTGCTAACATTATTTTGTAGGAATTTCAATTCTTCTATTGTGTCCACAACCTTTAGAGCGAAGGCTTCACTTGGTTCAAGTTCTGGCTCTTTTATCAAATTCCATTAGTCTCTGAGCAATATACAGTTCAATGCGCAAAACCTTGCGACTTGATCCTCATATCCATTTCCCAAAGAAACAAAGTCTTGTGATTTCGAGTGTGCACTGCATTTTACCACTGCTACTTCTCCTGGTAACTGGATAGCATGTAACAATTCTCTTATTCTTTAACCATTTTTCACTGGTGATCCTGAAGAGGTCATAAAGCCTCTTTGTGACCACAAATGTCCAAAATCATGCACTATTCCAAATCCGTACTGACTGTCAGTGTAAATGGGGACTTTCATTAATGCGGAAAGTTGGCAAGCTCTAGTAAGGGCTACAAGTTCCGCTACTTGTGCAGAGTAAACTCCCTTAAGCCAAGATGCTTCCAGAACACCTGTTATTGTACATACATCATATCCTGCTTTCAATATTCCTAGTGCATCTCTTAAACATGAACCATCAACAAAATAATTTGATCATTTTCTTCCAATTGAGTATCTTTGATATCAGGTCTTGGTTTAGTGCAAAATTCAGTCACCTGAAGACAGTCGTGCTCGATGTCTTCGGAGTTTTCAATTTCAACATTTTCACTGGGAAACAAGGTTGCTGGATTCAACGTAGTGCACCTTTTCAGCTGCACATTTGGTGATCCCAAAATTATTGTCTCATACCTTGTAAGTCTAGCACCAGTCATGTGCTGTGTTCGGGAACGTGTCAAAAGTATTTCGACTGAGTGAGGGACCATAACTGTTAAGGGATGTCCCATTACTATTTCCTCACTCTGATTTAAGCTTATACCAACTGCTGCTACAACACGCAAGCATCCTGGTAAGGCTGCTGCGACTAGATCCAAAGTAGCTGAAAAATATGCTACTGGTCTGTTTACGCCACCATGGGCTTGAGTCAAGACAGACAAGGAACATGCATCACGTTCATGACAAAACAATGTGAACGGCTTTGTGTAATCAGGCATACCTAAAGCTGGACCTCTGCACATGCATTCCTTTAATTCAATAAAGGCATCCATTTCATCTCTTTTCAACACTATTTCATCCAGCGCATCTTTCTGGGTCAGTTTCAGTAAAGGTTTGGCTAGAGTTGAGAAATTGGGAATCCATTGGCGACAGTAGCTTACCATTCCCAAAAACTTTCTCACCTCTTTTCTCGTTTTGGGTGCACTCATTTGAAGTACACTTGTTACTCTTTCTTTCATGATTCTTCTCGACCCTTTTTCTATTTGGTGACCTAAATATTTCACTTTCTTCTGGCAGAATTGCAATTTCGAAGGAGACCCTTTGTGTCCATTCCTTCCCAAATGGTTCAGTAGGGCAATAGTGTCAACTGTACAGTCATTTTCTGTTTTGGATGCAATCAGTAAATCGTCAATATACTGTACTAAGGTTGATTCAAAAGGTAATTCCAGTGATTCCAAATCTTTTTTTAGAATCTGATTGAAAATTGATGGTGACTCCGAAAACCCTTGAGGAATTCGACACCAACTATAGACTCTGTCCAGGAATTTGAAGCAAAAGAGAAATTGGCTGTCCTCATGAAGAGGCACAGAAAAGAATGCTTGTGACAAATCGATGACTGAGAACCACTCTGCATCACAGGGAATTTGAAACATTATCACAGCTGGATTTGGTACTACAGGACAACATTTGACTATTATGTCATTTATTTTTCTCAAATCTTGAACAATTCGGACCTTTCCACTTGGTTTTATTAGTCCCATGATCGGCGAATTACATGGACTACTTAGTACTTCTTTCAGTACTCCCTGTTTCACAAACTCGTCAATGAGTTGGGCGACTTTCATGAGAGTGTCTTGTGACATATGGTATTGCGGAGTCTGAGGAAAATTTACATTAGGTTTTACAGTCACTTTCACTGGTTCTGCTCCTTTGACCAATCCTACTTCTTTCCCTGTCATATCCCACACTTCTTTTCCAACTGTTTCTTGTAAATCAGCTGGAATATCTGCTTCAGTGAACTTAGGGTAAAGAGTAATCAGGGGATACTCTTCATCGACAGTTTCCATTTCTTCTTCTTCAAAACTGTCCTATTCTTCCTCATCAGTGTTTGTCTGAATTTTAATTCCATTATTTGAGCACATAATCGAGCATCCTAATTTGCATAATAAATCTCTCCCTAACAGGGATATTGGGCTTGAGTCACACCCCACAAATTTATGTAACCCTTGAGTGTTACCAATTTTGACTTGCACTGAATCTGTAATTGGGTTTGTCAGATACCTATTTGCTACTCCTACTACTTGAACTGTTCTCCCTGAAAGTGGCAAATTTGGTACTTCTATGCTTCTAACTGTAGAGCGTGTAGCTCCTGTGTCAACCAAGAATGAAACGCTGGGACCCATAACTCTTCCTTCCACATATGGTCCCTTTTGATCAACTTCCAAAGATGCCGCAAGCATACAATTTCCCTCCTCATCTGAACTTTCACTCTCCCATACATTTTTTATTCCATTCTCACTTTGTAACGGGAATTGGTGTACTGTGTCACTTTGATTCATTCCTTGACCTGTGACCTGTTGAGGAAGCATTACTTGTTGCTGATTCATTGGTGCTAAGGGTACTTGCATTTGCTGATTAGGTACCATAGGAAACTGCTGTTGCATTGGCTGTAACTGTGCCATTTGTACACGGGCATTTGCACCTGCTGTTGTTGTATAGGTTGTAGACCCTGCATCTGATTTACATTATTTTGGAAATTTGGATTTGGACCTCTCAATTTCAGTCCTCTCATATTCTGAAATGTATTGACATCATTGTTTTGCTGACCTGCACCTTCCTGCACCAACATTGGGCACTCCAGTTTCCAATGTCCAACGATTCCACACGTGTGACATGGCATCACCTTCTTCATTGCCTGTATACCATTAGGAATCACAACATTATTTAAATCAGGACCATTATTCACGAAACCTCCTCGACCTCTGCCTCTCATCTGTGGCTGAAATATAGAATTTCCCTGCTGTTGCTGCTGCAGCAACTGTTGTTGGAAACCTTGCAAAACTGACTGAGCTGCTCTAATCTGCATCACCGTCACTTTCTCATTCAACCTTTTCTGCTTTGTCTCAATCCCATCACTGCAGTATTTTGCATAGTTCAACACTTCATCGATCGATTTTGACTGCCAACAAATCAAATGCATTTTAATCATCTGGCTGATTTCGGGTCTCAATCCTTTCACAAATCTGAACACAAAATGGAGCATGTCCTTTGCCTCAATCATTTCCGTGCCACTGTAATTTTTGAATGCTTTCAACAATCTCTCATAGTATGCATGTATTGACTCCTTAACTTCTTGTGCTGTTCTGTCAATTCTCTGCCAATCTACATTTTTCGATGCAACTTTTGTTTTCAAATGCTCAATCACCTTATGGTATAAACTCATTACCGTAGGCGATGGTGCACCTGTGTCCCTATCTCTTTCTGGTTCACTTGTTGGCCAACCTACAGCCTTTTTACAATCTTCCCCCAAATCTGCCAGAACTACAATTTCGAATAAAGTATTCAGGTCTTCCCAAAGACATTTTGTGAGTTTCACAAATCTATCTGTTTGTTGATACCATTCGATCGGTTTCTCTCTCAACTTAGGGAAATCATCTGTAAAAGATTGAATATCACACCTGTGCCATGGTACAGGGACAAGTTTTCCCCCTGCTGTTTCTCTCATTGGTAACATCGTTATAAGATCATCATTCTGTTGTACTTTCTCATTCCGATCTGGAGTACTTTCTTTCTTCTTATCCTTTTTCTTAACCCACCTGCTCTCCCACTTGTCTAAACATCTCCAAACCTGCACGCTTTGCAGTATCTCTTTAAGGTGTGTTTTCATTCCTGCAGACCTTATGTGTTCAAAATCTTTTGTCTCAAAGTCTAACCTGTAACTTCTGCTCAGGTGTTTGGTTTTACTTATGTCTATTTTGTGTCTGTCTGCAATTTCTAGTAACCTTTTATGTATGCTGCTCACTTCTCTTGTAATTTTAGGGCAAATGTACCTCAGCTCTTCTTCTGTGTATGATTCTAACCTGTTCAGACCCATCGTTCCCTCTACTAGTTCATCTGCTTCCATGCCCAATCTTATTTTATTCAAATATTCTTCTCCTTTCCCGCTGGGTGTACTCTGTGGGGAGTTCAGGCTGTTCAACCATTGTGTTAACTGTTGTGCGTTCAGTCCCATTAATGTGGCATTTACGTCTACTGCTACTGATGGTTTCTGTAATATTTCTGTTTTTGAAGTCAACAGTACTATCAGTGGTGGACTTGACCTTACCACAGTTGACGGAGCACAAATTGGAATTGGGCTAAATTCCAACAAAGACCCAGATCTATTTGACAGTGTTCCCACGGGAGTCGTTTCTTGAGTATTTTCTATGTATCTCCTTCCTGTCTCATTCTGCGTCATTACACCTTGATCGCATACATTTGGCTTTGCCTGTATATATAATGGTACTGGCGGACCTACAGTGATAGGCAAGGATATTGTGTCTGGATTCTGTCTGTTCCCCAAATTCTGCGGCATGTTAATTCCCACATTATGGTTCATCATTGCTGGCATGTCTAACTGTGTGTCTGCACTTTGAATGTACTTCGGCATGTCTTGCATCTGCTTTTGAGACATCAACATTTGTGTTGGTTCGGTTTGAATCAATGTCGGTCTTTGGTTATTCTGTCCTCCCTGCACCATTGAGTTAGAGGTCATTTCCAAATTATGCTCAGCATAGTAGTGTCTTTGGACCTGTGGCTGATAATCGTTAACAGGTATTAGTTTAGTCATGTCAGGATATATTCTCTGAACTTGTGGTATTTCTGGTGTAAAAGGCATAACGGGACTACTTTGCCTCTGCAATATTCTCAAATTCGGGGTTACAGTACCCTGTATTGGTTCTGGAGGGGCAGTACTAGTGCTTGGGCCATTTTCGTTTTCCAAATATGGTGGTGGACGGTCATTTAGCAATTGCAGAATGAAATCTTCATCGTCTGATTCGTCTGACCTTTTCGAGTTTCCCTTGTTTTCTCTATCTCTGGACTGACTCCTGTTTGTTTTATGGGTAGCTTTCCTTCCTTCCATCTCTGCTTCGTCAGTAATTGCTGGAAACAGTTTAATTCCCTGCAATATGTCTGATCTCGAAACCTTTTGAGTACTATCCCATCTAGCATCCGCTAGTGTCTTTTCTACTTTTCTCACTCTTGTCTCAAATTTCTTTTGTAATTGCCTTCTAGCCATTTGTTCCCAAATTGCTAATGCTTCAAACCGTGCTGGTCTTGGAGGTATTTTCATGTCGTATAGCGCAAATCTCAAATTTTCCAAACCTCTTAGATTAAACGGCCCATGAATAGGGAACGCTACACTTCCATGCTTTTCTGTTAATTTACACCATTGCTTTAACCAAAGACATGGTGCAACACCCTTTTCTTCTATTACGATGTAAGCTGGTGTACCCTCAGGCAGTGTTTCTTCTCCTACATTTGCTTTAATATATACATCTCCCCTCAAGGAACTCTTAAGTGCTTTGAAAAATGTCATCTTTCCGTCTTTTATTTTCTCAAAAAAATGTAATCAATAAGTGACTTTAATTCCCGGAATACTCTTCGCTTGCCTTTCCCCACCAATTGCGCTTCACAGACTGCATCCAATCCGTGCGCGACCCTTCTCACCAACCAACCTATCCCAGCGCGGCTCCTAGTGACGTCACACCCACACACTGCGGCTGACAAAGTCTTGCGGCTTGTCCTCCTTCATTCGGCTTCACTCAAAACTAATTTCTGCAATATATCGCGAGCACTAACCAAAAGAAGAAAACAAATCTGTCGGTTTACTACAGGAAGGGTAATACAATCGCTTCAGAAACCTTAGGGATTTTTCAATAGCCTCGGCAGTTATTCCATCTTTCTCGGTTTCCCACTTTCGCAGCAAAATTTGACCTGCAAACTTTACTCTCAACTTATCAATGAACTATTCTAGTGCACTTTAGAATTCATCAAATCTCAAAGTTGAAAATTTACTTTTATTCCTCAACATTCGTACTGACTTGTTGACCACGCCCGATCAACCTATTAAACCGAACAAATTACAACATCAATCAAGTGTCTCATACACTTTTCAACATACTCTGGAGTCTCTTGACCTCGCAGGGCCCGTCTCAACATCAACAACCACGTGGACAATTTTTCCTGCACAAAGCGCTACACTCATATGAAGTTCGACAACTTCCCTACTCTAACACTTTGGAGTATCACTCCTCTAAAATTTTGTTTGGAGTTCGTAACCCCCTAGGATCCTCACAAATTTCACAATTCATCTGCGGCATAAGCTATGCAAGCGCAAAACCCTAACTTCTCTCATACCGTCACTAGAAACGCCGAAAACATTCTCACACCTCCATTTCCTCCATTCGCAAGCTCCGAGATTCCGGGAAAGTCATTGGGGATTTAGGGCATCATCATCTCTCCAACTTGTTTTATCAAAAAAAAATTCTAACTTGAATCCGTCTATTGTTCAAATGGGGTCCCAAATGGCCAAACCATCCTCTGCTACCATGTACTGATAGCGTGTCCAGTCCTTATAAATTACTTATGTTTGGACACGCCGGAGGTCGGTGAACCTTTTGACCGAGTTGAGCCCTCCTCATCCAAAGAATTGTCGGATCCTTCAAATCAATAATCAATAACCAATACTCGATTAGTAATCAATCAACTAACTAGTTAAACAGAAAATCGCTAATTAGGCACACCATGACCTTTCAGTCATGAATAACCACACCAGTTTATTAAGAGTTAATGAGTTTATTTCCCTATATTAACAAAGCTAGCACAATATAAGTAAGTCTCAAAATCAAATGGTATACATATACGAACATTACTAGCTGTCCGTAGCGACGGAAGAAACACAATCTACGCAAGATTTGGATTATAATGCACTCGGTTATAGCAATGCAAATCACTAATATGAGTAACTGAATTTGACTAATTGCATACATTGGTCAGCATAACAAGATTTCAATTCAGCACGGTGCATCAAGTGGATACCTCAACTATCCTCTAATTAGCATTGGCATGTGGGGCTTTATGCAAAAGAATTTAGTCAACATGAATTTAGAAAAACTTCTAGCTTAGGCTCTGTCAAAATAAGCAGTTGGTACCTAAGAAGGAAAACGCAATGCATAATACAATTTTCCTTTCATAATTACCAAATACAATCAGCATTCAAGATAGGTCTTCGTCCTTCAGTTACCGGTTCGATCAGCATGGGGCAGATTTCAAAGGGGCAAAGTTTAAGGCAAATTTTCCTTGCGGCAGCAAGGAAAATGGGGCAAAAGTTATTGCATGGGCAAGACGGGGTAAAGCTAAAGTTAAAATCTCTAGGGTGAGAATTCTTTAAAGTCTCTCTCTCTGGGATAGAGCAAAGCATCAAAGTGTCATCAAAATGGCGTCTTGAATCTGGTTTCAAAATGGCATCAAAGAAAATGGCTGACTTCTCTTTGTCCGGTGGGTTTAAGTAAGAAAACGTTCCAAATTCTTCAGGGTCTGCCATTGGAGGGTTCATAGGGTGGCTTCCTTTTGACCAATGAATAGTGTCTTTCTCTTAGTACTCATTTATGCATAATGTGTCCTTGGAGCTTTGGAACACAAGTAGCAACAAAGTTTGCCAATTATTTCTGTATCAGTGTCTTTATTGTCTGCACCTGCAGAAACTGACCTTGCTTCAAAGGGGATGAAACTTGCCTAGCACGAAACCTTGAGATAAGTGTATTAGTCATTTTACTGGAAAAATACAGTTTAAAGACATAAAATATATGTTTGTTAATACAAGTGAAAACCATGCAGTTAAAATTGAGACCAGGCGACTAGGCCAAAGCCCCAGCAAAATTTAAGCTAAGCATATAACAGTTTAACGAGAAAATCATAAAATACATCTGCAATTATGACGGATTACTACATTGTCGATTCTTCATGATTAATCAAGCTCGTTTATACTAATGGCGACCTACTCCGTGGGCACATTTTCCCACATACATTATTTTTCTTTGCTAAAATCACATTGCCTTAAACGATTTTGTTACATGATATATAAATGTTTGTTAGCCTTTCTTTTTTTGCTTCATCAGCCTCAGCCGAGTCCCAAAAAAGAAATGCAGAAATGCAAAGAAAAAGAAAGCGGGCAGGATGGGAATACCCTGACTCCCTAGCCTTGGTAGTGATGCCCCCCTGGGACCAACCAGGGCAAAAAAGCATTTTTATTTTAATTTCAACAACAAATCAGGCAGGATATGCAAAACTGGTGAACATTTCAAAAACAAAATAAGTGTGGTTCTCAATTTAGACCCGGATGAGCCAGATCCCGGTGCACGTGGCAGTATTGAAAAACAAGGAGTAGGGCCCACAGGGACCCATTCATAGGGCTCTTTTGAGCCCCAGGACCACCACTTCCCCGGGGCTTTTTTGGCCTATTGAAGGGGGACTGCCTAACCCCCCTCCATCGTCTCTTTTGAGCTATGGACCACCACCTCCCTGGGGCTTAAGTTTTAAAAATGAAGGGGGGCATGCAGACCTCCCTCCTGGGGCTGTTTGAAGCCCAAGGGGTTACCATCTCCCTGGGGCTAAATCTATAACTGTAAAGGGGGCTGCACGGAACTCCCAGACCTCTGGGACCACAACCTCCCCAGGGCCTAGAAAATATGTAAAACTGGGAGGGGCTGTGCGGCCCCCCTCCCGGGCCATATATGGCCCTAGGGACCACCACCTACCCAGGGCTTATAGGGGACTGGCTGAAAGTCATGCATGGCACGGGGTTGGGTGCTTATGGAGGGAAGGCCATAGGGCCAGGCCTTGCAGCCACCCCCCGCCACACACAGCCGACAGTGCTGTTCGAGGTATGAACAGAGGGCCTGGTCGAAAGGCAGTTCCCTGTGGTCAACCCCCACCGCACATGACCGAAAGCTGTCCGTGGGGAGCAGTTGGGTGCTTATAAGAGGTATGCGACATAGCCTAACTGCAGCTCAGGCCCTATGGCCAACCCCCACCGAGCATACCAGAAGGCCGTCCACACCACAGGCTTGGATGCTTAGGGCCTTATTTATACTTTTTGGTCCAAAACTGCACTAACGCAGTTTTGCACCAAAAAGTTTTATACCGGCTTGCACCATTTTTTAGCACCAGCTGGGCACCATATTTATGGGAAGGTGCAGGCCTTTGCAAAGGGTAGGCTAGCTTAAAAAAATGATGTTAGGCAGGTTAGAGTCAAAATAAATGACTCTAACCAGATTAGACTCATTTTTTGACACTAAAGGGCATACTTATACTCTGTTTGCACTGAATTCGCGTAATTTATTTTTACTCTAATTCATTGCAAACTAACTCCATATTTATACTTTGGTGCTAGACCCGTCTAGTGCCAAATTTATTGAGTTAAAGTCATTTTTTGGAAGTGGAAACCTACCTTGCCTTAATGAGATGCAAGGTAGGCGTTCCCGTGCAAAAAATGACTCTATGGCCTTAACACCATATTTATACTCCCATGCAAAAATGGTGCAAGGGAGGGAGGAGTGGTCAAAAAATGGGGCAAAGCTCGCTCTGCGAATTGGGTGCTTATTTACAAGCCACCGGAGCATCACTTTTTTGGACGCTCAAGTGGCGCACAGTGAAGACCCATATCTACAAGGCCCCGCAAACCCACCCTGCGTGGCTTTGCATGGCCTTGTAGATATGGTGTAAGGCAAACCAGCGCAAGTCTTTGCATTGCCTCACACTGTGTCGGGCAGCTGTGCCACGGGCATTGCAGCGGGTGTTCCCACTGAACACCCATGGTTTATGACACTGTCTCAGGTTTACAACATAGCATAAATCTGGGGCAGTGCAAAAAAATTACGCCCCCCCTATTGCAGGTGTGACGAGGAGAAATGTTAACATGTCTCCTCGTTTTTTCCTCTTTCTGTGTGTGCTGCATTCTGTAGCACACATAGAATGAGCCAGTTGTGATCGTTTTTGTGTAGGAAGGTGTCCCATTCTGTACAAAAACAATCATGCCAACAACATAGACAGCCTTACACCATGGTGCGCTGGTACTCGGCTGAAATTTGTCCACCAGCGCTGGCTGAAAGGACAGGAATGCACCATATGTTGTAAATATGGTGCATTCCTGCCTTTTTGATTTGGCGTAGGGCAGTGCAACAAAATGGCTTGCAGCGCTGCCTTACACCAATTTTTTGTTAATAAGGCCCTTCATATCTAGCAAACCAAGATAAAAGAGATTTGAATATTCTTCTCGCAATAATTGAGCAGACTCTATACTGTTAAAGCATTATATTACTATTTCTGCAGATGATATGGAACTGGCCTTGTTTAGCGGAGCCTGAGTGTTTAATGTTCTCTAAGATAATGTTTATGTTGTTTAGGATATATATATATATATATATATATATATATATATATATATATATATATAGCAATGGTTGTTTGTGGCTTTGGTTATCATTAAACATTATTAATACAAGACTTCACGCTTCCTTTTGGTGATGATATAGTTACAGGATATTGGTCCGTCCCTGATGCAGGCAACAGCTGTAGAGCACGCCGTGAGATGATTGATTTGTTTGAAAGATTGTATATATATGTATATGTTCATTTGAGCTATACTCAAGATTGAGTTTGCTTTTTATTTTTGGGAGATCTGCAAGTTGCCTGGAATCAGTTATTTCTCAGCACATGAAAGTCAAAATAGGTATGCGCAAGTTAGGAAGCACAACATTTGCATTTATGTTTTTTAGGTTAACTAAATTACAAGGATCTCTGTTTATTCATAGATACTGTGAATTTAAGTTCTGGAATTACCCTTTGCATCAGAAAGAAGGAGGGGACACAAGGTAATCAAACTCGGTATATACCATATGGAGCACATTCTAACTAGTAACAATTTAGTTCTAAGTATTGTTGTCTCTTTTAAAAAACAAAAGGGGTTACAAGGAAAATCAGAAGTCACTGAGGTGGCAACATGTTGATGATACCTACCTGCTTTTGTACCCTCTTCCCAGCGGGTCAAGTTGGGCCTTGATTTAGTTGGGACTGTTGCAGGGAAGTTCGAAATTTCCATTGTGCTCATTTCACTCTTGTGAAAAAAACTACTGGTGATAGCCTGAAAATAGGCCCCAATCCTTCAAAGCAATAACTTGAATGGGTGTAAAGTCAATTTAGCTTTTTACCATTTTAATCCACAGCAAATACTTTCTTTTTTCGTCAGAAAACACTCGTATTGTTACCTTTTTGCCTGAGAACCACTGTTTCTAAAGTAGGAAACACAATTGAAACCTTTTATAAATACCCACAAAGCTGGGGTTTTGAAAGTGAGCACACCAGGTCGTGTGGTGACCTACACACAGAGCTCCTGCCTCTCCTCTTTCCCCCACTAACTCAGATTAATGCATGATGTTCAGCAAGTAGGTGGATTTTCTGCATAAGTGAGTGGAATCTTTGCTTGTTAATATCCACAAATCCTGATTCCAGGCTGAGGATGTAGAATTTGTAAACCTAAATTTACCTTTTTTTGTGCTTCTTCGTGATACTTCATTTCAAAGTCTAACTATATCATTAAAAGTTTGCACTGATACAAAACAGTGCAAACTTTTTTATGATATAGTTCATTTATTTTGAACACCTTTTGCTAGGGAATAGAACAAATGGTATTTATCCTAGACTAATATTTTGTACTAACAAAAAGGTAGAAACCTTAGTTAAAATACAGGTATTCATGGCTAAAATCATTTTATATCTGCAATGAATGTGTTCTGTTTGTTTAGTAGTGCTTCCACAATTCGTTTGATTATTTTTTTATTATGCAATATAGAATGGAGCTCAATTTATTTGCTCAATTTTCTGTTACACAAGCGTCACAACTCAATGCATCGTTTTAGCACCAGTGCAAACTTTCTTTAATATTGCCCCAAGTTTTCATAGGTGCAGTGTCAATCTTGCCTCAGTGAAGATGCTGTATTTGAGACAAGTCATGCACCTATCAATTGAGTTCTGAGAGCTGAACAATAAGAGAATAGGCCACATCAGGTTCAAATGTGACTTTTTCTGAAGTGGTCAGAGGTTTTATGTATCTGCCTGTCTCGGTGATGCACACATCTGTAAGTCTTGACTAAATTCCGCTTTGCTTTCAATTTGCTTCTGAAATCTTTACGTTTGGGTTGAACAACAAATGAAAATCAGTGGTGTTTCTTCATTGTGCACCTGAGATCCAGGTGCTTTAATATACACTGTGGCCCAGTGTCACAATGTGCATTTTTACCCCCTTTTTGGGGTCCTGCCCAGTGCTTAATTTGTGCTTGCTGTTTCCGGTGCTGAGCACCAACACTTATTTGTGAGGGCCGGCGCTTAGTCGTCTGCCTTAAGCATTTGCTGCGAGCAAAAGACACATATTGGAAAGACGGAGGAAGCGAAAAATGAAAAAGCGTCACACAGGGAGAAAGCAGCAAGCTGCAGAGTGAGCTGAAGGGGCAGCGAGTGGCTTTAAATGGATTGAAGAAGCCTGCAATGGCTTCAGGTTTACGCTGTTTTAGTATTCCGTGATCACACATTTAATTGCAGCAGCCGCGTGTTTAAGAGGAGGGCTTTGGGCACCGGCACGTTTTTATTTACAAATTGAGCACTGGTCCTCCCCAGGGCAATATGGTATTACAGAAGTGGACACACATGCTTGTGCAGTCCCGTCTGTACTATAGATGGTGCTGGATGACTGCAAACAACACTAGATGAAAGCTAAAGAAAGAAAACTCAGGGGCTTATTCGCAAGTCCTGTGGCGTAGGGCAGCGCAGCAAGATACATTGCTGCATTGCCTTGAGCCACAGGGAAAGGGCAGAAATGTGCATGATCTACGATATACAATGCATTTCTGTCCTCTCCCCTTGCGCTGGTGCACAATGGGCTGCCTAGTGCCAATGCAGGCACCCTTGCACGTGGTACTAAGATGTCTGTGTCAAAGACAGGATTTTTTTGTGCAGGAATGGATACATTCCTACACAAAAACAATCCATGGAGGCTTTTTCCTCTTACTTTGTGTGCTACAGAATGCCGCACACATAGAGGGAAAAACGAGGAGAAATAAAGATATTTCTTCTTGTTTTGCTACTCCTGGAAAGGCTTTAGATTTTGACGCATTCCCAGGTTTAAAGAGTCTTGGAAATATGGGAAAGCGTCAAAAACCATAGGTGTTGCATGGGAAAACCCACCACAATGCCCATGGAACACCTCCCTGACGCAGTATAAGGTAATGTATCGGCTTGTGCTGTGTTGCCTTACACCATACCTACAAGGCCATGAAAAGCCAGGCAAAGTGGCTTTGCATGGCCTTGTAGATATGGGCCTGTACTATGCGCCGTCGGTGAGTAACAAAAAGTGACGCACCAGCGGTGCACATGGCTTGTAAATAAGCCCCTGAGTGTTTGACATGAAAACATGCAATTAGATAGCATTTTTTATCCCCCAAGAGTGAGCATAAGTCAATTTTCTTGACATATGGAATTTGAGAAAAAGCAGACAAATTTTAGGAATGCTCGGGCCTCCGCATGGGAATTCTTATCATAAAGCAGCCTTAATTATTTCTCATGCCAAAAGCAATGCTTTCAAAACTAGCCCCAGTCCCAGATCAATGTTTCTGAGCTTAACCAGAGGCAGGAAAAAAGAAAGAGATATCTTCTGAAAAGGTGTTGAAAGTGCAATAACATATTGCTCTCATTGCTATAAATTGGTACTATCATCTGAAGAAAGTAGACCATAGTGCAAATGCACGACAGCAATTAAAAGTATATACCTATGCAAATCACGTTGTTAGTAGTCACCCAAGCCAAGCGGAAAGAGGCACAGCCTTCTGGAACACACCCATTTCTCCTAGCCGTTCAAACCATTAACAATATTTCTTACTTTTTATGTTTCATTTTGGCACCGATGCATTGCACTAGTTGTCATGCACATAACAGAACATTCCCACCACAAAATCACACTGATAGAGTTCTACAACAGTAATGTGAAACACTGTATATTCCTTAGCCCATTGATACCTCCTTTGCCTTAGGTGGAAACAACCTTCACAGCACTCGTTCGTGTAAAGTGTGCTTTAGCGTGAGTGGGAAGAACAGAAATGCCAAGTCTATGCCTGGCCTATGCTAGAGGTTGTCTGTCGTTAATGTCCTGTTTCTAGACCATACCCTCGGGGAAAAAATGCGGTTTGCTCATCGTCTCAGGATGTAAGATCAAATGTCAAGTCAAGGAAATACATTGGCCAAGAGTTTTCAATGAAATTACGGCGAAAGCGTAAACGTTACATTTACTGAGATGTGTCACATTAGAGGGAAATGCACACAGTAGGATTTTCCCGGGAAATGCATGCCTGAGAGAGAGAGAGAGAGAGAGATAGAGAGACACTGCAATGGAAAAAAAATCAGCAAATGGACGGAGATGTGAGTATATTAGTGAACCCTATCTTATGGCACTGTCATAAACAATTGGGGCATATTTGCGAGCCCCTTGCGCCATCGTTGCATCACTTTTTAAGTCGCAGCAGTAGCGGAAACCTTGAAATGATATCTATGAGGCCATGCAAAGCCACTTTGTGTGGCTTTGAATGACCACATAGATATGGAGTAAGGCAAGGCAGCGCAAAGCACTGCTTTGCAGTACTCTGCGCAAAGGAAATGTTCAATGGGTGTTGCTGTGGGTGTTCCCATGAAACACCCATGGACTTTGACGCATCCCCAGATTTACCTTATAAACCTGAGGATGCACCAAAACCTTATGCCTCTGCAGGGGAGGTGCAGCGAGGACAAATGTCTTTATTTCTCCTTGTTTTTTCTCTTTCTATGTGTGCTGCATTTTGCAGCACACATAGAAAGAGGAAAGAGCCTCCCAGGATTGTTTTTGTGCAGGGCCTTGGTTCCCATGGGATGCAATGATTTTACAAACACAATATATGCATTTCATAACACTGGAGGGGACAAATGATCTACATAATACCTAGTGTAAACGAGATTCTACCTTTCTTAGGTAGTGTGCATCGGGTGTGTATCAATTAACAACAATGGACCACTACATTAGGTTCTTTGGAAAAAAGCAGAACCAGGAGCGGACTGGTGGTAGTGGGCATTGAGGGCCATATTTATACTTTTTGACGCAAAACTGCGCTAACGGAGTTTTGCGTCAAAAAAATTAGCACCGGCTAACGCCATTCTGAAGCGCCATGCGGGCGCCGTATTTAATCAATGACGTTAGCCGGCGTTAGCCGCCGGCGCTGCCTGGTGTCCGTGGAAAAAAACGACGTACACCAGGCAGCGCCGGCGTAGGGGGATATGGAGCTTGGGCGCCAAAAAATGGGGCAAGTCAGGCTGAAGCAAATTTTTCGCCTCAACCCGATTTGCGCATTTTTTTTCGACTCCCAACCCCCATAGAAATGACTCCTGTCTTAGCAAAGACAGGAGTCATGCCCCCTTGCCCAATGGCCATGCCCAGGAGACTTCTGTCCCCTGGGCATGGTCATTGGGCATAGTGGCATGTAGGGGGGCACAAATCAGGCCCCCCTTTGCCACAAAAAAAAAGAAAAAAAAAAACTTACCTGAACTTACCTTAATGTCCCTGGGATGGGTCCCTCCAGCCCTGGGTGTCCTCCTGGGGTGGGCAAGGGTGGCAGGGGGTGTCCCTGGGGGCTTGGGAGGGCACCTCTGGGCTCCTTTAGAGCCCACAGGTCCCTTAACGCCTGCCCTGACCAGGCGCTAAAAAACGGCGCAAAAGCGGCCGTACGTCATTTTTTTTGACCCGCCCACTCCCGGGCGTGAATTTTGCCCGGGAGTGTAAATACGGCGCACATGCCTCGGAGTCAATTTTTTAGACGGGAACGCCTACCTTGCATATCATTAACGCAAAGTAGGTGTCCACGCTAAAAAATGACGCAAACTCCATGGACTTTGGCGCTAGACGCGTCTAACGCCAAAGTATAAATATGGAGTTAGTTTTGCGTCGGAATTGAGTAAAAAAAAAAGACGCAATTCCGGCGCAAACAGAGTATAAATATGCCCGAGTGTTTTTCTGGGAACTGGAACGGCAGGGGCGGTTTTGAAGCAGAGGGGGGCGGTTTTGTTACTGGGAATAGATTCTGTTGCAATATCAGCCCCCAGTTACAAAAGCAGCAGTGCCTCACACTTACATCCCCCCTTCCACTCCTCACTTCCACCGCTGGTCTGACAAAGTTGCCAGGGATGCTTTGGGTTCCCAGTCCGGCCCTGAGCAGAACGTGTTGCCTACTTCAATTCAAAACAATCTGCCCCACTCCCATCGAAAACAATCTGCCCCACTCCAAACTACCTCCTTCCAATCTGCCCCACTTTATTCTATAACAATCTGCCACACTCCAATCGGCCTCACTCCAAACCCAAAACATTACACCCCATTCCAATCCAATCTACCCCACTCTCATCCAGTCCACCCAACTCCCATCCAATTCAACCCACACCAATCCAGTTCACCACACTCCAATCTAATCCACCCCACTCCAATCCACCCTAATCCAGTCTGCCCCACTCCAATCCAAAACAATCTGCCCCACTCCAGTCCACCCCACTCAAATCTGCCCCACTCCAATCTGCCCTACTCCAATTCAAAACAATCTGCCCCATTCCAATCCACAACAACCTACTCCACTCCAATCCAAAACGACCTGCCCCAATCCACCCTGCCCCACTCCAATGCCAAATAGCACACTTCAATCCAAAACAATCTGCCCCACTCCAATCCACCCCACTCAATCTCAATTCACCCTAGTCCAATCCATCACAATCCACCCACTGCACCAATACAATCCACAACATACCAATCCAATCAACCCCACCCAGCCAAGTCCAGTTTACCCCACTCCAATCCAAAACACCTCATCCCACTCTAATACACCCCCCCATCTACTCCAGTACAATCCACCTCACTCCAGTCCAACCCACCCCTATCTATCCCACTCCACTCCAATCCATTCTACCCCACTCCAATCCAACCCACCCTACTTCAATCTATACCACCCCACTCCAATCCAACCCAATCCACCCATGCATATCAAGTCCATTGCTACCCAATCCACCTCACTCCAATGCAGCCCACCTAGACCACCACAATCCAACCCACTCCAATACGATCCACTTTAATCCAACTCACACCAGTCCACTCCAGTCCACATTGATCCATCCTACTCCAGTCCAATCCATTCCACTCCAAATACCCTTAATCTACCCCACACCAACCCAACCCACCCCACACCAATCTAATCCATCCCAGTCCAATCCAATCCACCCCACTCCAATCAAATCCACCCCACCCCACCCCACTTCCGTCCATTCCACCCCAGTCCACTCCTCCCCACCCCACTCCAATGCACGCCACTCCAATCCACTCCACCCCACTCAAATCCACCCCACCTCAATCCAATCCACCCCAATTCAATCCACCACACTCAGTCCAATCCACCCCACCCTTAGCCACCCAACTCAACCCAATCAATCCTACTCAATCCAATCCACCCCACCCCAGTCTGGCCCACCCCACTGCAGTCCACCCCACGCCAATGCAATTCACCCCACATCAATCCAACCCACACCAGTCCACTCCAGTCCACATTGATCCATCCTACTCCAGTCCAATCCATTCCACTCCAAATACCCTTAATCTACCCCACACCAACCCAACCCACCCCACACCAATCTAATCCATCCCAGTCCAATCCAATCCACCCCACTCCAATCAAATCCACCCCACCCCACTTCCGTCCATTCCACCCCAGTCCACTCCTCCCCACCCCACTCCAATGCACGCCACTCCAATCCACTCCACCCCACTCAAATCCACCCCACCTCAATCCAATCCACCCCAATTCAATCCACCACACTCAGTCCAATCCACCCCACCCTTAGCCACCCAACTCAACCCAATCCATCCTACTCAATCCAATCCACCCCACCCCAGTCTGGCCCACCCCACTGCAGTCCACCCCACGCCAATGCAATTCACCCCACATCAATCCAATCCACCTCACTTCAATGCAATCCACCCCCCACTCCAATCCAACCCAACCCAACTCACCCCTCCACTCAAATAAACCCCACCCACCCCACTCCAATCCAATTCACCCCACCCCAAACCACCCCACCCTATTTCTAGCTGATCCACCCCACTCAAATCCACCCCACTCTCTCCAATTCACCCAACCCATTCCAGTTCAGTCCACCACACCCCAACCCAATCCACGCCACACAAATCCACTCCACTCTAATTTACCTCCACTACAATCCACCCGACCTCAACACAGTTCAGTCCACTCCACTCCAATTTAATCCATCCACCCCACTCCAATCCACCCATTCCACTCTAATCAACCCCACTCCAATCCACTCCACCCCAATCCAATCCAACACACCCCACTCCAATCCAGTCCACTCCACCCTACCCGAGTTCATCTGATTACAGCCCACAACATCCTAATCCAATCCACCCCACTCCACTCCAATTCAATTCACCCCACCCCACTCCAGTCCACACCACCACACTCACTCCAATCCACCACACTCTATTCCAATCCACCTCACTCTATCCCATTCCAATTCACCCCACCACATCCCAGTTGAGTCCACCCCACTCCAATCCATCCAGCCCACCCTACTCCAATCAACCTCACCCCTATCACTCCAATCGAAACCACCCACCCCAATATAATCCACCCTAATTCAATCCACTTCACCCCATTTCAATCCACCCCACTCCAAACCAAATCACCCCACCCCATCCCACACCAATCCACCCCATTCCACTCAATCCACCTAAGATGTCCTATTTCAAAATACAGTTGAATCTCTCTACTTGACCAGTACTTTGAGGTTCATATAAAGAAGTAGTAGCATGGCGGATGTTGGAAAATGTAAGGAAAACTTTCCATTTCCACTGACTTCAGCTGTACTCCATTGTCCGTAATAAGGACCTCCGGATATCCTTCTCTGGCAAAAAGTAAAAACTCAATGACATGTGCAGCGTTGATTTTAGGTACAAACTTCACTTCAGGCCACTTGGAATGGTCATTTATTAAAACAATGGTAAATCTACAATGCTGTGGTAAAAAAATGGAAAGGGCCTGAAATATCCAAACCCACCTTTTGATAGGGGAATTTCGGCCACTCGACAGGGATTAAAGGTACAGGTGTCACTTTCAACATCTTCTCACTATAGAGCACAGTTCACACTCTCTAACTACCCTGTCAACATCCCTATTCAGACCAGGCCACCAAAATACTGTTCTTCTTAATCTTTTTGTGGACGACATACCTAAATGCCCTTTATGAGCCACAGATGAGATGTGATCCTCAGACCAATAGGGGGTATACACTTCCCATCTTTAAACAACATGCCCCCCTTCAATCTCCAAACTTTCCAAAATCTTCCAGAATGGAGTCAATTCAACAGAAATTTCCCTACGTGGGGGCCAACCTTCTCTGAGATGCTGCATGACTGCTCCTAATAGTATATCCTTTTTCAAGGCATCTTCCCAAATCTCCTCTGTGATGAACTCAAATTTACCAAGAACCAATTCTGTGACATTCACCATTATCTCAGTTTCCTCTAGACAATTTACCTCCTCAATTTTACCACATGGTAACCTTGATAGAGTCTGCAGTGACATTTTTTTTCCTGGAACATACTCCACAACAAAACTATATTCCTGCAACCTTGAAATTAACTACGAAATATGACCAGTGGCATTCCTACCTCCACCCGCTGACTAAATTCCCACCAAAGGTTTGTGATCAGTTCTTAATTTAAAATAAGATTCCTAAATGTAATTGCGAAAATGCTCAACTGCCCACACACATGCCAGTATCTCTTTTTCTATAACTGCATAAAGTCTTTCAGTGACATTTAGGGTACGGGAAGCAAAAGTAACATTCCATCCCTCTTTACCACTACATTGCGATAGAACACTTCCAAGGCCATACAGACTTGCATCTACAGTAATGATGCATGTCTTATTTACATGAAAAGGCTTCAATGTAGGTGCTTCCATCATTTCTTTCTCAATCTTCTCAAATGTACTCCGTTGTCTTTCTGTCCAATTAAACTCTACGTTCTTCCTAGTAAGTTCTCTCAAAGGTTCCATCTTGGTGGCAAAATCCTTCCTATAAAATTCACAAAGACCAGAAAACGATAACAGTTTTTCCCTGTTGTCTGGTGCCTCCATGATAGCATCAATTATAGATTGTTTTGGAATTACACCTTCCTTGGAACGTGTATGACCTAAATACTTCACTGTGTTTTGAAACAATTTACACTTAGAAGCCTTAAGGGTCAGAGCATTATTTTTTAGAACCTCACACACAATTTTCAAATGTTTCTGATGCTCATAAACATCTCTTGAAAAGATCAAAATGTCATCCTGAAAGCATTTGAGAAATATCCCCATACTTTCAAACATATGAAACATAGCTCGTTGGAAAACAAATGCTGCGAAATCTAGGCCAAACTGCATCCTTTTAAATCGAAACAATCCCTGCGGAGTGATGAATGCTGTCAAATTTCTGGAGTTTTCAGTAAGTTCAATCTGATGATAGATCTTAAATCTAACGTGCAAAACACACTTGCACCCTCTAACAAACTCACCAGTTCATTAATGTTTGGCAAAGGGTGAGAATCTACCACAATGTTAGCATTCAATGCCCTAAAATCAACACAGAGCCTCAAAGATTTGTCTGGTTTCCGTGCTAAGACAATGGGCGAAACCCATTCTGAAGATTCAATTTCTTCAATAATGTCTCCCTTTAACATCTCATCCAAGCAATTATTAAGTTAATCTTGCACATTAATAGGTACATTTTTAAGCTTCTGTTTGAAAGGTACCGCACCTTTCATAAGTTTAATACAGTGAGCATACCCTTTACGTTTTCCTAAACTGTCAGTGAAAACATCAGGAAACTTCAACATAATACTCATAGCATCATTTTGTTTACTCACCACTAGAATAGGATCCTCGTAATGAGGACCTTTACCATTTTTCTTCTTCAATTACTAAAACAGGATATTTGCTGCAAGGATCAAGAATAATACCTAATTTCCTTTGATCCTTCCATCCCAAAACATTTACACCTTTCCGTGCCCAATATAGTTTAATGGATGCTTCCCTCCCTTTAAAACTCACTTCAGCAGGTACAAAACCCATAAGATCTATACTTGACCCATCAAAACTTTGATCTAATACATCAGATTCCTGTAGATCCTCCACAGAAAAAATATCTTGAAATGTGTCCCAAAAATATTCCACATTAAGTATCGTCCATGGAGAACCTGAATCCGCTATGAGATTTAACTCTCTTCCCAAACGTCACACTTTGGAGGTCCCCCATTTCCTTCAACATATGTACCAAGTGAAAGCACAATTCCTGTTTCCATCTGATCAGTGAAGCCACACACACACACCAGCTGGCCCAGTGGATTTAACAACTGATTCTGCCTATGTCTTTGACAAAGGGGTTAGGAGATGTGGTAAAGAGGCAATAGGCTCTTTGGATTCTGTTGTCATTGCCCCCATTTCACTCACCTGCCGCCAAATAGAAGAAACGCTTCAGAAAGGAGGCCACTGGTGACTCGGACATCCCTATTTTAGCTAGCTCAAAGGAAAACAATATTCACTAGACAGGGCTTCCAAGACAGCCCCCCTGAAATAATCTTCTAACCGCTATCAGTGATTTGCTGACACTCCATAAAGAAAGATTGGACAGATTAGAAGGGGAGGTTGGGAAGGTTATTGCTTTATGTCCAAAACTATCCTCCTCGACTCTGGTCTTTAATGGTCAGGCATGGCATGCAACAAAATGGGCAAGGTAATATAATATCTGAGCTGGTAGCAGATAACACAGTAGTTAACATAGAGGGCTCCCTTTTGAGGGTCCTGCATACCAGGCAAACAAGTGAAGGGGTCAGAGCAGGGCATACCTTCGGGCAGAACACGCTTCCCTACGGACAACAATGAGCCCCGGAAGTGTGTAATTCAGGTTCTAGCCTTATCCCTCATGGGGCCCTCTGTCATAGTCCCGCAATAGAGTGACAGATGACTCTGTAGCCATACCCCCTGTGGGCAAGCCTACTACCATTGACCTGCCACCAGCCTGTTGCTCATATTTCGCTGTTATGGTTAATATCCCGCCCCTGCAGCCAGGTCAGACCGAATCTTCTGAGTCCCCGAAGAATACAGTTCTGCACTGGTTGGCTTTAAATGACTTATTTTTCCCTGACAGAGTTCAGTAATCATCGTCCCTGCCGCGTCTCCCCTTGGCCTTCTTTTTACGCCATCTGAAGCCCTTGCTTCATCCCCGCATCGAGCCAATGTGAATGCTACCCAAGAGAAGATTGATGCAGCATAATCATCCTACCCTCCCGTCTGTGCCTTTAAGCAATCCGGTTCTGAGTTTACTATCTGCTAATGACTGACCATGCCATTGTGGCCTGGAGGACAATGAAGTTGAGGGGCCTTACATTGAGGGGCCCAAAAGGGCTATTATGAATGGTAGCACCAGAAGGGACTCTGAAGTTTTAATGGGGCTAGCTGAGGCCGCTAGCATGCCAAGCACTAATATTATTGGCAAGGAAGTTACAGAGGAGAACTTGCCCACCCCCAGGTTGTCTGGGGTGGAACTTGGAGCCGTGAATTGTAAGCAGTGTATGGACGGGAGCTATAAATTTGCCACATGGAATGTGAGAGGGCTCTGTAAAAAGATAGGGACAGACTAGTGGAATAACATCATTAACGATCTTGATATCATTTGTACCCAGGAGATGTGGTGCGTTACCCCCATGCATGTACAGGGGTTCTCTTGCCACTTCTTGGGTGCTATACCTTCTCAGGGAGGGAGGGCAAAGGGTGGGCTCCAGGTATTTATTTCTAACAAGCTTCTTGTAATAGTCAAAATGCTTTCCTGGGTGGGTCCCTACTCTCAATTGTTGTGGCTAACTTCCAAGGGCAGAAAGGATGTGGTGTTAATCAATATTTATAATA